>NC_082638.1:35248571-35557500 GCF_002263795.3 Bos taurus
GACATAGGATGAGATGGCTGGATGGCATCACTGACTCCATGGGCGTGAGTCTCAGTGAAATCCGGGAGTTGGTGATGGACAGGAAGACCTGGCATGCTGCGATTCATAGGGTCGCAAAGAGTTGGACATGTCTCAGCGACTGATCTGATCTGATCTGATCTGAAGGGAAAGGTTCATAGAAATACAAGCTTACCCTAAGAAACAAGAGAAACCTCAAATAAATGACCTAACTTTACACCCAAATCAACTAGAAAAAGAAGAAGTGAAGAATCCCAGGGTTAGAAGAAGGAAAATGTAATAATAACAATTAGGTGGTATACTCGTTTTCACTATATTGATTCTTCCAATCCATGAACATGTTATATTTCTCCATCTATTAGTGTCCTCTTTGATATCTTTCACCAGTGTTTTATAGTTTTCTATGTATAGGTCTTTAGTTTCTCTAGGTAGATACATTCCTAAGTATTTTATTCTTTCCATTGCAATGGTGAATGGAATTGTTTCCTTAATTTCTCTTTCTGTTTTCTCATTATTAGTGTATAGGAATGCAAGGGATTTCTGTGTGTTGATTTTATATCCTGCAACTTTACTGTAATCATTGATTAGTTCTAGTAATTTTCTGGTGGAGTCTTTAGAGTTTTCTATGTAGAGGATCATGTCATCTGCAAATAGTGAGAGTGTTACTTCTTCTTTTTAATTTGGATTCCTTTTATTTCTTTTTCTGCTGTGATTGCTGTGGCCAAAACTTGAAAAACTATGTTGAATAGTAATGGTGAAAGTGGGCCCCCTTGTCTTGTTCCTGACTTTAGAGGAAATGCTTTCAATTTTTCACCATTGAGGATAATGTTTGCTGTGGTTTTGTCATATATAGCTTTTATTATGTTGAGGTATGTTCCTTCTATTCCTGCTTTCTGGAGAGTTTTTATCATAAATGGATGTTGAATTTTGTCAAAGGCTTTCTCTGCATCTATTGAGATAATCATATGGTTTTTGTTTTTCAATTTGTTAATGTGGTGTATTATATTGATTGATTTGAGGATATTGAAGAATCCTTGCATCCCTGGGATAAAGCCCACTTGGTCATGGTGTATGATCTTTTTAATGTGTTGTTGGATTCTGATTGTTAGAATTTTGTTAAGGATTTTTGCATCTATGTTCATCAGTGATATTGGCCTGTAGTTTTCTGTTTTTGTGGGATCTTTGTCAGGTTTTGGTATTAGGGTGATGGTGGCCTCATAGAATGAGTTTGGAAGTTTAACTCCCTCTACAACTACCAAAGCAACTTATAGATTCAATGCAATCCCTATCAAGCTACCAACGTTATTCTTCACAGAGCTAGATAAATAATTAAACAATTTGTATGGAAATACAAAAAAAAAAAAAAAACTCAAGTAGCCAAAGCTATCTTGAGAAAGAAGAATGGAACTGGAGGAATCAACCTACCTGACTTCAGGCTCTACCACAAAGCCACAGTTATCAAGACAGTATGGTTCTGGCACAAAGACAGAAATATAGATCAATGGAACAAAATAGAAAGCCTAGAGATAAATCCATGCATATATGGACACCGTATCTTTGAAAAAGGAGTCTATAATATATAACGGATTAAAGACAATCTCTTTAACAAGTGGTGCTGGGAAATCTGGTCAACCACTTGTAAAAGAATGAAACTAGAACACTTCTAACACCATAAACAAAAATAAACTCAAAAAGGATTATAGATCTAAACATAAGACCAGAAACTATAAAACTCCTAGAGGAGAACGTAGGCAAAACACTCTCTGACATACATCACAGCAGGATCCTCTATGACCCACCTTACAGAATATTGGAAATAAAAGCAAAAATAAACAAATGGGACCTAACTAAACTTAAAAGCTTCTGCACATCAAAGAAAACTCTTAGAAAATTGAAAAGGCAGCCTTCAGAATGACAGAAAATAATAGCAAATGAAGGAACTGGCAAACAACTAATCTCAAAAATATACAAGCAACTCTTACAGCTCAACTCCAGAAAAATAAATGACCCAATCAAAAAATGGGCCAAATAACTAAATAGACATTTCTCCAAAGAAGACATACAGATGGCTAACAAACACATGAAAAGATGCTCAACATCACTCATTATCAGAGAAATGCAAATCAAAACCACTATGACATACCATTTCACACGACTTACAATGGGTGTGATCCAAAAGTTTACAAGCAATAAATGCTGGAGACGGTGTGGAGAAAAGGGAACCCTCTTACACTGTTGCTGGGAATGCAAACTAGTACAGCCACTATGGAGAACAGTGTGGAGATTCCTTAAAAAACTGGAAATAGATCTGTCTTATGATCCAGCAATCCCACTGCTAGGCATACACACCGAGGAAACCAGAATTGAAAGAGACACATGTACCCCAAAGTTCATAGCAACACTGTTTATAATAGCCAGGACATGGAAGCAACCTAGATGTCCATCAGCAGATGAATGGATAAGAAAGCTGTGGTACATATACACAATGGAGTATTACTCAGCCACTAAAAAGCATAAATTTGAATCAGTTTTAATGAGGTGGATGAAACTGGAGCCTATTATACAGAGTGAAGTAAGCCAGAAAGAAAAACACCAATACAGTGTACTAAAGCATATATATGAAATTTAGAAAGATGCTAACAATAACCCTGTGTATGAGAC
The DNA here is from genome assembly GCF_002263795.3 of Bos taurus. Classification (NCBI taxonomy): domain Eukaryota; kingdom Metazoa; phylum Chordata; class Mammalia; order Artiodactyla; family Bovidae; genus Bos; species Bos taurus. The sequence continues at coordinate 35,251,251 of NC_082638.1, forward strand.
AGCAAAAGAGACACTGATATATAGAACAGTCTTATGGACTCTGTTTCAGAGAGAGAGGGTGGGAAGATTTGGGAGAATGGCATTGAAACATGTATAATATCATGTATGAAATGAGTTGCCAGTCCAGGTTCGATGCACGATACTGGATGCTTGGGGCTAGTGCACTGGGATGACCCAGAGGGATGGTATCGGGAGGGAGGAGGGTGGAGGGTTCAGGATGGGAAACACAGGTATACCTGTGGCGGATTCATTTTGATATTTGGCAAAACTAATACAATTTGTAAAGTTTAAAATAAAATAAAATTAAAAAAAAAAACAATTAGGGCAGAAATACATGAAAAAAAGCACAGGAAACTATAGCAAAACTCAGCAAAATAAACGCTGGTTCTTTGAGAAGATAAATAAAATAGACAATCCATTAGCAAAACTCATCAAGAAAGAAAGGGGGGATAATCAAATCAACAAAATTAGAAAGGAAAATGGATAAATCACAGCAGACAACACAGAAGTACAAAGGATCATAAAAGACTACTATCAGCAGCTATAGGACAATAAAATGGACAACTTGGAAGAAATGAGCAAATTCCTAGAAAAGTATAACAATCCAAAACTGAACCAGGAAGAAATAGATAATCCCAACATACCCATCACAAGCATGGAAAGCAAAACTGTAATCAAAAATCTTCCATCGAACAAAAACGAAGCTCAGGACCAGATGACTTATTCACCCTCATGGTTACCCTGGACACCTGGAGAGAACAAGAGAGGGAGCACAGAAAGCCACTTGTTTGGGGAAGAGCGTGAAGATGGATAGGAACGATAGTTTCAGGAAAAGTGTGACCAGAGAAGGGCTATGTGCCAGGCCAGTAGAGGGCAGGGGGTCTTATGGGGCGGTGTCAATGGGCAAGAGGAGCTTGGATGGGTGCAACTCACCTTGACACTTTTGTGGACCTCAGTTGACAGGAGGTCTTCATCTTTTCCTCCTGGTTGCCTGAAGTCGGCTGTTCCATAAGTGCTCTAGAGCCTTGTGGCTTCTGAGTCTCTTTAGTCATTTTGAAGACTCCCAGTGGTCTGCTCCAGAGCCCCTGAGCACACCTCTATATACCCCTCCCTAGGGTCCACAGCATTATGCTTTATGAGATCAGCAACTCACTTCCCCAGCCAATGGTGGCCCTGGCTGAGAATTGACATCACAAAGCGCAATCCTGATACCTCTAGGGCAGAATGGGAATGGGTGGCAACTCAGATGATTTGATGGGGGGGGGGAAATGCATCATTTTTAATGGCCCTTAGGAGCCCTCCAAACTCACCTGTCATCCTCATCTCTCTAAGTCAACTCTGTTGTGTTACAAGGCAGGGAGCATGTGTCTCCTCCAAACCTTGACCCACAGCCACAGTACCGAGGCTTTGATTCTGTTCTCTCCCACATTTCGCCATCATCTAGATTGTAATATCTTGCCTAAAGTACCTCCATGATAATTAGGCTGTGTTGAAGTGTCTGTGGAAATGAGAATCATCCCACTTTTCTCCTACAGTTCAGTTCAGTCTCTCAGTCGTGTCTGACTCTTTGAGAGGTGGTCTTAAAGCACTTTCAAGACCATTTAATTCTGGGCCACCTCCCAGAAGCTTTTTCCATCCCACCTCCTTTGTTCTAGCTTCCATTCAGACACTGCTGTCTTCAGACTGTGAGACTGCACTGAATACACTTGCCCTTTCTCCACATGGAGCTGTCTTGCTTCAAGTCTTGGACTCATGGTCACCTCACTATGTGTAAAAAAAATGGTTCCCCAAAGACGTGCACATGAATGTTCATAGCAGTCTTATTTCTAATAGTCAAAAAGTTGAGATGAACAAGATGGCAGAGTGGTAGTTGCAGGAGGAATACACCTCTCTCCTTGGACACATCAGGAATACATCTTCAGACACAGAAGTGCTTGCAGAACACCAGCTGAGAGCTGACAGGAGTACCTGACCAGTGGAAAAGAATGTATAGAACCACAAAACTTGGTAGGATGAAGGAACTAGGGGGAAAAACAGGAGTGTTAATAGGTCTGAACCTGCCCTTGGTGGGTGGGAGAACTGAAGTAGGTTTCCACTCCCCACATTGGAGTAATTGTTTGGACCAGAGGAGAAACAGTTAAGGCTGAGAATGAATCAGCTGATCTGTGGCAGCCTACACCAATACATACAATGTATGACATAGCATAATCCATTGGTTTTTGTCCCCTTAAGAGTGTAGCATTCGTTAAACATTTGAAAATCCATCAGGATAAAGCAACTTACTAAAGAACTGAAAATGATGACACAGTAGGGTCATCTCGATAAATGCTGAAAAATAATTTGATAAAATCTAATATCCCTGGGTTGGGAAGATTCCCTGAAGTAGGGATTGGCTACCCACTTCAGTATTCTTAGGCTTTTCTGGCAGCTCAGCTCTTAAAGAAAGTGCCTGGCATCTCAGAGATCTGGGTCCATCCTTGGTTTGGGAAGATCCCCTGGAGGAGAGCATGGCAACCCATTCCAGTATTCTGGCCTGGAGAACCCCCAAGGCCAGAGGAGCCTGTTCGGCCTACACTTCATGGGGTTGCAAAAAGCTGGACACAACTCTGTGACTGAGCACATTCTGTATAAAACATTTTAGCAAACTAGAAATAGAAGAAGAAATAGAAATAGAATTGGAGGAGGCAATGGCACCCCACTCCAGTACTTTTGCCTAGAAAATCCCATGGATGGAGGAGCCTGGTAGGCTGCAGTCCATGGGGTCGCTAAGAGTCGGACACGACTGAGTGACTTCACTTTCACTTTTCACTTTCATGCATTGGAGAAGGAAATGGCAACCCACTCCAGTGTTCTTGCCTGGAGAATCCCAGGGACTGGAAGCCTGGTGGGCTGCCTTCTATGGGGTCGCACAGAGTTGGACAGGACCGAAGCGACTTAGCAGCAGCAGAAATAGAAGACTTCCTCAACCTTATGAAAGTACTACACTATCACTAACATCACACTTTATGGTAGAACACTGAGTGTTTTACTTCTAAAATCACAATCAACAGAAAGATGTCCACTCTCATTATATTGAATTTCTGTCCGTGAAGTCATATTAGGAAATGATTGAAAAGCTATCCAGTTTGGAAAAGAAGAATAAAGCTGTTTTTATCTGTTGGTGACATCTATGTAGAATATCCAATGAAATCTACAGGAACAGAATACGTAAAACTAAGAATTAATTTAAGCAATGTCACAAGATATACAGATGATATATAAAATTTAATTAATTGCTTTTCTATATAGTAGGCCAATTTAAAATTAAAATAAAAAATAACAATAGTCACATTGAAGTAAGAAAAACTTAAGAATCAGACAGAATATATGAAACACACCAATGCAAAAATGGACTAAAGATTTGAACAGGAAATTCACTAGATAATGATATACAGATGGCAAGTAAGCATGCAGGGCACACCGAAAGTATGGCTCTCATGAGAGACAGAGAAGAACAAGTGTGATGAGGAAGTGAAAATATTTGAATATTCATGCACTGCTTATGGGAATACAAAATAGTACACCATGGTGGAAAACAGTTTGGAAGTTCCTTCAAAAGTTAAACATAGGGTTACCATATGTCCCAGCAATCCCTTTCTTAGGTTTATACCAGCAAGTAAGAAAAAAAAAAAAAAAACCAAAGACGTGCACATGAATGTTCATAACAGTCTTATTTCTAGTAGTCCAAACGTTGAGATGAACAAAATGGCAGAACAGTAGCTGGAAGTGTAGTACATTTCACTCCACGGATACATCAAGGACACACCTTCAGACACAGAAGTGTGTGCAGAACATCAACTGAGAGCTGACAGGAGTACCTGACCAGAGGAAAATAATAAATAGTACCACAAAACTCGGTAGGGTGAAGGAACTAGGGGTGGGGGGAACAGGAATGTTAATAGGCCTGGACCTGCACTCGGTGGGGGAGAACTCTAAGTCGGTGTCCGACCCCCACCTGGGATCAACTGTCTGGATCAGAGGAGAAATATTTTAGGCTGAGAGTGAAACAGTTGATCTGTGGGAGCCTAAATGGAATGAGAATCAGACAGTCCTTGCCACAGTCATACACACCCCAGACAGGGACACAGGTCCCATAGAAAGGACAGCAGTTGGGATCTGGATTTTGCAGATTGTGGAGCAATCCCAGGGGAAGGGCTGCTATTGACTGCAGAGAGACGGACTGATGGGATGTGAGGAAGGAGATCGGGTTGGAAATGCTTGTGGAGGAACACCAGGCCCCATGGAAGCAAGGGGATCCTACTGGGTCAATCATAGTGGGTGGAGCCCTCACCATAGTCTCTTTCTCCCCATACACCAGCATAGGCAGCTGAACAATAGAGAGGCTGGCCAATCAAGTGCCTGACTTACTGAGCTGCAGACTAGGACCCCACCCAGGGGCCCCATCTATGTGCCTGATGCTCCAAACAACAGAGAAGTACCCCAGGCAAGGGAGCCCTCTAAGTGCCTGAAAGAGTGAAGCTATGGAGGAAGAGTGGCAAAAGAGGCCTCCTTATCACCAGCTACAAGAGGCTGGTGAAAAGACTCTGATAGGGTCAAAACTTCTGCGGCAGAGGAGGTCATTGTCCCTGCACAGTTATCGCTACCACGGTCCCCAGAAATCAAGAAGCTATGCCAAGTTCATGCTCAATGCTCGCTGGGGCGGAGCTGCTACAGGCCAAAAAAGTCTTGTGTCTATGGATACCTGGTCACTTCAGTTCAGTTCAGTTCAGATCAGTTCAGTTCAGTCGCTCATTCCTGTCCCACTCTTCGCGACCCCATGAATCGCAGCACGCCAGGACTCCCTGCCCATCACCACCTCCCGGAGTTCACCCAGATCCACGTCCATAGAGTCAGTGACGGCATCCAGCCATCTCATGCTCTGCTGTCCCCTTCTCCTTCTGCCCCCAATTCCTCCCAGCATCAGAGTCTTTTCCAATGAGTCAACTCTTCTCAAGAGGTGGCCAAAGTACTGGAGTTACAGCTTCAGCATCATTCCCCCAAAGAAATCCCAGGGCTCAATTGCTTCAGAATGGACTGGTTGGATCTCCTTGCAGTCCAAGGGACTCTCAAGAGTCTTCTCCAACACCACAGTTCAAAAGCATCAATCCTTAGGTGCTCAGCCTTCTTCACAGTCCAACTCTCACATCCATACATGACCGCAGGAAAACCCATAGCCTTGACTAGACGGACCTTTGTTGGCATAGTAATGTCTTTGCTTTTGAATATGCTGTCTATGTTGGTCATAACTTTCCTTCCAAGGAGTAAGTGTCTTTTAATTTCATAGCTGCAGTCACCATCTGCAGTGATTTGGGAGCCCCCCAAAATAAAGCCTGACACTGTATCCATTGTTTCCCCATCTATTTCCCATGAGGTGATGGGACCGGATGCCATGATCTTCGTTTTCTGAATGTTGAGCTTGAAGCCAACTTTTTCACTCTCCACTTTCACCTTCCTCAGGAGGCTTTTTAGTTCCTCTTCACTTTGTGCCATAGGGCGGTGTCACCTGCGTATCTGAGGTTACTGATATTTCTCCCGGCAATCTTGATTCCCCCTTGTGTGTCTTCCAGTCCAGGGTTTCTCATGATGTACTCTGCATAGAAGTTACATAAGCAGGGTGATAATATACAGCTTTGACGTACTGCTTTTCCTAATTGGAACCAGTCTGTTGTTCCACATCCAGTTCTAACTGTTGCTTACTGACCTGCATAGAGGTTTCTCAAGAGGCAGGTCAGGTGGTCTGGTATTCCCATCTCTTTCAGAATTTTCCACAGTTTATTGTGATCCACAAAGTCAAAGGCTTTGGCATAGTCAATAAAGCAGGAATGGAGGTTTTTCAGGAACTCTCTTGCTTTTTCCATGATCCAGCAGATGTTGGCAATTTGATCTCTGGTTCCTCTGCCTTTTCTGAAACCAGCTGGAACATCAGGAAGTTCACAGTTCACGTATTGCTGAAGCCTGGCCTGGAGAATTTTGAGCATTACTTTACTAGCATGTGAGGTGAGTGTAACTGTGCAGTACTTTGAGTATTCTTTGGCATTGCCTTTCTTTGGGATTTGAATGAAAACTGACCGTTCCAGTCCTGTGGACACAGGCTGAGTTTTCCAAATTTGCTGGCATATTGAGTGCAATACTTTCACAGCATCATCTTTCAGGATCTGAAATAGCTCAACTGGAATTTCATCACTTCCTCTAGCTTTGTTCGTAGTGCTGCTTTCTAAGGCCCACTTGATTTCACATTCCAGGATGTCTGGCTCTAGGTCGGTGATCACATCATCGTGATTATCTGGATCATGAAGATCTTGATTGTTTAGTTCTTCTGTGTATTCTTGTCATCTCTTCTTAGTATCTTCTGCTTCTGTTAGGTCCATGCCGTTTCTGTCCTTTATCGAGCCCATCTTTGCATTAAATGTCCCCTTGGTATCTCTAATTTTCTTGAAGAGATCTCTAGTCTTTCCCATTCTGTTGTTTTCCTCTATTTCTTTGCATTGATCACTGAGGAAGGCTTTCTTATCTCTTCCTGCTATTCTTTGGAACTCTGCATTCAGATGCGTATATCTTTCCTTTTCTCCTTTGCTTTTCGCTTCTCTTCTTTTCACAGCGATTTCTAAGGGGTCCCCAGACAGCCATTTTGCTTTTTTGCATTTCTTGTCCATGGGGATTGTCTTGATCCCTGTCTCCTGTACAATGGCATGAGCCTCATTCCATAGTTCATCAGGCACTCTATCTAACAGGTCTAGGCTCATAAATCTGTTTCTCACTTTCACTGTATAATCATAAGGGATTTGATTTAGGTCATACCTGAATGGTCTAGTGGTTTGTCCTACTTTCTTCAATTTCAGTCTGAATTTGGTAATAAGGAGTTCATGATCTGAGTCACAGTCAGCTCCTGGTCTTGTTCTTGTTGACTGTATAGAGCTTCTCCATCTTTGGCTGCAAAGAATATAATCAATCTGATTTCGGTGTTGACCATATGGTGATGTCCATGTGTAGAGTCTTCTCTTGTGTTGTTGGAAAAGGGTCTTTGCTATGACCAGTGCATTTTCTTGGCAAAACTCTATTAGTCTTTGCCCTGCTGCATTCCGTATTCCAAGGCCAAATTTGCCTGTTACTGCAGGTGTTTCTTGACTTCCTATTTTTGCATTCCAGACCCCTACAATGAAAAGGACACCTTTTTTGGGTGTAGTTCCATAAGGACTTGTAGGTCTTCATAGAACCGTTCATCTTCAGCTTCTGCAGCATTACTGGTTGGGGTCTAGACTTGGATTACTGTGATATTGAATGGTTTGCCTTGGAAACGAACAGAGATCATTCTGTCGTTTTTGAGATTGCATCCAAGTACTGCATTTTGGAATCTTTTGTTGACCATGATGGCTACTCCAGTTCTTCTGAGGGATTCCTGCCTGCAGTAGTAGATATAATGCTCATCTGAATTAAATTCACCCATTCCAGTCCATTTTAGTTCGCTGATTCCTAGAATGTCTACATTCACTCTTGCCATCTCTTGTTTGACCACTTCCAATTTGCCTTGATTCATGGACCTGACATTCCAGGTTCCTATGCAATATTGCTCTTTACAGCATCAGACCTTGCTTCTGTCACCAGTCACATCCGCAGCTGGGTATTGTTTTTGCTTTGGCTCCATCCCTTCATTCTTTCTGGAGTTATTTCTCCACTGATATCCAGTAGCATATTGGGTCCCTACTGACCTGGGGAGTTCCCCTTTCAGTATCCTATCATTTTGCCTTTTGATACTGTTCATGGGGTTCTCAAGGCAAGAATACTGAAGCGGATTGCCATTCCCTTCTCCAGTGGACCACCTTCTGTCAGATCTCTCCACCATGACCCGCCCGTCTTGGGTTGCCCCAGGGGCATGGCTTAGTTTCTTTGAGTTAGACAAGGCTGTGGTCCTAGTGTGATTAGATGGACTAGTTTTTTTGTGAGTATGGTTTCAGTGTGTCTGCCTTCTGATGCCCTCTTGCAACACACACCAACTTACTTGGATTTCTCTTACCTTGGGTGTGGGGTATCCCTTCACAGCTGCTCCATCAAAGCGCAGCCACTGCTCCTTAACTTGGAAGAGGGGTATTTCCTCACTGCCGCCCTTAGTGTCCAACTGCTTGTGACATTGTAGACTGTGGCTTGCCAGGCTTCTTTCTCAGGGAAGGGGCTTCTACATGCAAAAATACTGGTACGTATGGGCCAGTACTGGTTGACATACCCTTCTAGAGCACTATATGTCCTGCTGCCCTAGCCACCAACTCCTCTGAGTCCCTGATGCAGCCAGAACCACTATGACCCAAGCAGTTGCATCTCCACATCTGGCCCCCTCACAGGGGCAAACCTAAGTCCTCCAGGACAGTCTCAGGAGCAAACCCCAGTGGATGATTCACATTCAGAAGTGGGAATAAAACCACAATTGGAACCCAGGGGCAGTGTTGTTAAGGAAGAAGACCCAAAACCTTCCTACCACCTGTACAAGCTGCAGATTAAATCCACATAGCTGTGAAAAGAAGAGAAGAGAAAAGCAAAGGAAAAAAGGAAAGATATAAACATCTGCATGCAGAGTTCCAAGGAAGAGCAAGAAGAGATAAGAAAGCCTTCCTCAGGGAGCAATGCATAAAAAAGGAGGAAAACAACAGAATGGAAAAGACTAGAGATCACTTCAAGAAAATTAGAGATACCAAGGGGGGATTTCATGCAAAGATGGGCTCGATAAAGGACGGAAATGGTATCGACCTAACAGAAGCAGAAAACATTAAGAAGAGATGGCAAGAATACACAGAAGAACTGTACAAAAAAGATATTCACGACCCAGATAATCACGATGGTGTGGTCACTGAACTAGAGCCAGACATTGTGGACCATAAAGTCAAGTGGGGCTTAGAAAGCAGCATTACGAACAAAGCTAGTGGAGGTGATGGAATTCCAGTTGAGCTATTTCAAATCTCAAAGGATGATGCTGGGAAAGTGATGCACTCAATATGCCAGCAAATTTGGAAAACTCAGCAGTGGCCAAAGGACTGGAAAAGGTGAGTTTTCATTCCAATACCAAAGAAAGGCAATGCCAAAGAATGCTCAAACTACCTCAGAATTGCACACACCTCACACACTAGTAAGGTAATGCTCAAAATTCTCCAAGCCAGGCTTCAGCAATACATTAACTATGAACTTCCTGATGTTCAAGCTGGTTTTACAAAAGGCAGAGGAACCAGAGACCAAATTGCCAACATCTGCTGGATCATGGAAACGCAAGAGAGTTCCAGAAAAAACCTCTATTTCTGCTTTATTGCCTATGCCACAGCCTTTGCCTGTGTGGATCACAATAAACTGTGGAAAATTCTGAAAGAGATGGGAATACCAGACCACCTGACCTGCCTCTTGAGAAATCTGTATGCAGGTCAGGAAGCCACAGTTAAAACTGGATATGGAACAACAGACTGGTTCCAATTAGGAAAAGGAGTACGTCAAGGCGGTATGTTCTCACCCTGCTTACTTAACTTCTATGCAGAGTACATCATGAGAAACCCTGGACTGGAAGAAACACAAGATGGAAAGAAGATTGCCGGGAGAAATGTCAATAGCCTCATATATGCAGATGACACCACCCTTATGGCAGAAAGTGAAGAGGAACTGAAAAGTCTCTTGATGAAATGAAAGTGGAGAGTGAAAATGAAGATCATGGCATCTGGTCCCATGTACTTCATGGGAAATAGATGGGGAAACAGTGGAAAGAGTGTCAGATTTTTTTTTTTTTTTGGGGGGGTGGGGGTGTTGGTGGGGCAGGGCTCCAAAATCACTGCAGATGATGACTGCAGGTATGAAATTAAAAGACACTTACTTCTTGGAAGGAAAATTATGACCAACCTAGATAGCATATTCAAAAGCAGAGACATTACTTTGCCAACAAAGGTCCGTCTAGTCAAAGCTATGGTTTTTCCTGTGGTCATGTATAGATGTGAGAGTTGGACGGTGAGGAAGGCTGAACACTGAAGAATTCATGCTTTTGAACTGTGGTGTTGGAGAAGACTCTTGAGAGTCCCATGGACTCCAAGGAGATCCAACCAGTCCATTCTGAAGGAGATCAGCCCTGGGATTTCTTTGGAAGGAATGATGCTAAAGCTGAAACTCCAGTACTTTGGCCCCCTTATGCGAAGAGTTGACTCATTGGAAAAGACCCTGATGCTGGGAGGGATTCGGGGCAGGAGAAGGGGACGACAGAGGATGAGATGGCTGGATGGCACCACTGACTCGATGGACGTGAGTCTGAGTGAACTCCGGGAGTTGGTGATGGACTGGAGGCCTGGCGTGCTGCGATTCATGGGGTCGCGAAGAGTCGGACACGACTGAGCGACTGAACTGAACTGAATAATATATAAAAAGACACTGATAACTGCCACAAAAGGAAACGTCCTAGTTCCGATAGTTGTGAACATTGGAGACAAAAACCGTATAGGAGTAGGACCGGATTAGAATGAGCTCCCCCCAAATCAGGTTCAGAGTTCAGCACAGTTTTGGAGGGCATCTTAGGGAAGTGAGGTGGACTGCAATTTTAGCGGGTGAAAGGACTCTGAGAGCAATGACTAAAGAAAAACCTGTATTATTCTCATGTTTTGACTTGCTCTGTAGATTCTTTAGAATTTTTGTTTGTGTGGTTGGTTTCAATTCCTTCCCCTCGCCCACGGTGTAGTTGCCAATTTCATTGGCACTATGAAATCTAATGAAGCTTTTGAGCCTTATTTTTCTTCGGTCACATTTGTATTGCTTTTATAAATCTCTGTCTCTATATACAGCTTTTGAAATTCTGTGGAGTTTCCTTTTCTCTCTCTCTCTCTCTTTTTCATTTTTTAAACCTATTATTATTTTTTCTACATTTATTATTTGTTTACTTTCCCTACTGTTCTTTTCCCCTTGCAGTTAATCTTTAATGTATATAAATCTTTTCAGTTCAGTTCAGTTCAGCGGCTCAGTTGTGCCCGACTCCTTGTGACCCCATGAACCACAGCACGCCAGGCCTCCCTGTCCATCACCAACCCCCGGAGTCCAACCAAACCCATGTCCATTGAGCTGATGATGCCATCCAACCATCTCATCCTCTGTTGTTCGCTTCTCCTCCTGCTCTCAATCTTTCCCAGCATCAGGGCCTTTTCCAAAGAGTCAGCTCTTCGCATCAGGTGGCCAAAGTACAGGAATTTCAGCTTCAACATCAGTCCTTCCAATGAACACCCAGGACTGATCTCCCTTAGAATGGACTGGTTGGATTTATTTTCAGTCCAAGGGACTCTCAAGAGTCATCTATATCTCTTTTTAACTCTGCATATGTATTTTTTCCTTTCTTTCCTTTTCTCTCAATATATTTGTTAGTTTTATTTTCATTCTTTTATTCTCCAATTGGCACCTTGCTCTAGTTTTGTTTCCCAGTTTGTGCTTCAGGTGGTTCTATTATGGTATGTATGTGTATATATATATATACATGTGTATATATATATATATGTGTATATATATATATATAATTTTTTTTTCCTTTGTTCACCAGGTCAGTCAATCTATTGTACTTAATTTTGCTGGAATGTTTTGATTTTGCTGGTGGGTGTATATGTACATGTGTCTATTCAGTCATACTTTTTACTCTTGTGATGAACCTCTGCTTCTACATTGGATTTTTACAGTTCTTTGGAGGATTCCTTGTTTTCCCATTTATTTTTGATTTTTAAATTATTTTCTATTTTTATTGTTTTAAATTTTAATTTTTTTAACCTATTATATTTATTCCATTGTTTGCCTTTCCTCTGTTCTCGTCCCCTTGCAGTTAAACTTTAAACAAACCTTGTTCATCTACCTCTATTGAACTTTGCATATCTATTCTTTCTTTCTTTTCTTTCCTTCCTTTCCTCTCAACATTTTGTTAGTTTTATTTTCAGTGCTTTCATTCCAACTTGGGGCTTTGCTTTAGATTTCTTTTCCAGCTTGTGCACTCGTTAGTTTTGTGCTTAACTGGTAGATATCATTTTTGGTTTCCGTTGTTTGCTAGGTCAGTCTATTGTAGTTTATTTTTGTTGAACTGTTTGGATTTTGCTGATAGTTGTATATGTGTATATTCCCATATATTGGAATATATGTGTATATTCCTTTATTTTAATTATTATTTGTGTGACAGTGTAACTGCCATTTGTCAGGGGTTCCCCTTTGGTTTCTCTCTTTTTTTTTTGGATATTTATTTTAATCTAAATTAATGCCATAACAAACCACCTGTTGTAACGGTGTTCCTGGCCAATGATCCAGCCCCGAGCATTTGGAGTGGGAGCACTGACTCCAAGACCCTATACAACCGGAGAACTCCTAACCTTAGGGAGTATCAATTACTGAGAACTCACTCACGCAAACTAAACCACTTGAATACAAGACCTAGAATCACCCAACCACCAATCAGGACAACCCAACCCAGTGTAGGACACCTCATCCAAACAGCAAATAGGAAAAAAATAGAAACCCAGTCATCAGCAGACAGGATTACCCTTCTCAATCAGCCCTGCACATCAGAAGGAAAAGAAAGAAAAAAAAAAAACAAAAACAAAAACAAAAATTAAGCACCAATCTCACCCAATGCAAAGCTTACACAAACCATTGGACCAAACTTAGGAGTGCAGAAACTAAAAGGAAGAAAGAATGCAAATTTGAAGGCTGGCAAAAGGAGACCTCAAACACAATAAGATCTTTTTAAAAAGGAAGAAATGACAAAGAAATGCTGCACAAACAAAGGAACAAACTGGACACACAGAAATTTAAACAAATGAAGAGGAAATAGGCAAACTGCCTGAAAAACTATTCAGAATAATGATAGTAAAGATGATCAAAAACTTTGAAAATGACATGGAGACAATGCAAGAATCAATGAGCAAACCCCTAGTTGAATTGAAGAATAAGCAAAAAATAAATTGAAAAATAAATAGACAAACAACAATTACTGAAATTAAAAATACTCTAGAAAGAATCAGGAGCAGGGTATCTGAACCAGAAAATGGATCAGTGTGTTGAAAGACAAAATGGTGGAAACAACTGCGGAAGGGCAGAGTAAAGTCAAAAGAATGAAAAGAACTGAGGATAGTCTCAGAGACCTGTTGGACAATGTTAAATGCACCAAGATTCAAATTATAGGGGTCCCAGAAGAAGAGAGAAAAATAAAGGGTATGAGAAAAGTTTAGAGGAGATTATACTTGAAAAACCCCCAACATGGAAAAGGAAATAGTCAATCAAGTCCAAGAGGTGCCAAGAGTCCCATTTGTGATAAACCCAAGGAGAAACAGCCCTAGACATATACTAAGCAAACTAAGGAAGATGAAACACAAAGAAAGAATATTAAAAGTAGCAAGTTAAAAGTAAGAAGTAACATCCAATGGAAACCCCATATGTTTCACAGCTGATCTTTCAACAGAAACTCTGCAGGCCAGAAGAGAATGGCATGCCATATGTAAAGCACTGAAAGAGAAAAATCTACAGCCAAGATTACTGTACTTGGCAAGGATCTCCTTCAAAATTGATGGAGAAATCAAAGCTTTTCAGACGAGCCAAAGGTAAGAGAATTCTTTACCACAAAACCAGCTTTACAACAAATGGTAAAGGGACTTATATAGTCAAGAAATACAAGAGAAGAAAAAAGAAATACAAGAGAACAAAACCGACCCCAAACAATTAAGAAAATGGCAATAGGAGCACTGCTGCTGCTGCTGCTAAGTCGCTTCAGTCCTGTCCGACTCTGTGCGACCCCATAGACGGCAGCCCACCACGCTCCCCCGTCCCTGGGATTCTCCAGGCAAGAACACTGGAGGGGGTTGCCATTTCCTTCTCCAATGCATGCAAGTGAAAAGTGAAAGGGAAGTCGCTCTGTCATGTCGAACTCTGTGTGACCCCATGGACTGCAGCCTACCAGGCTCCTCCGTCCATGGGATTTTCCAGGCAAGAGTACTGGAGTGGGGTGCCATTGCCTTCTCCGAATAGGAGCACATATGTCAATAATTATTCTAAATATAAATGGATTAAATGTTCCAACCAAAAAGCCCAGACTGGCTAAATGGATACATAAACAAGACCTCGGGGTGGGGGCGCGGTCCTAAGATGGCAGAGGAATAAGATGGGGAGACCCCATTCTCCCCAACACATTCATCAAATGATCATTTGAACGCTGAGCAACTTCCACAAAACAATTTCTGAATGCTGGCAGAGGACACCAGGTACCCAGATAGGCTGCTCATTGTCTTTGAAAGGAGAACAAAGGATTGAGCAAATACCAAAGCAGAACTAGCCGGCTGTCTCCAGGCCCCTCCCCCAACAAGAGGCAGGCAGCCATGTGTGTGGCAGCCAGAACCAGAAGGCAAGGGGCGGCCTCAGCCTCAGAGACCGGCATTCTCCACCAAACTGTGAGCAGGCTGCCAGTTTCTAACCATGTCTTCCTGGAGTCCTGGATGGTTGACATCTGCCAGGAGAGTTGCAGCTTGAGATCAGCTCCCCAGAGGAGATACATGATACACCTGAGGCAGTATTCTCATGGCACACCCAGGAAACTGAGCGGCCTGGACCCAGTAGGTAATTAAGATGCATGGCCCACTTGGGACAGTGCGTTGGCCAAGCACCTGGTCGCCTGAGCTGCTGGGACCTGGGAAGGGCACAAAACGCACGTGCATCTGAGTCTGTGACTTTGCGGTGTACCTGAAAACCTGAACCTGAGCAGCTTAGACCTGGGAATTGCAGGAAATGCAGGGCCCACATTGGGCAGTACCCCTGAAGAGCAATCTGGAAGCTGAGCAGTGTACACGTGGAAAGCACACACCACCATGATCTTGGGAAAGCCCAGTGTGTTCCATACACTGCAAGCACTTTCCCAAAATACACATCAACATTGTTTGTTTGCAGTGTTCCTCCCTCCCCACAAGTCAACTGAACAAGTGAGCCGAAATAAGTGACCACCTTTGCCCCCTTGTGCCAGGGCAGAAATTACACACTAAAGAGACTTGCAAAGAGAGAAAGCCAAAATAAATAAAGAAAAGGGAACCGCTCTGGGAGTGAGAGGTGCAACAGATTACAACCCTGTAGTTAATATTGACTAAGCATAGGAAGGGGCTTATAGATCTTGTGAAGAAATGCAAGCTGGAACAAGGAATTATCTGAAACTCAACTGAACCCACACTGCCCACAACGGCTCCAGAGAAATTCCTAGATATAGTTTTCCTATTATCAGCCTTCTAATTTTTTAAAATTATTTATTATTTTTTCCTTCTTACTTTTTTTTTTTTAATTTTACAATATTTTATTGGTTTTGCCATACATCCACATGAATCTGTCATGGGTGTACACGTGTTCCCCATCCTGAACCCCCCTCCCACTCCCTCCCTGTACCATCCTTCTGGGTCATCCCAGTACACCAACCCCAAGCATCCTGTAACCTGCATCAAACCTGGGCTGGCGATTCGTTTCTTATATGATATTATACATGTTTCATTGCCATTCTCCCAAATCATCCAACCCTCCTCCTCTCCCACAGAGTCCAAAAGACTGTTCTATACATCTGTGTCTCTTTTGCTGTCTCACATCCAGGGTTATCGTTACCATCTTTCTAAATTCCATAGACATGTGTTAGTATACTGTATTGGTGTGGGTTTTTTTTTTTTTTTTCCTTTTCTTTCTTTCTGGATTACTTCACTCGATATAATAGGCTCCAGTTTCATCCACCTCATTAGAACTGATTCAAATGTATTCTTTTTAATGGCTGAGTAATACTCCACTGTGTATACGTACCACAGCTTTCTTATCCATTCGTCTGCTGATGGACATCTAGGTTGCTTCCATGTCCTGGCTATTAGAAACAGTGCTGTGATGAACATTGTGGTACACGTGTCTCTTTCAATTCTGGTTTCCTTGGTGTGTATGCCCAGCAGTGGGATTGCTGGGTCATAATTAATCCTTTAATTTTCAATTTTACACCCTATTACCTTGCAAAATATGACCCTATTTTTAAAGCATATTTCATATTTTTAAATATATTTTGTGATTGATTGTGTTTTGTATTTTTAATATTGTATTTCAGAGAATCTACCCTCTCCTCTAGATTTTTTTTTTTTACTTAAATTAATTTACTTGTTTTAATTGGAGGCTAATTACTTTACAAAATTGTAGTGGTTGTTGCCATACATTGACATGAATCAGCCATGGGTGTATCAGTTCAGTTCAGTTCAGTTGCTCAGTTGTGCCCGACTATTTGCGACCCCACGCGCTGCAGCATGCCAGGCCTCCC
Source organism: Bos taurus (assembly GCF_002263795.3). Taxonomy (NCBI): domain Eukaryota; kingdom Metazoa; phylum Chordata; class Mammalia; order Artiodactyla; family Bovidae; genus Bos; species Bos taurus. The sequence continues at coordinate 35,267,572 of NC_082638.1, forward strand.
TGTACATCAACAACTGCTGGAGTCTACCCAAACCCATGTCCATTGAGTCGGTGATGCCATCCAAACATCTCCTCCTCTGCTGTCCTCTTCTGCCCTCAGTCTTTCCCTGAATCAGGGTCTTTTCAAATGAATCAGGTGGCCAAAATATTGAAGATTCAGCTTCAAAATCAGTCCTTCAAATGAACACCCAGGACTGATCTCCTTTGGGATGGACTGGTTGGGTCTCCTTGCAGTCCAAGGGACTCTCAAGAGTCTTCTCCAACGCCACAGTTTAAAATCATTTATTCTCGGGAGCTCTGCTTTCTTTATAGTTCAACTCTCATATCCATACATGACCACGGGAAAAACCATAAGCTTGACTAGATGGACCTTTGTTGACGAAGTAATGTCTCTGCGTTTCAATATACTGTCTAGGTTGGTCATAACTTTCTTTCCAAGGTGTAAGTGTCTTATAATTTCATGGCTGCAATCACCATCTGCAATGATTTTGGACCCCTCCCTCCTCTCAAAGTATAACGTCAGCCACTGTTTCCCCATCTATTTGCCATGAAGTGATGGGACTGAATGCCATTATCTTAGCTTTGTGAATGTTGAGCGTTAAGCCAATCTTTTCAATCTGCTCATTCTCTTTCATCAAGAGGCTCTTTAGTTCTTCTTCACTTTCTGTCAAAAGGTGGTGTCATCTGCATATCTGAGTTATTGATATTTCTTCTGGCAAACTTGATTCCAGATTGTACTTCCTCCAGCCCAGCGTCTCACATGATGTACTCTGCATATAAGTTAAGTAAGCAGGGTGACAATATACAGCCTTGACCTACTCCTTTTCCTATTTGGAACCAGTCTGTTATTCCATGTTCAGTTGTAACTGTTCCTTCCTGACCTGCACACAGGTTTCTCAAGCGGCAGGTTACGTGGTCTGCTAATATATACCATGGGTGTATACCCATGGATGTATGTGCGTGCCTAATCCTGAACCCCCTCCCATCTCCCTCCCCATCTCATTCCTCAGGATTGTCCCAGTGCACTGGCCCTTGGCACCCTGTCTCATGCACCAAACCTGGACTGGCCTTCTATTTCACATATGGTAATATGCACGCTCCGCTTCTATTCTCCCAAATCATCCCACTCCTAGCTTCTTCCATAGAATCCAAAAGTCTGCTATTTATATCCGTGCCTCTTTTGCTCTCTCACATGTAGGGTCCTCATTACTATCTTTCTAAATTATATATATATATATGTTAATATAGTGTATGGATGTTTTTCTTTCTGACTTGCATCACTCTGTATCATAGGATCCAGTTTCATTCACCTCATTAGAACTGATTCAAATGCACTCTTTTAAATAGCTGAGTAATATTCCATTCTGTATATGTACCAAAGCTTTACTATCCATTCATCTGCTCATGGATATCTAGGTAGCTTCCATGTCCTAAACATGAAAACACTGCTGTGATGATGAACATTGGGTTAGACGTGTCTCTTTCAATTCTGGTTTCCTCAGTGTGTATGCCCAGCAGTGGGTTTCCTGGGTCACATGACAGTACTAGTTCCAGCTTTTTAAGGAATCTACACAGCGTCCCCCATACTGGCTGTACTAGTTTGCAATGCCTCCAACACTGTAAGAGGATTCCCTTTCTTCTGCAGTCTGTTCAGCATGTATTGTTTGTCGAAGTTTTGATAACAGCCATTCTGACAGGTGTGAGATGGTACAACATTGTGGCTTGATTTCCATTTCTGTGATAATGAGTGATGTTGAGCATCTTTTCATGTGTTTCTTAACCATCTGTATGTCTTCTTTGGACAACTGTCTGTTTAGTTCTTCAGCCTAATTTTTGATTGGGCCATTAATTTTTTCTGGTATTGAGTTGCATGAGCTTCCTGTATAGTTTTGAGTTTCACTTAGTCAATTGCTTCATTTACTATCATTTTCTCCCGTTCTGATGACTGTCTTTTCACCTTCCTTGTTTCCTTCATTGTTCAGGAGCTTTTAAATTTGATTCGTTCCGTTGGTTTATTTTTGCTTTTATTTACATTACTCTGGGAGGTGAGTCATAGAAGGTCCTGCTGTGACTTATGTCAGAGACTGTTCTGTCTATATTTTCCTCTAGAAGTTTTACAGTTTCTGGTCTTTCATTTAGATCTTTAATCCATATTTAGTTTATTTTTGTGTATCATTAGAAAGTATTCTAGAGTCATTATTTTACAGGTGGTTGGCCAGCTTTTCCAGTGCCACTTGTTAAAGAGATCGGTCTTTTCTCCATTGTATATTCCTGAGTCCTTTGTCAAAGATAAAGTGACCATAGGTGCGTGGATTTATCTCTGGGCTTTCTATTTTGTTCCATTGGTCTATATTTCTGTCTTGGTGTCAGTAACATATTGTCTTGATAACTGTAGCTTTGTACTATAGTCTGCAGTCATGCAGGTTGATTCCTTCAGTTCCATTCTTCTTTCTCAAGATTGCTTTGGCTATTCGAGGTTTTTTTTTTTTTTTGTTTTGTTTTGTTTTTTTCCCCTTCATACAAACTGTGCAATGATTTGTCCTAGTTCTCTGAAAAACACTTTTGGTAGGTTGATAATTACTTTAAATGTAAACAGATTAAATGTTCCAACCAAAAGACACAGACTGATTGAATGGATACAAAAACATGACCCATATATATATGCTGTCAACCAGAAACCACCTTCAGATGCAAAGACACATATAGACTGAAATTGAGAGGATGGAAAAATACATTCTATGCAAATGGAAAGCAAAAGAAGGCTGGAATATTAATCCTGATATCAGACAGGCCTTAAAATAAGAATACTATAAAAAATAAGGAAAGACACTACACTATGATAAAAGGATCAATCCAAGAGGGAGACATAACAGTTGTAAACATCTATGCACTGAACACTTTATTGCCGAATTTTACCTTAAATTGAAGAAACTAGCGAAAATGACTAGATGATTCAGGTATGAACTAAATCAAATCCCTTATGTTTATACAGTGGAAGTGACAAATAGATTCAAGACAGAATATTGAAGATTCAAGACAGAATCAAGATAGACAGAATGCCTGAAGAACTATCGATGGAGTTTTGTGACAGTGTACAGGAGGCAGTGATCAAGACCATACCCAAGAAACACAAATGCCAAAAGTCAAAATGGTTCTCTGAGGAGGCCTTCCAAATAGCTGAGGAACGAAAAGAAGCAAAAGACAAAGGAGAGAGGGAAATATATACCCATTTGAATGAAGAGTTCCAAAGAATTGCAAGTAGAGATAAGAAAGCCTTCCTCAGCAATCAACAAAAAGAACAGAGGAAAACAATAGAATGGGAAAGACTAGAGATCACGTCAAGGAAATTAGAGATACTAAGGGAGCATTTCATGTAAAGATGGGCACAATAATGGACAGAAATGGTACAGACATAAGAGAAGCAAAAGGTATTAAGAATTGATGGCAACAATGCACAGAAGAATTATACAAAAAAGATCTTCATGATGCAGATAACCATGATAGTGTGATCACTCACCTAGAGCCAGACATCCTGGAATGTGAAGCCAAGTGGATCTTAGGAAGCAAAGCTAGTGGAAGTTATGGAATTCCAGTTGAGCTATTTGAAATCCTAAAAGACGATGTTGTGAAAGTACCATGCAATATGCCGGCAAAGTTTCAAAGCTCGGCAGTGGCCACCGGACTGGAAAACGTCAGTTTTCATCCCAGTCTCAAAGGAAGGTAATGCCAAAGAATGCTCAAACAACCACACAGTTGCACTCATCTCACATGCTAGTAGAGTAATGCTCAAAATTCTCCAAGCCAGGCTTCAACAGTATGTGAACTGTGAACTTCCAGATGTTAAAAGTGGACTTAGAATAGGCAGAGGAACCAGAGATCAAATTGCCAACATCCACTGGATCATGGAAAAAGCAAGAGTTCCAGGAAAAACATATATTTCTGCTTTATTCAATATGCCAAAACCTCTGAGTGTGTGGGTCAAAATAAACTGTGGAAAATTCTAAAAGAGATGGGAGTACCAGGCCACCTGACTTGCCTCCTGAGAAATCTGTGTGCAGGTCAAGAAGCATCAGTTAGAACTGAACATGAAACAACAGACTGGTTGCAAGTCGGGAAAGGAGTATATCAAGGCTGTATTTCATCACCCTGCTATTTAACTTACAAGCAAAGGACATCATGCTAAATGCCAGGCTGGATGAAGCACAAGCTGGAATCAAGCTTGTCAAGAGAAATATCAGTAATCCCATATAGGCAGATAACACCACCCTTATGGCAGAAAGTGAGGACCTAAAGAGCCTCTTGATGAAAGTGAAAGAGGAGAGTGGAAAAGTTGGCTTAAAACTCAACATTCAGAAAACTAATATCATGGCATCCAGGCACATACCTTCATGGCAAGTAGATCAGGAAACAATGGAAATAGTGCCAGACTGTTTTTCGCAGTTGGGGAGGCAAATCACTACAGATGTTGATTGCAGCCATGAAATTCAAAGGTGCTTGCTCCTTGGAAGTCACGCTATGACTTACTTAGAAAGCATTAAAAAGCAGAGACATTATTTTACCAACAATCAACCAATGTGTCAAAGCAATCCTTTTTGCAATAGTCATGTACTGATGTGAGAGTTGGAGGAGAAGGAAAGCTGAGTGCCTAAGAATTCATCCTTTGGAACTGTGGTGTTGGAGAAAACTCTTGAGGATATCAAAGCAGTCAATCCCAAGAAAATCAGTCCTGAACATACATTGAGATGACTGAAGCTCCAATACTTTGGCAACCTGATGCAAAGAAGTAACTCATTTGAAAAGACCCTGATGCTGGAAAAGATCGAAGGCCAGAAGAGAAGGGGACGATAGAAGACGAGATAGTTGGATGGCATCCTCAATGCACATGAGTTTTAGCAAGCTCTGGAAGTTGGTGATGGACAGGGACAGGGAAGCCTGGTGTGATGTTTTACCATAAAGTATGATGTTAGTTATACAGTGTATTACCGTCATCAGGTTGAGGAAGTTTTCTATTTCTAGTTTGCTAAGAGTTTTTATACAGAATGTGTTCAGTCACTCAGATCTGTCCAGCTCTTTGCGACCCCATGGAGTTTAAACCCAAATGGTTCCTCTGGTTGAGGATTCTCCAGGCAAGAATATTGAAGTTGGTTGCCGTGCCCTCTGCCAGGGCATCGTCCCAACCCTGGAATAGATATCAGACTTTATCAAATTATTTTTCAGCGTTTTTCGAGATGACCCTACTGTGTTTTATTTTTTGTCCTTTAGTACTTTGAATTACACTGATTGATTTTAAAATGTTTAACCAATCCTGCATTCTTAGGGGACAAAAATTAATAGATTATGCTGCGTTGTCTTTGTATATATTGGCATAGTCTGCGCTTCACTCTGAACACTTTCTGTTGCTACGTCTTCAAGTGCACAATTTTCTCCTGCTGTCCTGTCTAATCTGTCATTTATTCTATCAACTGTGTTTGCCATCTGACGCTACAGTTTTCCTATCTACAAGATGGAATTGGTCTACTTTATTATTTGCATGTCTCTACTTAATTTTACAAAATGCAAAAAACACAGTCATTCCAATATTTTAATGTCTCTGTCGGCAAGGTCTTAAATCTATGCCGCTTCTGGGTCAGTTTGATTTCTCAAGGGAAATTTAATATGATTTTTTCTTACCTTAGTGAGATTAAATATCTTTTTAATGTGGTTAGTGTATAGTCCCATATCTTTCTTGTCAAATGGCTGCTCATGTCTTTTAAACATCTCTGAATAAAGTGTACATCTTTCTTAGAAAATGTTGGCTCGTGTGTTTTTCACATTTTTCTATCATTCTTTAGGTTCTTTGCTATAAAATTTTAACAGCCATCTTTTGGGTTTGTTTATGGTGCTTTTTTTTTTTTTTTTCCTACCTCTTAAATTTTTAAGCAGTGTCATGCATCCAGGGTGAATAAGGAACCAGTGTACACCAGGAAGTGAGCACTTCACAGGAAACCCAGGAAGTCCCACTAAGACAAAAAACTGTGTACCCCAGGGCACACCTCAGGCTGGCTGACCCTGCTTGTCAATTAGGAACACAAGGACTGAGATGAAGCCGACACCTCATTCCCCTTTCCTCCAGAGGCAAGCACCTCAGTGAGAGACCTTGGGAACCAGACGGGGATACATGATTACACAGTGTTCCTTCCAGGAAGCTGGAATCTTGTCGTAGCTCTTCATGGAAATGAATTCCAGCATGGTCTCAATGGTGACGTAAGCAGCAATGGAGGTACCAGCTGGAAAACAAGATGAGAAAAGAGATTTGTAAGGGCACATGTTGAGAAAGCCCTTTCCAGATGAGGCTCACACAATCTGAGCAAGCACCGCCCCTTCGGGGGAATACTAATCACTCAAAGGTCGTCATTTCTTTCTTGGGATGCCTCATCCCCATCACCCTGTAGAAACCCAAACTTGGGTATTACACCTAACGAGGTGAGCATGAGTCCTAGATTGAAACTAGACAGCTCCAAGTGGACCAATAGCAAAAATATTCAGTGCATTCTCACAGCCTGAAGACAGGGGGTTCAGACTGGAAACTAGAAAAGTGAGGACAGCTATGTGCAAACTGAGCAAAGGAAGTGGGATGGAAAAGATTCCTGGTAGGTGGTCCAGAATTAAATGGTGCTCAACGTGCTTTAAGAACACCTTATAGGAGGAAAGTAGAATGATTCTCTTTTCCACAGAAACTTCGATAGAACCTAATTATCATGGAGGAATTTTAGGCAGGATATTAAAAACTAGATAATGGTGAAATGTGAGAGAGAAAAGAATGAAAGCCTGAATACTGTGGCTGTGGGCCAAGGTTTGGAGGAGATCCAGTCTCCCTGCCATGTGGCCCTTCATGTAGACTTAGAGAGATGAGGATGGCAGGCGAGTTTGGAGGGTTCCTAAGGCCATTAAAAATGCTACCTTTCCCCCACCAAATCATCTGAGTTGCTCTCCATCCTCCCCTAGAGTTGACAGGATCGGGCTTTGTGATGTGAATGTCCACTCAGGGCCACCATTGGCTGGGGAAATGAGTTGCTGACCTCATAAAGCATAAGGCTGTGGCCCCCTGGGAGGGGTATGCATAGGGCTGCTCAGGGGCTCTGGAGCAGACCACTGCGAGTCTTCAAAATGACTAAGGTGACTGGGAAGCCACAAGGCTCTAGAGAAGTTGTGGAACAGCAGACTAGATACCCAGGAGGAAAAGATGAAAAGCTCCTGTCAACAGATGTCCAAAGAAGTGTCAAGGTGAGCTGAACCCATGCAAGGTCCCTTTGCCCATTGAGACCGCCCCATAAGACACCTCCCCTTGTCCTTGCCAGGCCCTTACCCCTTCTCCTCCCACACCCCTTCTCCTGAAGCCATTGTTCCCATCCATCTTCGCCCTCTTCCCCAAACAAACCGCCACTCTGTACTCCCTTTTTTTGTTTTCTCCAGGTGGCCAGGGTAACCATGAGGGTGAATAAGCCATCTGGTCCTGAGCTTAGTTTTTCTTGTGGTTGGAAGCTTTTTGATTGCAGTTTTGCCTTCTATGTTCGTGATGGGTCTGTTGAAATTATCTATTTCTTCCTGGTTCAGTTTTGGAAGGTTATACTTTTCTGAGTATTTGTCCATTTCTTCTAAGTTGTCCATTTTATTGTCATATAGCTGCTGATAGTAGTCTCAGGATCTTTTCTATTTCTGTGTTGTCTGTTGTGGTTTTTCCATTTTCATTTTAATTTGTTGAATTGATTCTTCTCCCTTTCTTTCTTGATGAATCTGGCTAATGGCTTGTCTTTTTTTTTTTTTTTTTTCTTTTTTAATCTTCTTAAAGAACTGTCTTCCTTTCGCTGATTTTTGTAACAGTTTCCTTTCTTTTTCACTTATTTCTTCCCTAATTTTTATGATTTCTTTCCTTCTGCTAACCCCGGGGTTCTTCATTTCTTCTTTTTCTCATTGCTTTAGCTGGGACGTTAGGTCATTTATTTGAGGTTTCTCTTGTTTCTTCAGATAGGCTTGTATTTTTATGAATCTTCCCCTTAGCACTGCTTTCTGAATCCCATTGGTTTTCATTTCATTTTCATTCATATCGTGTTTTCATTTTTGTTTGTATCTATGCATATTTTCATTTCTTTTCTGATTTCTTCTGTTATATGTTGGTTATTCAGAAGTGTGTTGTTCAGCCTCCATATGTTTGTATTTTTAATAGTTTTATTTTTCCTGCTGTTGTAGGTTGTTTAGTCGCTCAGTCGTTTCCGACTCTTGTGGCCCCATGGACTGTAGCCTGCCAAACTCCTCTGTCCGTGGAACTCTCCAGGCCAGAATACTGGAGTTGGTTGCCATTTCCTTCTCCAGAGAATCTTCCCAACTCAGGAATCGAACCTGGGTCTGCTGCATTGCAGGCAGATTCTTTGCTGACTCAGCTGCAACATCTAATGTTACTGCATTGTGATCAGAAATGATGCTTGAAATGATTTCATTTTTGTTTTCTTTTTCTAATGTACCAGGGCTAGATTTATGCGATCTATCCTGGAAATGTTCCATGTGCACTTGAGAAAAAGGTGAGATTCATTGTTTTGGGGTGAAGTGTCCTATAGATATCAATTAGGTCTAACCGGTCCATTGTATCATTTGAAGTTTGTGTTTCCTTGCTGATTTTCTGCTCGGTTGATCTATACATACATGTAACTGGGATATGAAAGTCTCCGACTATTACTACATTACTTTTAATTTCCTTTTTCAAATTTGTTAGCATTTGCCTTACGTACTGCGGTACTCCTATGTTGGGTACATAGGTATTTATAGAAGAAAAGGAGAGAGATAAACATCTGAATGCAGAGTTCCAAAGAATAGCAAGAAGAGATAAGAAAGCCTTCTTCAGCGGTCAATGCAAAGAAATAGAGGAAAACAACAGAATAGGAAAGACTAGGGAATCTCTTCAAGAAAATCAGAGATACCAAAGGAACCTTTCATGCAAACCTTGGCTCGATAAAGGACAGAAATGGTATGGACCTAACAGAAGCAGAAGATATTAAGAAGAGATGGCAAGAATACACAGAAGAACTGTACAAAAAAAGATCTTCACGACCCAGTTAATCACGATGGTGTGTTCACTGACCTAGAGCCAGACATCCTGGAACGTGAAGTCAAGCGGGCCTTAGAAAGCAGCACTACGAACAAAAATAGTGGAGGTGATGGAATTCCAGTTGAGCTATTCCAAATCCTGAAAGACGATGCTGTGAAAGTGCTGCACTCAATATGCCAGCAAATTTGGAAAACTCAGCAGTGGCCACAGGACTGGAAAAGGTGAGTTTTCATTCCAATCCCAAAGAAAGGCAATGCCAAAGAATGCTCAAACTACCACACATTTGCACTCATCTCACACACTAGTAAAGTAATGCTCAAAATTCTCCAAGCCAGGCTTCAGCAATATGGGAACCGTGAACTTCCTGCTGTTCAAGCTGGTTTTAGAAAAGGCAGAGGAACCAGAGATCAGATTGCCAACATCCGCTGGATCATGGAAAAAGCAAGAGTGTTCCAGAAAAGCATCTATTTCTGCTTCATTGACTATGCCGAAGCCTTTGCCTGTGTGGATCCCAATAAACTGTGGAAACTTCTGAAAGAGATGGGAATACCAGACCACCTGATCTGCCTCTTGAGAAATTTGTATGCAGGTCAGGAAGCAACAGTTAGAACTGGACATGGAACAACAGACTGGTTCCATATAGGAAAAGGAGTCCGTCAAGGCTGTATATTGTCAACCTGTTTATTTAACTTACATGCAGAGTGCATCATGAGAAACACTAGGCTGGAAGAAATACTAGCTGGAATCAAGATTGCCGGGAGAAATATCAATAACCTCAGATATGCAGATGACACCACCCTTATCGCAGAAAGTGAAGAGGAGCTAAAAAGCCTCTTGATGAAGGTGAAAGTGGAGAGTGAAAAAGTTGGCTTAAAGCTCAACATTCAGAAATCGAAGATCATGGCATCTGGTCCCATCACTTCATGGGAAATAGATGGCGTGACAGTGGAAACAGTGTCAGACTTTATTTTTCTGGGCTCCAAAATCACTGCAGATGGTGACTGCAGTCATGCAATTAAAAGACGCTTACTCCTTGGAAGGAAAGTTATAACTAACCTAGATAGCATATTCAAAAACAGAGACATTCCTTTACCAACAAAGGTCCATCTAGTCAAGGCTATGGTTTTTCCTATGGTCATATATGGATGTGAGAGTTGGACAGTGAAGAATGCTGAGTGCCTAAGGATTGATGCTTTTGAACTGTGGTGTTGGAGAAGACTCTTGAGAGTCCCTTGGACTGCAAGGAGATCCAAGCTGTCCATTCTGAAGGAGATGAGCCCTGGGATTTCTTTGGAAGAATGATGTTAAAGCTGAAACTCCAGTACTTTGGCCACCTCTTGAGAAGGATTGACTCATTGAAAAAGTCTCTGATGCTGGAAGGGATTGGGCGCAAGAGGAGAAGGGGACGACACAGGATGAGATGGCTGGATGGCTTCACTGACTCGATGAACGTGAGTCTCAGTGAATTCCGGGAGTTGGTGATCTACAGGGAGGCCTGGCGTGCTGCGATTCCTGGGGTTGCGAAGAGTCAGAAACAACTGAGCGACTGATCTGATCTGATCTGATATCTTCTTCTTGTATTGATGCTTTGATCATTATGTAGTGGCCTTCACTTTCTCATTTCACAGGCTTTATTTCAGTCTATTTTATCTGATATGAATATAGCTACTCCTGCATTCTTTCGGTCTCCACTTGCATGAAATACCTTTTCTCAGCACTCCACATTCAAGCTATATGTGTACCTTGGCTTCAGGTGGTTCTCTTGTAGAGAGCATATAAAGGAGTCTGGTTTGGTAACCATTTTACAATACTTCCTTTGTCACCTACCTATCCATTTGTCCATCCCTCTTTCCAATGCACAGCCGATCTTTTTCCTTGTTGCTTTTGTTTTAAATTGCAGACATCAGTATGTGTCTCCTTAGATATTTCAGCAAGCCTGCCATTAAGTAGTGAGCCGAATTTGTTTACAGCAATTTTCTTTGGATACTAATTTTAGATACAATGATATATAGCAATATTTTCTTTTCACAGTCACGTTACTTTTTAACTGAAGTATAGTTGATTTACAACATTGTGTGAATGTCTGTTTTACAGAAAAGTGATTCAGTTATGCACATATATACGTGTAAATGCATTGTGTGTACACACACACACACACACACACACACACACACATATATATACACATTCTTTTATTTAATCTTTATGTATGTATGCATTTATTTATTTATTTATTTTTACTACACTGTAGTGCGTGTGATTAGTTCTATAACCAGGATTTGAACATATATCCACTGCAGTGCAAGTGTGGAATCTTTACTGCTGGACTGCCAGGGTTCCCCCATATATATTTGTTTTCATTATAAGTTATCATGGGGTACTGAATATATTTCTCTGTGTTCTACAGTAGAAACTTGTCAATCCATTCCATGTACTCTAGTTTATATCTCCTCCCCCCAATCTCTTAGTCCATTGCTCCCCCAATTCTCTCTGCCTTGGAAGCCTCAAGTCTGTTATATATGTCCATGAGCTTGCATCTGTTGCATACACATGTTCATTTGTGTCATATCTTAGATTCTACATTTGAATGATATAATTTGGTATTTGTCTTTCTCTGTGTGCCTTATTTCATTTAGTATGATTATCTCTCGGGCCATGCATGTTGACTCAAATGGCCTTATTTTTGTAGTTGTACATTTTCTTGTATCCTTCTAACTATACATAGAATTATTCATCTGTGATTAATTTCCTGTATATATTTTTTAAATGAGTGTAGTACACCACTCTTGGTATAGTACATCCATTTTGAGTCTGTATTAGGATTTTATATGGATATGTCAGTCACTTCAATTCAATTGCTCAGTTGTGTCCGATGGTTTGGAACCCCATGGACTGTAGCATGCCCCGCTTTCCCTGTCAATCACTAACTCCGGGAGCTTGTGTCTCCTTCCTTCTCAGCTTTATTATAGTTCGTATTTCTTGTTTGACGAATCTGTACAGAGTTTCCTTTGTTGTGGCTGTACTGACTCTTGCTCCCTTACATCGATACACAGAGGCAGTCAGCAGTGTTTATTTTCTCTGACCTGCTCTCAGAAGTGTGTACGACATCACTCTTGCTAAGTCGGTCCCTGTAGATTATGTATGTGACAGGTATTTGTGGGAATCCATGAATTTCAGCCTACCAATATAAGCCTTCCAGGGAGTTCCATTTTACCTCGGTTGGGGTACTCACTACCAGCAATATTGTCTGTCCTATGTGAAACGTAAATTCTGTAACACAACTCTCATCTGCCCTTCTTCAGTGACTCTGATTATCACAATTGTCTGTACCTCTGACAAGGTCATTCTTCCCTTGTTTCAATGCTTGAGTCATATTCCGTCATGAACCCCTACCCCATTCCTTTATCTGTTCATCTCTCTGTTCCCGTGTACTTCCTTTAATTTCATCTCTGGGCATTGGGAATCCTGCTGCAGTGCATGCTCTTGGGCATGTGGTTTTCAAAGTCTGTGTATTTCTGAAGTATCATAGGAGTGGAGAAGCCCTGTCATATTTTCTTTTCTTTTTTTTTTTTTATAAAGCCACGTGGACAGTGATTCTTATACTGGCTCCTCCCGCTGATATACCCTCACTACTATAAAAGGATCCCGCTGACTAATGTTAATCTACCATTTCTGGCCTGGTCTGTTTTCCACGGTGGCCTTTTTCACTGGTCAGAGTTGATATCTTGTGGCAGTTTGTATCTCTGATAAGAAACCTTGTGGAGTACTATTCATGGGCTTTTTGCTTTTAGAAAGCACTTTGAGTTGTATTTTCCTGTTGATACTTTCTTCCTGAGAGTGTTCCAGTTGTGTGTGTGTGTGTGTGTGTGTGTGTGTGTGTGTGTGTGTTTATTTATTTAATTTTGGGTATGTGACCTTGACATGTTCAAGGGTGGGTGTCCTGTCACGTCCAGAGGCCTTGTGAATATCAGATGTCCATCAGCGATAGTTTTGATGCTGCAGTTGCAGAGAAAATCTTCCATGCTGAAGGGTTTCTTTATTCTGTCCTATTTTAGGATGGTCTGTGCCGCCTGAGAGTTTTACTCAGGCCTGGTTGTATATTAAAGTAGAAAGAGCCAGAGGATGCCGGCAAACCTGGTGACTGCTCACACTTGGTGACTGCTCACACTTGGATTTTATTTTAAGTAAAAGTCAATCCTTGATTGACAAGGACACATTTGTTTTACTTGTACAGATTCTTGTTCCATGGGACTGAGAATACTAGATATTCAGCTGTGCTTGTTTTCACCTACATGTTATTAGAACGAGTCTCATCTACCACTCTTGCTGAACTAGGTTTGCATGGATTCTGTATGTTATATGTATCTCTGGGAAGAAATTAGTACCAATTTCCAGATGTATCCCTTCCATGCAACCAGGGTCCTCTGCTATCCATAAATTTCATGCCAGGTTGGATGCTCACATCACCTTTGTGCGGGTGCTAACTGCTCTGGATTTTTGTATAGCAATTGTCCGTTGCATCCCATAATGTTTCTTGAGTCGACTCTCCTTCACTCAGTGTGATGATCTCTGGGTTGATCTCTCTCTCTGAAGACGGCCTATGTTCATATTTCAATGCTTGATTCAAAAATCATTCTAGACCTGTATCATGTTTGTTTATCCATTGCTCTCTCCAGGTATGCTAACTTTACTTTCATCTCTTCAATGTTCTGAATGGTGCCACGGGAGGTTTGGGGTGTGTTGTGTGCAAAATCTCTTCATTTCTGAAATATTCCAGGAGAGGATCTGATTAATCAAACTGTCTCTACCTCTTTATATATTTATTTATTTCTCTCTCATGGGAGTGCACTTTTCTAGTCATGCTCATATGACTCTTACCAAGTCTATCCCACCAGTACTCTAAACTGTCCACTGTAGTAATGTTACTCTACCATTGATACCATGTCCAGCTTTTGACACTTGAGCATGTTCCATGCTCATGCAGAGGTGATAATGTCCTCACAACTTCGATGTTTATGTCTCTTAGAATTCACCCAATGTGCAAATTGCCATGTGCTTTCTTAAATAAACATGGAATTGTGTTTACCTGTTCACATGCTCTTCCTGTTAGCTTCTCCTGTGTTTACGTTATTTTTCCCCTTAGGTGAGCTCTGGTAATTTCTCATGGGTGGGTATCAGTTGGAGCTCAGCACCCTTGTGAATAGTGTGTCCATCAGCAAGCATTTTAAGGTTACTGTTAGAAAAAAAAAAAAATGTCCACAAGACGCCAGCATTTCTTCATGCCCTGCTCTTGTTGCTCTGGTAACAGAAGCCTCTGTGGTTATCCCAGACCTGCTTGTAAATGAGAGTAAAATAAGAAAGAGGAAGCCACCCAAAGCTTTTGTCTCTTGAGCCTTTAAGATTTTTTACTATAAGTAAAGTTTTATTTCTTACTTAAGACTATTTACTCCATTGTAATTATTGCAGGTAAACAGTTTCTCCTTCCCTTCCACAGACAACTGGAGGTATTCTGCTGCAGTTATTGTCACCTATTTTTTTCAGAATCTGAAAAAATCAACAGGATCTGTTGAGGACATGTCTCTTGATACAGGAGGTCTGTGTGGATTATGAATTGCATAGGTATTCAGGGGAATAAGTCTATTGCAGCCTTCACCTTTCAGCTTCTTACGCATTGACACCATTTGCTAGCTGTAAGTTTCTTACCAGGAGTGTAAGTACATTTCACTTTTGTTTGGATACTAATGTTAACCTACATTTGTCAGGGGCTTGAACAAGAGAAGGACCCAGCCTGGTTCATGGCAGGGACAGAGATGCTGACTCAGGAGTATTTGTTGGGGGTTTGAACAAAGGCAGAACTCACCCTGGTTCAGTGCAGGGACCGAATTGCAGGATCAGGAGTGTTTCTCGGGGCTTAAACATTGGGAGCACCCAACCTGCTTTTGTGCAGGGATCCTTATGTGGGTTCAGGATTATGTGTTGGGAGACTAACGAGGGCAGAACCTAGATTCGTTCAGTTCAGTGACAGAGAGGTGTGATCAGGAGTATTTTCAGCAGCCCTGCTAAAAGGCAGAAACCATCGTAGTTCAGTGCAGGGACCGAGCTGTTGGCTCAGATTATTAATCAGGGTCTTGAACAAGGATAGGACCGAGGCTAGCTCAGTGCAGAGACTGAGATGCAGGCTCAGGAGTGTTTTGTTGGGGTTTTGAAAATGGAGGGCCCAGCCAATTTAGTGCAGAGACAGAGAGGCGGGCTCAGGAATATTTGTTGGGGACTTGAACATGGAAAGAACACAGCCTGCTTCAGGGCAGGGACCAAGATTTTAGCTGAGGAGTATGTGTTGGGGGATCTAACAAGGGCAGGACCTAGACTCGTTCAGTGCAATGACCGAGATGTAGGTTCAGGAGCATTTGCCAGTGGCTTGATCTCGTGCTTGACCCCGCCTAGTTCAGTGCAGGTAATGAGATGTGGGCTCAGGAGTGTTTCCCGCAGCTTGAATATGGGAAGGACCCAGCCTTCTTCAAAGCAGGGACCAAGACGTGGGCTCAGGAGTCTGTGTTGGGGTATATAACAAGGGCAGGACCTAGACTTCTTCAGTGAAGTGACCTAGAGGTGGGCTTAGGAGCATATTGCGGAGGCTTGAGTAAATGCTGGACCCAGCTAGTTCAGTACAGGGAATGAGATGTGGACTCAGGAGTGTTTCGCGCGGCTTGAACATGGGAAGAACCCGGCCTTTTTCCAAACAGTGACCAAGATATGGGCTCATGAGTGTTTGTCGGGGTCTTCAACTAGGGCAAAACCCAGCCAAGTTCAGTGCAGGGGCTGATATGTAGGCTCAGGAGTGTTTGTCGGGGCTTGAACAAGAGCAGAAAGCATCTGCTTCAGGTCAGGGACTAACCTGTGGGTTCAGGATTATTTGTTGGGTGATCTAACAATGGCAGGACCTAGATTCATTCAGTGCAGTGACCAAGAGGTGGACTCAGGAGCATTTTCCAGGGGCTTGAGCAAATGCTGGACCCAGCTAGTTCAGTGCACATAACGAGATGAGGGCTCAGAAGTGTTTGTCCGGGCTTGAACAAGGGCAGGGCCCAGTGTAGTTCAATGTAGTTCCCTGCACTGAACCAGGATGAGTCCTGACCTTGTTCAAACCCCCAACAAATACTCCTGAGTCAGCATCTCTGTCCCTGCCATGAACCAGGCTGGGTCCTTCTCTTGTTCAAGCCCCTGACAAATGTAGGTTAACATTAGTATCCAAACAAAAGTGAAATGTACTTACACTCCTGGTAAGAAACTTACAGCTAGCAAATGGTGTCAATGCGTAAGAAGCTGAAAGGTGAAGGCTGCAATAGACTTATTCCCCTGAATACCTATGCAATTCATAATCCACACAGACCTCCTGTATCAAGAGACATGTCCTCAACAGATCCTGTTGATTTTTTCAGATTCTGAAAAAAATAGGTGACAATAACTGCAGCAGAATACCTCCAGTTGTCTGTGGAAGGGAAGGAGAAACTGTTTACCTGCAATAATTACAATGGAGTAAATAGTCTTAAGTAAGAAATAAAACTTTACTTATAGTAAAAAATCTTAAAGGCTCAAGAGACAAAAGCTTTGGGTGGCTTCCTCTTTCTTATTTTACTCTCATTTACAAGCAGGTCTGGGATAACCACAGAGGCTTCTGTTACCAGAGCAACAAGAGCAGGGCATGAAGAAATGCTGGCGTCTTGTGGACATTTTTTTTTTTTTCTAACAGTAACCTTAAAATGCTTGCTGATGGACACACTATTCACAAGGGTGCTGAGCTCCAACTGATACCCACCCATGAGAAATTACCAGAGCTCACCTAAGGGGAAAAATAACGTAAACACAGGAGAAGCTAACAGGAAGAGCATGTGAACAGGTAAACACAATTCCATGTTTATTTAAGAAAGCACATGGCAATTTGCACATTGGGTGAATTCTAAGAGACATAAACATCGAAGTTGTGAGGACATTATCACCTCTGCATGAGCATGGAACATGCTCAAGTGTCAAAAGCTGGACATGGTATCAATGGTAGAGTAACATTACTACAGTGGACAGTTTAGAGTACTGGTGGGATAGACTTGGTAAGAGTCATATGAGCATGACTAGAAAAGTGCACTCCCATGAGAGAGAAATAAATAAATATATAAAGAGGTAGAGACAGTTTGATTAATCAGATCCTCTCCTGGAATATTTCAGAAATGAAGAGATTTTGCACACAACACACCCCAAACCTCCCGTGGCACCATTCAGAACATTGAAGAGATGAAAGTAAAGTTAGCATACCTGGAGAGAGCAATGGATAAACAAACATGATACAGGTCTAGAATGATTTTTGAATCAAGCATTGAAATATGAACATAGGCCGTCTTCAGAGAGAGAGATCAACCCAGAGATCATCACACTGAGTGAAGGAGAGTCGACTCAAGAAACATTATGGGATGCAACGGACAATTGCTATACAAAAATCCAGAGCAGTTAGCACCCGCACAAAGGTGATGTGAGCATCCAACCTGGCATGAAATTTATGGATAGCAGAGGACCCTGGTTGCATGGAAGGGATACATCTGGAAATTGGTACTAATTTCTTCCCAGAGATACATATAACATACAGAATCCATGCAAACCTAGTTCAGCAAGAGTGGTAGATGAGACTCGTTCTAATAACATGTAGGTGAAAACAAGCACAGCTGAATATCTAGTATTCTCAGTCCCATGGAACAAGAATCTGTACAAGTAAAACAAATGTGTCCTTGTCAATCAAGGATTGACTTTTACTTAAAATAAAATCCAAGTGTGAGCAGTCACCAAGTGTGAGCAGTCACCAGGTTTGCCGGCATCCTCTGGCTCTTTCTACTTTAATATACAACCAGGCCTGAGTAAAACTCTCAGGCGGCACAGACCATCCTAAAATAGGACAGAATAAAGAAACCCTTCAGCATGGAAGATTTTCTCTGCAACTGCAGCATCAAAACTATCGCTGATGGACATCTGATATTCACAAGGCCTCTGGACGTGACAGGACACCCACCCTTGAACATGTCAAGGTCACATACCCAAAATTAAATAAATAAACACACACACACACACACACACACACACACACACACACAACTGGAACACTCTCAGGAAGAAAGTATCAACAGGAAAATACAACTCAAAGTGCTTTCTAAAAGCAAAAAGCCCATGAATAGTACTCCACAAGGTTTCTTATCAGAGATACAAACTGCCACAAGATATCAACTCTGACCAGTGAAAAAGGCCACCGTGGAAAACAGACCAGGCCAGAAATGGTAGATTAACATTAGTCAGCGGGATCCTTTTATAGTAGTGAGGGTATATCAGCGGGAGGAGCCAGTATAAGAATCACTGTCCACGTGGCTTTATAAAAAAAAAAAAAGAAAAGAAAATATGACAGGGCTTCTCCACTCCTATGATACTTCAGAAATACACAGACTTTGAAAACCACATGCCCAAGAGCATGCACTGCAGCAGGATTCCCAATGCCCAGAGATGAAATTAAAGGAAGTACACGGGAACAGAGAGATGAACAGATAAAGGAATGGGGTAGGGGTTCATGACGGAATATGACTCAAGCATTGAAACAAGGGAAGAATGACCTTGTCAGAGGTACAGACAATTGTGATAATCAGAGTCACTGAAGAAGGGCAGATGAGAGTTGTGTTACAGAATTTACGTTTCACATAGGACAGACAATATTGCTGGTAGTGAGTACCCCAACCGAGGTAAAATGGAACTCCCTGGAAGGCTTATATTGGTAGGCTGAAATTCATGGATTCCCACAAATACCTGTCACATACATAATCTACAGGGACCGACTTAGCAAGAGTGATGTCGTACACACTTCTGAGAGCAGGTCAGAGAAAATAAACACTGCTGACTGCCTCTGTGTATCGATGTAAGGGAGCAAGAGTCAGTACAGCCACAACAAAGGAAACTCTGTACAGATTCGTCAAACAAGAAATACGAACTATAATAAAGCTGAGAAGGAAGGAGACACAAGCTCCCGGAGTTAGTGATTGACAGGGAAAGCGGGGCATGCTACAGTCCATGGGGTTCCAAACCATCGGACACAACTGAGCAATTGAATTGAAGTGACTGACATATCCATATAAAATCCTAATACAGACTCAAAATGGATGTACTATACCAAGAGTGGTGTACTACACTCATTTAAAAAATATATACAGGAAATTAATCACAGATGAATAATTCTATGTATAGTTAGAAGGATACAAGAAAATGTACAACTACAAAAATAAGGCCATTTGAGTCAACATGCATGGCCCGAGAGATAATCATACTAAATGAAATAAGGCACACAGAGAAAGACAAATACCAAATTATATCATTCAAATGTAGAATCTAAGATATGACACAAATGAACATGTGTATGCAACAGATGCAAGCTCATGGACATATATAACAGACTTGAGGCTTCCAAGGCAGAGAGAATTGGGGGAGCAATGGACTAAGAGATTGGGGGGAGGAGATATAAACTAGAGTACATGGAATGGATTGACAAGTTTCTACTGTAGAACACAGAGAAATATATTCAGTACCCCATGATAACTTATAATGAAAACAAATATATATGGGGGAACCCTGGCAGTCCAGCAGTAAAGATTCCACACTTGCACTGCAGTGGATATATGTTCAAATCCTGGTTATAGAACTAATCACACGCACTACAGTGTAGTAAAAATAAATAAATAAATAAATGCATACATACATAAAGATTAAATAAAAGAATGTGTATATATATGTGTGTGTGTGTGTGTGTGTGTGTGTGTGTGTGTACACACAATGCATTTACACGTATATATGTGCATAACTGAATCACTTTTCTGTAAAACAGACATTCACACAATGTTGTAAATCAACTATACTTCAGTTAAAAAGTAACGTGACTGTGAAAAGAAAATATTGCTATATATCATTGTATCTAAAATTAGTATCCAAAGAAAATTGCTGTAAACAAATTCGGCTCACTACTTAATGGCAGGCTTGCTGAAATATCTAAGGAGACACATACTGATGTCTGCAATTTAAAACAAAAGCAACAAGGAAAAAGATCGGCTGTGCATTGGAAAGAGGGATGGACAAATGGATAGGTAGGTGACAAAGGAAGTATTGTAAAATGGTTACCAAACCAGACTCCTTTATATGCTCTCTACAAGAGAACCACCTGAAGCCAAGGTACACATATAGCTTGAATGTGGAGTGCTGAGAAAAGGTATTTCATGCAAGTGGAGACCGAAAGAATGCAGGAGTAGCTATATTCATATCAGATAAAATAGACTGAAATAAAGCCTGTGAAATGAGAAAGTGAAGGCCACTACATAATGATCAAAGCATCAATACAAGAAGAAGATATCAGATCAGATCAGATCAGTCGCTCAGTTGTTTCTGACTCTTCGCAACCCCAGGAATCGCAGCACGCCAGGCCTCCCTGTAGATCACCAACTCCCGGAATTCACTGAGACTCACGTTCATCGAGTCAGTGAAGCCATCCAGCCATCTCATCCTGTGTCGTCCCCTTCTCCTCTTGCGCCCAATCCCTTCCAGCATCAGAGACTTTTTCAATGAGTCAATCCTTCTCAAGAGGTGGCCAAAGTACTGGAGTTTCAGCTTTAACATCATTCTTCCAAAGAAATCCCAGGGCTCATCTCCTTCAGAATGGACAGCTTGGATCTCCTTGCAGTCCAAGGGACTCTCAAGAGTCTTCTCCAACACCACAGTTCAAAAGCATCAATCCTTAGGCACTCAGCATTCTTCACTGTCCAACTCTCACATCCATATATGACCATAGGAAAAACCATAGCCTTGACTAGATGGACCTTTGTTGGTAAAGGAATGTCTCTGTTTTTGAATATGCTATCTAGGTTAGTTATAACTTTCCTTCCAAGGAGTAAGCGTCTTTTAATTGCATGACTGCAGTCACCATCTGCAGTGATTTTGGAGCCCAGAAAAATAAAGTCTGACACTGTTTCCACTGTCACGCCATCTATTTCCCATGAAGTGATGGGACCAGATGCCATGATCTTCGATTTCTGAATGTTGAGCTTTAAGCCAACTTTTTCACTCTCCACTTTCACCTTCATCAAGAGGCTTTTTAGCTCCTCTTCACTTTCTGCGATAAGGGTGGTGTCATCTGCATATCTGAGGTTATTGATATTTCTCCCGGCAATCTTGATTCCAGCTAGTATTTCTTCCAGCCTAGCGTTTCTCATGATGCACTCTGCATGTAAGTTAAATAAACAGGTTGACAATATACAGCCTTGACGGACTCCTTTTCCTATATGGAACCAGTCTGTTGTTCCATGTCCAGTTCTAACTGTTGCTTCCTGACCTGCATACAAATTTCTCAAGAGGCAGATCAGGTGGTCTGGTATTCCCATCTCTTTCAGAAGTTTCCACAGTTTATTGGGATCCACACAGGCAAAGGCTTCGGCATAGTCAATGAAGCAGAAATAGATGCTTTTCTGGAACACTCTTGCTTTTTCCATGATCCAGCGGATGTTGGCAATCTGATCTCTGGTTCCTCTGCCTTTTCTAAAACCAGCTTGAACAGCAGGAAGTTCACGGTTCCCATATTGCTGAAGCCTGGCTTGGAGAATTTTGAGCATTACTTTACTAGTGTGTGAGATGAGTGCAAATGTGTGGTAGTTTGAGCATTCTTTGGCATTGCCTTTCTTTGGGATTGGAATGAAAACTCACCTTTTCCAGTCCTGTGGCCACTGCTGAGTTTTCCAAATTTGCTGGCATATTGAGTGCAGCACTTTCACAGCATCGTCTTTCAGGATTTGGAATAGCTCAACTGGAATTCCATCACCTCCACTATTTTTGTTCGTAGTGCTGCTTTCTAAGGCCCGCTTGACTTCACGTTCCAGGATGTCTGGCTCTAGGTCAGTGAACACACCATCGTGATTAACTGGGTCGTGAAGATCTTTTTTTGTACAGTTCTTCTGTGTATTCTTGCCATCTCTTCTTAATATCTTCTGCTTCTGTTAGGTCCATACCATTTCTGTCCTTTATCGAGCCAAGGTTTGCATGAAAGGTTCCTTTGGTATCTCTGATTTTCTTGAAGAGATTCCCTAGTCTTTCCTATTCTGTTGTTTTCCTCTATTTCTTTGCATTGACCGCTGAAGAAGGCTTTCTTATCTCTTCTTGCTATTCTTTGGAACTCTGCATTCAGATGTTTATCTCTCTCCTTTTCTTCTATAAATACCTATGTACCCAACATAGGAGTACCGCAGTACGTAAGGCAAATGCTAACAAATTTGAAAAAGGAAATTAAAAGTAATGTAGTAATAGTCGGAGACTTTCATATCCCAGTTACATGTATGTATAGATCAACCGAGCAGAAAATCAGCAAGGAAACACAAACTTCAAATGATACAATGGACCGGTTAGACCTAATTGATATCTATAGGACACTTCACCCCAAAACAATGAATCTCACCTTTTTCTCAAGTGCACATGGAACATTTCCAGGATAGATCGCATAAATCTAGCCCTGGTACATTAGAAAAAGAAAACAAAAATGAAATCATTTCAAGCATCATTTCTGATCACAATGCAGTAACATTAGATGTTGCAGCTGAGTCAGCAAAGAATCTGCCTGCAATGCAGCAGACCCAGGTTCGATTCCTGAGTTGGGAAGATTCTCTGGAGAAGGAAATGGCAACCAACTCCAGTATTCTGGCCTGGAGAGTTCCACGGACAGAGGAGTTTGGCAGGCTACAGTCCATGGGGCCACAAGAGTCGGAAACGACTGAGCGACTAAACAACCTACAACAGCAGGAAAAATAAAACTATTAAAAATACAAACATATGGAGGCTGAACAACACACTTCTGAATAACCAACATATAACAGAAGAAATCAGAAAAGAAATGAAAATATGCATAGATACAAACAAAAATGAAAACACGATATGAATGAAAATGAAATGAAAACCAATGGGATTCAGAAAGCAGTGCTAAGGGGAAGATTCATAAAAATACAAGCCTATCTGAAGAAACAAGAGAAACCTCAAATAAATGACCTAACGTCCCAGCTAAAGCAATGAGAAAAAGAAGAAATGAAGAACCCCGGGGTTAGCAGAAGGAAAGAAATCATAAAAATTAGGGAAGAAATAAGTGAAAAAGAAAGGAAACTGTTACAAAAATCAGCGAAAGGAAGACAGTTCTTTAAGAAGATTAAAAAAGAAAAAAAAAAAAAAAAAGACAAGCCATTAGCCAGATTCATCAAGAAAGAAAGGGAGAAGAATCAATTCAACAAATTAAAATGAAAATGGAAAAACCACAACAGACAACACAGAAATAGAAAAGATCCTGAGACTACTATCAGCAGCTATATGACAATAAAATGGACAACTTAGAAGAAATGGACAAATACTCAGAAAAGTATAACCTTCCAAAACTGAACCAGGAAGAAATAGATAATTTCAACAGACCCATCACGAACATAGAAGGCAAAACTGCAATCAAAAAGCTTCCAACCACAAGAAAAACTAAGCTCAGGACCAGATGGCTTATTCACCCTCATGGTTACCCTGGCCACCTGGAGAAAACAAAAAAAGGGAGTACAGAGTGGCGGTTTGTTTGGGGAAGAGGGCGAAGATGGATGGGAACAATGGCTTCAGGAGAAGGGGTGTGGGAGGAGAAGGGGTAAGGGCCTGGCAAGGACAAGGGGAGGTGTCTTATGGGGCGGTCTCAATGGGCAAAGGGACCTTGCATGGGTTCAGCTCACCTTGACACTTCTTTGGACATCTGTTGACAGGAGCTTTTCATCTTTTCCTCCTGGGTATCTAGTCTGCTGTTCCACAACTTCTCTAGAGCCTTGTGGCTTCCCAGTCACCTTAGTCATTTTGAAGACTCGCAGTGGTCTGCTCCAGAGCCCCTGAGCAGCCCTATGCATACCCCTCCCAGGGGGCCACAGCCTTATGCTTTATGAGGTCAGCAACTCATTTCCCCAGCCAATGGTGGCCCTGAGTGGACATTCACATCACAAAGCCCGATCCTGTCAACTCTAGGGGAGGATGGAGAGCAACTCAGATGATTTGGTGGGGGAAAGGTAGCATTTTTAATGGCCTTAGGAACCCTCCAAACTCGCCTGCCATCCTCATCTCTCTAAGTCTACATGAAGGGCCACATGGCAGGGAGACTGGATCTCCTCCAAACCTTGGCCCACAGCCACAGTATTCAGGCTTTCATTCTTTTCTCTCTCACATTTCACCATTATCTAGTTTTTAATATCCTGCCTAAAATTCCTCCATGATAATTAGGTTCTATCGAAGTTTCTGTGGAAAAGAGAATCATTCTACTTTCCTCCTATAAGGTGTTCTTAAAGCACGTTGAGCACCATTTAATTCTGGACCACCTACCAGGAATCTTTTCCATCCCACTTCCTTTGCTCAGTTTGCACATAGCTGTCCTCACTTTTCTAGTTTCCAGTCTGAACCCCCTGTCTTCAGGCTGTGAGAATGCACTGAATATTTTTGCTATTGGTCCACTTGGAGCTGTCTAGTTTCAATCTAGGACTCATGCTCACCTCGTTAGGTGTAATACCCAAGTTTGGGTTTCTACAGGGTGATGGGGATGAGGCATCCCAAGAAAGAAATGACGACCTTTGAGTGATTAGTATTCCCCCGAAGGGGCGGTGCTTGCTCAGATTGTGTGAGCCTCATCTGGAAAGGGCTTTCTCAACATGTGCCCTTACAAATCTCTTTTCTCATCTTGTTTTCCAGCTGGTACCTCCATTGCTGCTTACGTCACCATTGAGACCATGCTGGAATTCATTTCCATGAAGAGCTACGACAAGATTCCAGCTTCCTGGAAGGAACACTGTGTAATCATGTATCCCCGTCTGGTTCCCAAGGTCTCTCACTGAGGTGCTTGCCTCTGGAGGAAAGGGGAATGAGGTGTCGGCTTCATCTCAGTCCTTGTGTTCCTAATTGACAAGCAGGGTCAGCCAGCCTGAGGTGTGCCCTGGGGTACACAGTTTTTTGTCTTAGTGGGACTTCCTGGGTTTCCTGTGAAGTGCTCACTTCCTGGTGTACACTGGTTCCTTATTCACCCTGGATGCATGACACTGCTTAAAAATTTAAGAGGTAGGAAAAAAAAAAAAAAAAGCACCATAAACAAACCCAAAAGATGGCTGTTAAAATTTTATAGCAAAGAACCTAAAGAATGATAGAAAAATGTGAAAAACACACGAGCCAACATTTTCTAAGAAAGATGTACACTTTATTCAGAGATGTTTAAAAGACATGAGCAGCCATTTGACAAGAAAGATATGGGACTATACACTAACCACATTAAAAAGATATTTAATCTCACTAAGGTAAGAAAAAATCATATTAAATTTCCCTTGAGAAATCAAACTGACCCAGAAGCGGCATAGATTTAAGACCTTGCCGACAGAGACATTAAAATATTGGAATGACTGTGTTTTTTGCATTTTGTAAAATTAAGTAGAGACATGCAAATAATAAAGTAGACCAATTCCATCTTGTAGATAGGAAAACTGTAGCGTCAGATGGCAAACACAGTTGATAGAATAAATGACAGATTAGACAGGACAGCAGGAGAAAATTGTGCACTTGAAGACGTAGCAACAGAAAGTGTTCAGAGTGAAGCGCAGACTATGCCAATATATACAAAGACAACGCAGCATAATCTATTAATTTTTGTCCCCTAAGAATGCAGGATTGGTTAAACATTTTAAAATCAATCAGTGTAATTCAAAGTACTAAAGGACAAAAAATAAAACACAGTAGGGTCATCTCGAAAAACGCTGAAAAATAATTTGATAAAGTCTGATATCTATTCCAGGGTTGGGACGATGCCCTGGCAGAGGGCACGGCAACCAACTTCAATATTCTTGCCTGGAGAATCCTCAACCAGAGGAACCATTTGGGTTTAAACTCCATGGGGTCGCAAAGAGCTGGACAGATCTGAGTGACTGAACACATTCTGTATAAAAACTCTTAGCAAACTAGAAATAGAAAACTTCCTCAACCTGATGACGGTAATACACTGTATAACTAACATCATACTTTATGGTAAAACATCACACCAGGCTTCCCTGTCCCTGTCCATCACCAACTTCCAGAGCTTGCTAAAACTCATGTGCATTGAGGATGCCATCCAACTATCTCGTCTTCTATCGTCCCCTTCTCTTCTGGCCTTCGATCTTTTCCAGCATCAGGGTCTTTTCAAATGAGTTACTTCTTTGCATCAGGTTGCCAAAGTATTGGAGCTTCAGTCATCTCAATGTATGTTCAGGACTGATTTTCTTGGGATTGACTGCTTTGATATCCTCAAGAGTTTTCTCCAACACCACAGTTCCAAAGGATGAATTCTTAGGCACTCAGCTTTCCTTCTCCTCCAACTCTCACATCAGTACATGACTATTGCAAAAAGGATTGCTTTGACACATTGGTTGATTGTTGGTAAAATAATGTCTCTGCTTTTTAATGCTTTCTAAGTAAGTCATAGCGTGACTTCCAAGGAGCAAGCACCTTTGAATTTCATGGCTGCAATCAACATCTGTAGTGATTTGCCTCCCCAACTGCGAAAAACAGTCTGGCACTATTTCCATTGTTTCCTGATCTACTTGCCATGAAGGTATGTGCCTGGATGCCATGATATTAGTTTTCTGAATGTTGAGTTTTAAGCCAACTTTTCCACTCTCCTCTTTCACTTTCATCAAGAGGCTCTTTAGGTCCTCACTTTCTGCCATAAGGGTGGTGTTATCTGCCTATATGGGATTACTGATATTTCTCTTGACAAGCTTGATTCCAGCTTGTGCTTCATCCAGCCTGGCATTTAGCATGATGTCCTTTGCTTGTAAGTTAAATAGCAGGGTGATGAAATACAGCCTTGATATACTCCTTTCCCGACTTGCAACCAGTCTGTTGTTTCATGTTCAGTTCTAACTGATGCTTCTTGACCTGCACACAGATTTCTCAGGAGGCAAGTCAGGTGGCCTGGTACTCCCATCTCTTTTAGAATTTTCCACAGTTTATTTTGACCCACACACTCAGAGGTTTTGGCATATTGAATAAAGCAGAAATATATGTTTTTCCTGGAACTCTTGCTTTTTCCATGATCCAGTGGATGTTGGCAATTTGATCTCTGGTTCCTCTGCCTATTCTAAGTCCACTTTTAACATCTGGAAGTTCACAGTTCACATACTGTTGAAGCCTGGCTTGGAGAATTTTGAGCATTACTCTACTAGCATGTGAGATGAGTGCAACTGTGTGGTTGTTTGAGCATTCTTTGGCATTACCTTCCTTTGAGACTGGGATGAAAACTGACGTTTTCCAGTCCGGTGGCCACTGCCGAGCTTTGAAACTTTGCCGGCATATTGCATGGTACTTTCACAACATCGTCTTTTAGGATTTCAAATAGCTCAACTGGAATTCCATAACTTCCACTAGCTTTGCTTCCTAAGATCCACTTGGCTTCACATTCCAGGATGTCTGGCTCTAGGTGAGTGATCACACTATCCTGGTTATCTGCATCATGAAGATCTTTTTTGTATAATTCTTCTGTGCATTGTTGCCATCAATTCTTAATACCTTTTGCTTCTCTTATGTCTGTACCATTTCTGTCCATTATTGTGCCCATCTTTACATGAAATGCTCCCTTAGTATCTCTAATTTCCTTGACGTGATCTCTAGTCTTTCCCATTCTATTGTTTTCCTCTGTTCTTTTTGTTGATTGCTGAGGAAGGCTTTCTTATCTCTACTTGCAATTCTTTGGAACTCTTCATTCAAATGGGTATATATTTCCCTCTCTCCTTTGTCTTTTGCTTCTTTTCGTTCCTCAGCTATTTGGAAGGCCTCCTCAGAGAACCATTTTGACTTTTGGCATTTGTGTTTCTTGGGTATGGTCTTGATCACTGCCTCCTGTACACTGTCACAAAACTCCATCGATAGTTCTTCAGGCATTCTGTCTATCTTGATTCTGTCTTGAATCTTCAATATTCTGTCTTGAATCTATTTGTCACTTCCACTGTATAAACATAAGGGATTTGATTTAGTTCATACCTGAATCATCTAGTCATTTTCGCTAGTTTCTTCAATTTAAGGTAAAATTCGGCAATAAAGTGTTCAGTGCATAGATGTTTACAACTGTTATGTCTCCCTCTTGGATTGATCCTTTTATCATAGTGTAGTGTCTTTCCTTATTTTTTATAGTATTCTTATTTTAAGGCCTGTCTGATATCAGGATTAATATTCCAGCCTTCTTTTGCTTTCCATTTGCATAGAATGTATTTTTCCATCCTCTCAATTTCAGTCTATATGTGTCTTTGCATCTGAAGGTGGTTTCTGGTTGACAGCATATATATATGGGTCATGTTTTTGTATCCATTCAATCAGTCTGTGTCTTTTGGTTGGAACATTTAATCTGTTTACATTTAAAGTAATTATCAACCTACCAAAAGTGTTTTTCAGAGAACTAGGACAAATCATTGCACAGTTTGTATGAAGGGGAAAAAAACAAAACAAAACAAAAAAAAAAAAAAACCTCGAATAGCCAAAGCAATCTTGAGAAAGAAGAATGGAACTGAAGGAATCAACCTGCATGACTGCAGACTATAGTACAAAGCTACAGTTATCAAGACAATATGTTACTGACACCAAGACAGAAATATAGACCAATGGAACAAAATAGAAAGCCCAGAGATAAATCCACGCACCTATGGTCACTTTATCTTTGACAAAGGACTCAGGAATATACAATGGAGAAAAGACCGATCTCTTTAACAAGTGGCACTGGAAAAGCTGGCCAACCACCTGTAAAATAATGACTCTAGAATACTTTCTAATGATACACAAAAATAAACTAAATATGGATTAAAGATCTAAATGAAAGACCAGAAACTGTAAAACTTCTAGAGGAAAATATAGACAGAACAGTCTCTGACATAAGTCACAGCAGGACCTTCTATGACTCACCTCCCAGAGTAATGTAAATAAAAGCAAAAATAAACCAACGGAACGAATCAAATTTAAAAGCTCCTGAACAATGAAGGAAACAAGGAAGGTGAAAAGACAGTCATCAGAACGGGAGAAAATGATAGTAAATGAAGCAATTGACTAAGTGAAACTCAAAACTATACAGGAAGCTCATGCAACTCAATACCAGAAAAAATTAATGGCCCAATCAAAAATTAGGCTGAAGAACTAAACAGACAGTTGTCCAAAGAAGACATACAGATGGTTAAGAAACACATGAAAAGATGCTCAACATCACTCATTATCACAGAAATGGAAATCAAGCCACAATGTTGTACCATCTCACACCTGTCAGAATGGCTGTTATCAAAACTTCGACAAACAATACATGCTGAACAGACTGCAGAAGAAAGGGAATCCTCTTACAGTGTTGGAGGCATTGCAAACTAGTACAGCCAGTATGGGGGACGCTGTGTAGATTCCTTAAAAAGCTGGAACTAGTACTGTCATGTGACCCAGGAAACCCACTGCTGGGCATACACACTGAGGAAACCAGAATTGAAAGAGACACGTCTAACCCAATGTTCATCATCACAGCAGTGTTTTCATGTTTAGGACATGGAAGCTACCTAGATATCCATGAGCAGATGAATGGATAGTAAAGCTTTGGTACATATACAGAATGGAATATTACTCAGCTATTTAAAAGAGTGCATTTGAATCAGTTCTAATGAGGTGAATGAAACTGGATCCTATGATACAGAGTGATGCAAGTCAGAAAGAAAAACATCCATACACTATATTAACATATATATATATATAATTTAGAAAGATAGTAATGAGGACCCTACATGTGAGAGAGCAAAAGAGGCACGGATATAAATAGCAGACTTTTGGATTCTATGGAAGAAGCTAGGAGTGGGATGATTTGGGAGAATAGAAGCGGAGCGTGCATATTACCATATGTGAAATAGAAGGCCAGTCCAGGTTTGGTGCATGAGACAGGGTGCCAAGGGCCAGTGCACTGGGACAATCCTGAGGAATGAGATGGGGAGGGAGATGGGAGGGGGTTCAGGATTAGGCACGCACATACATCCATGGGTATACACCCATGGTATATATTAGCAGACCACGTAACCTGCCGCTTGAGAAACCTGTGTGCAGGTCAGGAAGGAACAGTTACAACTGAACATGGAATAACAGACTGGTTCCAAATAGGAAAAGGAGTAGGTCAAGGCTGTATATTGTCACCCTGCTTACTTAACTTATATGCAGAGTACATCATGTGAGACGCTGGGCTGGAGGAAGTACAATCTGGAATCAAGTTTGCCAGAAGAAATATCAATAACTCAGATATGCAGATGACACCACCTTTTGACAGAAAGTGAAGAAGAACTAAAGAGCCTCTTGATGAAAGAGAATGAGCAGATTGAAAAGATTGGCTTAACGCTCAACATTCACAAAGCTAAGATAATGGCATTCAGTCCCATCACTTCATGGCAAATAGATGGGGAAACAGTGGCTGACGTTATACTTTGAGAGGAGGGAGGGGTCCAAAATCATTGCAGATGGTGATTGCAGCCATGAAATTATAAGACACTTACACCTTGGAAAGAAAGTTATGACCAACCTAGACAGTATATTGAAACGCAGAGACATTACTTCGTCAACAAAGGTCCATCTAGTCAAGCTTATGGTTTTTCCCGTGGTCATGTATGGATATGAGAGTTGAACTATAAAGAAAGCAGAGCTCCCGAGAATAAATGATTTTAAACTGTGGCGTTGGAGAAGACTCTTGAGAGTCCCTTGGACTGCAAGGAGACCCAACCAGTCCATCCCAAAGGAGATCAGTCCTGGGTGTTCATTTGAAGGACTGATTTTGAAGCTGAATCTTCAATATTTTGGCCACCTGATTCATTTGAAAAGACCCTGATTCAGGGAAAGACTGAGGGCAGAAGAGGACAGCAGAGGAGGAGATGTTTGGATGGCATCACCGACTCAATGGACATGGGTTTGGGTAGACTCCAGCAGTTGTTGATGTACAGGGAGGCCTGGCATGCTGCAGCGCGTGGGGTCGCAAATAGTCGGGCACAACTGAGCAACTGAACTGAACTGAACTGATACACCCATGGCTGATTCATGTCAATGTATGGCAACAACCACTACAATTTTGTAAAGTAATTAGCCTCCAATTAAAACAAGTAAATTAATTTAAGTAAAAAAAAAAAATCTAGAGGAGAGGGTAGATTCTCTGAAATACAATATTAAAAATACAAAACACAATCAATCACAAAATATATTTAAAAATATGAAATATGCTTTAAAAATAGGGTCATATTTTGCAAGGTAATAGGGTGTAAAATTGAAAATTAAAGGATTAATTATGACCCAGCAATCCCACTGCTGGGCATACACACCAAGGAAACCAGAATTGAAAGAGACACGTGTACCACAATGTTCATCACAGCACTGTTTCTAATAGCCAGGACATGGAAGCAACCTAGATGTCCATCAGCAGACGAATGGATAAGAAAGCTGTGGTACGTATACACAGTGGAGTATTACTCAGCCATTAAAAAGAATACATTTGAATCAGTTCTAATGAGGTGGATGAAACTGGAGCCTATTATATCGAGTGAAGTAATCCAGAAAGAAAGAAAAGGAAAAAAAAAAAAAAAACCCACACCAATACAGTATACTAACACATGTCTATGGAATTTAGAAAGATGGTAACGATAACCCTGGATGTGAGACAGCAAAAGAGACACAGATGTATAGAACAGTCTTTTGGACTCTGTGGGAGAGGAGGAGGGTTGGATGATTTGGGAGAATGGCAATGAAACATGTATAATATCATATAAGAAACGAATCGCCAGCCCAGGTTTGATGCAGGTTACAGGATGCTTGGGGTTGGTGTACTGGGATGACCCAGAAGGATGGTACAGGGAGGGAGTGGGAGGGGGGTTCAGGATGGGGAACACGTGTACACCCATGACAGATTCATGTGGATGTATGGCAAAACCAATAAAATATTGTAAAATTAAAAAAAAAAAAAAGTAAGAAGGAAAAAATAATAAATAATTTTAAAAAATTAGAAGGCTGATAATAGGAAAACTATATCTAGGAATTTCTCTGGAGCCGTTGTGGGCAGTGTGGGTTCAGTTGAGTTTCAGATAATTCCTTGTTCCAGCTTGCATTTCTTCACAAGATCTATAAGCCCCTTCCTATGCTTAGTCAATATTAACTACAGGGTTGTAATCTGTTGCACCTCTCACTCCCAGAGCGGTTCCCTTTTCTTTATTTATTTTGGCTTTCTCTCTTTGCAAGTCTCTTTAGTGTGTAATTTCTGCCCTGGCACAAGGGGGCAAAGGTGGTCACTTATTTCGGCTCACTTGTTCAGTTGACTTGTGGGGAGGGAGGAACACTGCAAACAAACAATGTTGATGTGTATTTTGGGAAAGTGCTTGCAGTGTATGGAACACACTGGGCTTTCCCAAGATCATGGTGGTGTGTGCTTTCCACGTGTACACTGCTCAGCTTCCAGATTGCTCTTCAGGGGTACTGCCCAATGTGGGCCCTGCATTTCCTGCAATTCCCAGGTCTAAGCTGCTCAGGTTCAGGTTTTCAGGTACACCGCAAAGTCACAGACTCAGATGCACGTGCGTTTTGTGCCCTTCCCAGGTCCCAGCAGCTCAGGCGACCAGGTGCTTGGCCAACGCACTGTCCCAAGTGGGCCATGCATCTTAATTACCTACTGGGTCCAGGCCGCTCAGTTTCCTGGGTGTGCCATGAGAATACTGCCTCAGGTGTATCATGTATCTCCTCTGGGGAGCTGATCTCAAGCTGCAACTCTCCTGGCAGATGTCAACCATCCAGGACTCCAGGAAGACATGGTTAGAAACTGGCAGCCTGCTCACAGTTTGGTGGAGAATGCCGGTCTCTGAGGCTGAGGCCGCCCCTTGCCTTCTGGTTCTGGCTGCCACACACATGGCTGCCTGCCTCTTGTTGGGGGAGGGGCCTGGAGACAGCCGGCTAGTTCTGCTTTGGTATTTGCTCAATCCTTTGTTCTCCTTTCAAAGACAATGAGCAGCCTATCTGGGTACCTGGTGTCCTCTGCCAGCATTCAGAAATTGTTTTGTGGAAGTTGCTCAGCGTTCAAATGATCATTTGATGAATGTGTTGGGGAGAATGGGGTCTCCCCATCTTATTCCTCTGCCATCTTAGGACCGCGCCCCCACCCCGAGGTCTTGTTTATGTATCCATTTAGCCAGTCTGGGCTTTTTGGTTGGAACATTTAATCCATTTATATTTAGAATAATTATTGACATATGTGCTCCTATTCGGAGAAGGCAATGGCACCCCACTCCAGTACTCTTGCCTGGAAAATCCCATGGACGGAGGAGCCTGGTAGGCTGCAGTCCATGGGGTCACACAGAGTTCGACATGACAGAGCGACTTCCCTTTCACTTTTCACTTGCATGCATTGGAGAAGGAAATGGCAACCCCCTCCAGTGTTCTTGCCTGGAGAATCCCAGGGACGGGGGAGCGTGGTGGGCTGCCGTCTATGGGGTCGCACAGAGTCGGACAGGACTGAAGCGACTTAGCAGCAGCAGCAGCAGTGCTCCTATTGCCATTTTCTTAATTGTTTGGGGTCGGTTTTGTTCTCTTGTATTTCTTTTTTCTTCTCTTGTATTTCTTGACTATATAAGTCCCTTTACCATTTGTTGTAAAGCTGGTTTTGTGGTAAAGAATTCTCTTACCTTTGGCTCGTCTGAAAAGCTTTGATTTCTCCATCAATTTTGAAGGAGATCCTTGCCAAGTACAGTAATCTTGGCTGTAGATTTTTCTCTTTCAGTGCTTTACATATGGCATGCCATTCTCTTCTGGCCTGCAGAGTTTCTGTTGAAAGATCAGCTGTGAAACATATGGGGTTTCCATTGGATGTTACTTCTTACTTTTAACTTGCTACTTTTAATATTCTTTCTTTGTGTTTCATCTTCCTTAGTTTGCTTAGTATATGTCTAGGGCTGTTTCTCCTTGGGTTTATCACAAATGGGACTCTTGGCACCTCTTGGACTTGATTGACTATTTCCTTTTCCATGTTGGGGGTTTTTCAAGTATAATCTCCTCTAAACTTTTCTCATACCCTTTATTTTTCTCTCTTCTTCTGGGACCCCTATAATTTGAATCTTGGTGCATTTAACATTGTCCAACAGGTCTCTGAGACTATCCTCAGTTCTTTTCATTCTTTTGACTTTACTCTGCCCTTCCGCAGTTGTTTCCACCATTTTGTCTTTCAACACACTGATCCATTTTCTGGTTCAGATACCCTGCTCCTGATTCTTTCTAGAGTATTTTTAATTTCAGTAATTGTTGTTTGTCTATTTATTTTTCAATTTATTTTTTGCTTATTCTTCAATTCAACTAGGGGTTTGCTCATTGATTCTTGCATTGTCTCCATGTCATTTTCAAAGTTTTTGATCATCTTTACTATCATTATTCTGAATAGTTTTTCAGGCAGTTTGCCTATTTCCTCTTCATTTGTTTAAATTTCTGTGTGTCCAGTTTGTTCCTTTGTTTGTGCAGCATTTCTTTGTCATTTCTTCCTTTTTAAAAAGATCTTATTGTGTTTGAGGTCTCCTTTTGCCAGCCTTCAAATTTGCATTCTTTCTTCCTTTTAGTTTCTGCACTCCTAAGTTTGGTCCAATGGTTTGTGTAAGCTTTGCATTGGGTGAGATTGGTGCTTAATTTTTGTTTTTGTTTTTGTTTTTTTTTTTTTCTTTCTTTTCCTTCTGATGTGCAGGGCTGATTGAGAAGGGTAATCCTGTCTGCTGATGACTGGGTTTCTATTTTTTTCCTATTTGCTGTTTGGATGAGGTGTCCTACACTGGGTTGGGTTGTCCTGATTGGTGGTTGGGTGATTCTAGGTCTTGTATTCAAGTGGTTTAGTTTGCGTGAGTGAGTTCTCAGTAATTGATACTCCCTAAGGTTAGGAGTTCTCCGGTTGTATAGGGTCTTGGAGTCAGTGCTCCCACTCCAAATGCTCGGGGCTGGATCATTGGCCAGGAACACCGTTACAACAGGTGGTTTGTTATGGCATTAATTTAGATTAAAATAAATATCCAAAAAAAAAAAAGAGAGAAACCAAAGGGGAACCCCTGACAAATGGCAGTTACACTGTCACACAAATAATAATTAAAATAAAGGAATATACACATATATTCCAATATATGGGAATATACACATATACAACTATCAGCAAAATCCAAACAGTTCAACAAAAATAAACTACAATAGACTGACCTAGCAAACAACGGAAACCAAAAATGATATCTACCAGTTAAGCACAAAACTAACGAGTGCACAAGCTGGAAAAGAAATCTAAAGCAAAGCCCCAAGTTGGAATGAAAGCACTGAAAATAAAACTAACAAAATGTTGAGAGGAAAGGAAGGAAAGAAAAGAAAGAAAGAATAGATATGCAAAGTTCAATAGAGGTAGATGAACAAGGTTTGTTTAAAGTTTAACTGCAAGGGGACGAGAACAGAGGAAAGGCAAACAATGGAATAAATATAATAGGTTAAAAAAATTAAAATTTAAAACAATAAAAATAGAAAATAATTTAAAAATCAAAAATAAATGGGAAAACAAGGAATCCTCCAAAGAACTGTAAAAATCCAATGTAGAAGCAGAGGTTCATCACAAGAGTAAAAAGTATGACTGAATAGACACATGTACATATACACCCACCAGCAAAATCAAAACATTCCAGCAAAATTAAGTACAATAGATTGACTGACCTGGTGAACAAAGGAAAAAAAAATTATATATATATATATACACATATATATATATACACATGTATATATATATATACACATACATACCATAATAGAACCACCTGAAGCACAAACTGGGAAACAAAACTAGAGCAAGGTGCCAATTGGAGAATAAAAGAATGAAAATAAAACTAACAAATATATTGAGAGAAAAGGAAAGAAAGGAAAAAATACATATGCAGAGTTAAAAAGAGATATAGATGACTCTTGAGAGTCCCTTGGACTGAAAATAAATCCAACCAGTCCATTCTAAGGGAGATCAGTCCTGGGTGTTCATTGGAAGGACTGATGTTGAAGCTGAAATTCCTATACTTTGGCCACCTGATGCGAAGAGCTGACTCTTTGGAAAAGGCCCTGATGCTGGGAAAGATTGAGAGCAGGAGGAGAAGCGAACAACAGAGGATGAGATGGTTGGATGGCATCATCAGCTCAATGGACATGGGTTTGGTTGGACTCCGGGGGTTGGTGATGGACAGGGAGGCCTGGCGTGCTGTGGTTCATGGGGTCACAAGGAGTCGGGCACAACTGAGCCGCTGAACTGAACTGAACTGAAAAGATTTATATACATTAAAGATTAACTGCAAGGGGAAAAGAACAGTAGGGAAAGTAAACAAATAATAAATGTAGAAAAAATAATAATAGGTTTAAAAAATGAAAGAGAGAGAGAGAGAAAAGGAAACTCCACAGAATTTCAAAAGCTGTATATAGAGACAGAGATTTATAAAAGCAATACAAATGTGACCGAAGAAAAATAAGGCTCAAAAGCTTCATTAGATTTCATAGTGCCAATGAAATTGGCAACTACACCGTGGGCGAGGGGAAGGAATTGAAACCAACCACACAAACAAAAATTCTAAAGAATCTACAGAGCAAGTCAAAACATGAGAATAATACAGGTTTTTCTTTAGTCATTGCTCTCAGAGTCCTTTCACCCGCTAAAATTGCAGTCCACCTCACTTCCCTAAGATGCCCTCCAAAACTGTGCTGAACTCTGAACCTGATTTGGGGGGAGCTCATTCTAATCCGGTCCTACTCCTATACGGTTTTTGTCTCCAATGTTCACAACTATCGGAACTAGGACGTTTCCTTTTGTGGCAGTTATCAGTGTCTTTTTATATATTATTCAGTTCAGTTCAGTCGCTCAGTCGTGTCCGACTCTTCGCGACCCCATGAATCGCAGCACGCCAGGCCTCCAGTCCATCACCAACTCCCGGAGTTCACTCAGACTCACGTCCATCGAGTCAGTGGTGCCATCCAGCCATCTCATCCTCTGTCGTCCCCTTCTCCTGCCCCGAATCCCTCCCAGCATCAGGGTCTTTTCCAATGAGTCAACTCTTCGCATAAGGGGGCCAAAGTACTGGAGTTTCAGCTTTAGCATCATTCCTTCCAAAGAAATCCCAGGGCTGATCTCCTTCAGAATGGACTGGTTGGATCTCCTTGGAGTCCATGGGACTCTCAAGAGTCTTCTCCAACACCACAGTTCAAAAGCATGAATTCTTCAGTGTTCAGCCTTCCTCACCGTCCAACTCTCACATCTATACATGACCACAGGAAAAACCATAGCTTTGACTAGACGGACCTTTGTTGGCAAAGTAATGTCTCTGCTTTTGAATATGCTATCTAGGTTGGTCATAATTTTCCTTCCAAGAAGTAAGTGTCTTTTAATTTCATACCTGCAGTCATCATCTGCAGTGATTTTGGAGCCCTGCCCCACCAACACCCCCACCCCCCCAAAAAAAAAAAAAAATCTGACACTCTTTCCACTGTTTCCCCATCTATTTCCCATGAAGTACATGGGACCAGATGCCATGATCTTCATTTTCACTCTCCACTTTCATTTCATCAAGAGACTTTTCAGTTCCTCTTCACTTTCTGCCATAAGGGTGGTGTCATCTGCATATATGAGGCTATTGACATTTCTCCCGGCAATCTTCTTTCCATCTTGTGTTTCTTCCAGTCCAGGGTTTCTCATGATGTACTCTGCATAGAAGTTAAGTAAGCAGGGTGAGAACATACCGCCTTGACGTACTCCTTTTCCTAATTGGAACCAGTCTGTTGTTCCATATCCAGTTTTAACTGTGGCTTCCTGACCTGCATACAGATTTCTCAAGAGGCAGGTCAGGTGGTCTGGTATTCCCATCTCTTTCAGAATTTTCCACAGTTTATTGTGATCCACACAGGCAAAGGCTGTGGCATAGGCAATAAAGCAGAAATAGAGGTTTTTTCTGGAACTCTCTTGCGTTTCCATGATCCAGCAGATGTTGGCAATTTGGTCTCTGGTTCCTCTGCCTTTTGTAAAACCAGCTTGAACATCAGGAAGTTCATAGTTAATGTATTGCTGAAGCCTGGCTTGGAGAATTTTGAGCATTACCTTACTAGTGTGTGAGGTGTGTGCAATTCTGAGGTAGTTTGAGCATTCTTTGGCATTGCCTTTCTTTGGTATTGGAATGAAAACTCACCTTTTCCAGTCCTTTGGCCACTGCTGAGTTTTCCAAATTTGCTGGCATATTGAGTGCATCACTTTCCCAGCATCATCCTTTGAGATTTGAAATAGCTCAACTGGAATTCCATCACCTCCACTAGCTTTGTTCGTAATGCTGCTTTCTAAGCCCCACTTGACTTTATGGTCCACAATGTCTGGCTCTAGTTCAGTGACCACACCATCGTGATTATCTGGGTCGTGAATATCTTTTTTTGTACAGTTCTTCTGTGTATTCTTGCCATCTCTTCTTAATGTTTTCTGCTTCTGTTAGGTCGATACCATTTCCGTCCTTTATCGAGCCCATCTTTGCATGAAATCCCCCCTTGGTATCTCTAATTTTCTTGAAGTGATCTCTAGTCTTTTCCATTCTGTTGTTTTCCTCCTTTTTTATGCATTGCTCCCTGAGGAAGGCTTTCTTATCTCTTCTTGCTCTTCCTTGGAACTCTGCATGCAGATGTTTATATCTTTCCTTTTTTCCTTTGCTTTTCTCTTCTCTTCTTTTCACAGCTATGTGGATTTAATCTGCAGCTTGTACAGGTGGTAGGAAGGTTTTGGGTCTTCTTCCTTAACAACACTGCCCCTGGGTTCCAATTGTGGTTTTATTCCCACTTCTGAATGTGAATCATCCACTGGGGTTTGCTCCTGAGACTGTCCTGGAGGACTTAGGTTTGCCCCTGTGAGGGGGCCAGATGTGGAGATGCAACTGCTTGGGTCATAGTGGTTCTGGCTGCATCAGGGACTCAGAGGAGTTGGTGGCTAGGGCAGCAGGACATATAGTGCTCTAGAAGGGTATGTCAACCAGTACTGGCCCATACGTACCAGTATTTTTGCATGTAGAAGCCCCTTCCCTGAGAAAGAAGCCTGGCAAGCCACAGTCTACAATGTCACAAGCAGTTGGACACTAAGGGCGGCAGTGAGGAAATACCCCTCTTCCAAGTTAAGGAGCAGTGGCTGCGCTTTGATGGAGCAGCTGTGAAGGGATACCCCACACCCAAGGTAAGAGAAATCCAAGTAAGTTGGTGTGTGTTGCAAGAGGGCATCAGAAGGCAGACACACTGAAACCATACTCACAAAAAAACTAGTCCATCTAATCACACTAGGACCACAGCCTTGTCTAACTCAAAGAAACTAAGCCATGCCCCTGGGGCAACCCAAGACGGGCGGGTCATGGTGGAGAGATCTGACAGAAGGTGGTCCACTGGAGAAGGGAATGGCAATCCGCTTCAGTATTCTTGCCTTGAGAACCCCATGAACAGTATCAAAAGGCAAAATGATAGGATACTGAAAGGGGAACTCCCCAGGTCAGTAGGGACCCAATATGCTACTGGATATCAGTGGAGAAATAACTCCAGAAAGAATGAAGGGATGGAGCCAAAGCAAAAACAATACCCAGCTGCGGATGTGACTGGTGACAGAAGCAAGGTCTGATGCTGTAAAGAGCAATATTGCATAGGAACCTGGAATGTCAGGTCCATGAATCAAGGCAAATTGGAAGTGGTCAAACAAGAGATGGCAAGAGTGAATGTAGACATTCTAGGAATCAGCGAACTAAAATGGACTGGAATGGGTGAATTTAATTCAGATGAGCATTATATCTACTACTGCAGGCAGGAATCCCTCAGAAGAACTGGAGTAGCCATCATGGTCAACAAAAGATTCCAAAATGCAGTACTTGGATGCAATCTCAAAAACGACAGAATGATCTCTGTTCGTTTCCAAGGCAAACCATTCAATATCACAGTAATCCAAGTCTAGACCCCAACCAGTAATGCTGCAGAAGCTGAAGATGAACGGTTCTATGAAGACCTACAAGTCCTTATGGAACTACACCCAAAAAAGGTGTCCTTTTCATTGTAGGGGTCTGGAATGCAAAAATAGGAAGTCAAGAAACACCTGCAGTAACAGGCAAATTTGGCCTTGGAATACGGAATGCAGCAGGGCAAAGACTAATAGAGTTTTGCCAAGAAAATGCACTGGTCATAGCAAAGACCCTTTTCCAACAACACAAGAGAAGACTCTACACATGGACATCACCATATGGTCAACACCGAAATCAGATTGATTATATTCTTTGCAGCCAAAGATGGAGAAGCTCTATACAGTCAACAAGAACAAGACCAGGAGCTGACTGTGACTCAGATCATGAACTCCTTATTACCAAATTCAGACTGAAATTGAAGAAAGTAGGACAAACCACTAGACCATTCAGGTATGACCTAAATCAAATCCCTTATGATTATACAGTGAAAGTGAGAAACAGATTTATGAGCCTAGACCTGTTAGATAGAGTGCCTGATGAACTATGGAATGAGGCTCATGCCATTGTACAGGAGACAGGGATCAAGACAATCCCCATGGACAAGAAATGCAAAAAAGCAAAATGGCTGTCTGGGGACCCCTTAGAAATCGCTGTGAAAAGAAGAGAAGCGAAAAGCAAAGGAGAAAAGGAAAGATATACGCATCTGAATGCAGAGTTCCAAAGAATAGCAGGAAGAGATAAGAAAGCCTTCCTCAGTGATCAATGCAAAGAAATAGAGGAAAACAACAGAATGGGAAAGACTAGAGATCTCTTCAAGAAAATTAGAGATACCAAGGGGACATTTCATGCAAAGATGGGCTCGATAAAGGACAGAAACGGCATGGACCTAACAGAAGCAGAAGATACTAAGAAGAGATGACAAGAATACACAGAAGAACTAAACAATCAAGATCTTCATGATCCAGATAATCACGATGATGTGATCACCGACCTAGAGCCAGACATCCTGGAATGTGAAATCAAGTGGGCCTTAGAAAGCAGCACTACGAACAAAGCTAGAGGAAGTGATGAAATTCCAGTTGAGCTATTTCAGATCCTGAAAGATGATGCTGTGAAAGTATTGCACTCAATATGCCAGCAAATTTGGAAAACTCAGCCTGTGTCCACAGGACTGGAACGGTCAGTTTTCATTCAAATCCCAAAGAAAGGCAATGCCAAAGAATACTCAAAGTACTGCACAGTTACACTCACCTCACATGCTAGTAAAGTAATGCTCAAAATTCTCCAGGCCAGGCTTCAGCAATACGTGAACTGTGAACTTCCTGATGTTCCAGCTGGTTTCAGAAAAGGCAGAGGAACCAGAGATCAAATTGCCAACATCTGCTGGATCATGGAAAAAGCAAGAGAGTTCCTGAAAAACCTCCATTCCTGCTTTATTGACTATGCCAAAGCCTTTGACTTTGTGGATCACAATAAACTGTGGAAAATTCTGAAAGAGATGGGAATACCAGACCACCTGACCTGCCTCTTGAGAAACCTCTATGCAGGTCAGTAAGCAACAGTTAGAACTGGATGTGGAACAACAGACTGGTTCCAATTAGGAAAAGCAGTACGTCAAAGCTGTATATTATCACCCTGCTTATGTAACTTCTATGCAGAGTACATCATGAGAAACCCTGGACTGGAAGACACACAAGGGGGAATCAAGATTGCCGGGAGAAATATCAGTAACCTCAGATACGCAGGTGACACCGCCCTATGGCACAAAGTGAAGAGGAACTAAAAAGCCTCCTGAGGAAGGTGAAAGTGGAGAGTGAAAAAGTTGGCTTCAAGCTCAACATTCAGAAAACGAAGATCATGGCATCCGGTCCCATCACCTCATGGGAAATAGATGGGGAAACAATGGATACAGTGTCAGGCTTTATTTTGGGGGGCTCCCAAATCACTGCAGATGGTGACTGCAGCTATGAAATTAAAAGACACTTACTCCTTGGAAGGAAAGTTATGACCAACATAGACAGCATATTCAAAAGCAAAGACATTACTATGCCAACAAAGGTCCGTCTAGTCAAGGCTATGGGTTTTCCTGCGGTCATGTATGGATGTGAGAGTTGGACTGTGAAGAAGGCTGAGCACCTAAGGATTGATGCTTTTGAACTGTGGTGTTGGAGAAGACTCTTGAGAGTCCCTTGGACTGCAAGGAGATCCAACCAGTCCATTCTGAAGCAATTGAGCCCTGGGATTTCTTTGGGGGAATGATGCTGAAGCTGTAACTCCAGTACTTTGGCCACCTCTTGAGAAGAGTTGACTCATTGGAAAAGACTCTGATGCTGGGAGGAATTGGGGGCAGAAGGAGAAGGGGACAGCAGAGCATGAGATGGCTGGATGCCGTCACTGACTCTATGGACGTGGATCTGGGTGAACTCCGGGAGGTGGTGATGGGCAGGGAGTCCTGGCGTGCTGCGATTCATGGGGTCGCGAAGAGTGGGACAGGAATGAGCGACTGAACTGAACTGATCTGAACTGAACTGAACTGAAGTGACCAGGTATCCATAGACACAAGACTTTTTTGGCCTGTAGCAGCTCCGCCCCAGCGAGCATTGAGCATGAACTTGGCATAGCTTCTTGATTTCTGGGGACCGTGGTAGCGATAACTGTGCAGGGACAATGACCTCCTCTGCCGCAGAAGTTTTGACCCTATCAGAGTCTTTTCACCAGCCTCTTGTAGCTGGTGATAAGGAGGCCTCTTTTGCCACTCTTCCTCCATAGCTTCACTCTTTCAGGCACTTAGAGGGCTCCCTTGCCTGGGGTACTTCTCTGTTGTTTGGAGCATCAGGCACATAGATGGGGCCCCTGGGTGGGGTCCTAGTCTGCAGCTCAGTAAGTCAGGCACTTGATTGGCCAGCCTCTCTATTGTTCAGCTGCCTATGCTGGTGTATGGGGAGAAAGAGACTATGGTGAGGGCTCCACCCACTATGATTGACCCAGTAGGATCCCCTTGCTTCCATGGGGCCTGGTGTTCCTCCACAAGCATTTCCAACCCGATCTCCTTCCTCACATCCCATCAGTCCGTCTCTCTGCAGTCAATAGCAGCCCTTCCCCTGGGATTGCTCCACAATCTGCAAAATCCAGATCCCAACTGCTGTCCTTTCTATGGGACCTGTGTCCCTGTCTGGGGTGTGTATGACTGTGGCAAGGACTGTCTGATTCTCATTCCATTTAGGCTCCCACAGATCAACTGTTTCACTCTCAGCCTAAAATATTTCTCCTCTGATCCAGACAGTTGATCCCAGGTGGGGGTCGGACACCGACTTAGAGTTCTCCCCCACCGAGTGCAGGTCCAGGCCTATTAACATTCCTGTTCCCCCCACCCCTAGTTCCTTCACCCTACCGAGTTTTGTGGTACTATTTATTATTTTCCTCTGGTCAGGTACTCCTGTCAGCTCTCAGTTGATGTTCTGCACACACTTCTGTGTCTGAAGGTGTGTCCTTGATGTATCCGTGGAGTGAAATGTACTACACTTCCAGCTACTGTTCTGCCATTTTGTTCATCTCAACGTTTGGACTACTAGAAATAAGACTGTTATGAACATTCATGTGCACGTCTTTGGTTTTTTTTTTTTTTTCTTACTTGCTGGTATAAACCTAAGAAAGGGATTGCTGGGACATATGGTAACCCTATGTTTAACTTTTGAAGGAACTTCCAAACTGTTTTCCACCATGGT
This sequence comes from Bos taurus, assembly GCF_002263795.3. Lineage (NCBI taxonomy): Eukaryota > Metazoa > Chordata > Mammalia > Artiodactyla > Bovidae > Bos > Bos taurus. The sequence continues at coordinate 35,311,469 of NC_082638.1, forward strand.
GTACTATTTTGTATTCCCATAAGCAGTGCATGAATATTCAAATATTTTCACTTCCTCATCACACTTGTTCTTCTCTGTCTCTCATGAGAGCCATACTTTCGGTGTGCCCTGCATGCTTACTTGCCATCTGTATATCATTATCTAGTGAATTTCCTGTTCAAATCTTTAGTCCATTTTTGCATTGGTGTGTTTCATATATTCTGTCTGATTCTTAAGTTTTTCTTACTTCAATGTGACTATTGTTATTTTTTATTTTAATTTTAAATTGGCCTACTATATAGAAAAGCAATTAATTAAATTTTATATATCATCTGTATATCTTGTGACATTGCTTAAATTAATTCTTAGTTTTACGTATTCTGTTCCTGTAGATTTCATTGGATATTCTACATAGATGTCACCAACAGATAAAAACAGCTTTATTCTTCTTTTCCAAACTGGATAGCTTTTCAATCATTTCCTAATATGACTTCACGGACAGAAATTCAATATAATGAGAGTGGACATCTTTCTGTTGATTGTGATTTTAGAAGTAAAACACTCAGTGTTCTACCATAAAGTGTGATGTTAGTGATAGTGTAGTACTTTCATAAGGTTGAGGAAGTCTTCTATTTCTGCTGCTGCTAAGTCGCTTCGGTCCTGTCCAACTCTGTGCGACCCCATAGAAGGCAGCCCACCAGGCTTCCAGTCCCTGGGATTCTCCAGGCAAGAACACTGGAGTGGGTTGCCATTTCCTTCTCCAATGCATGAAAGTGAAAAGTGAAAGTGAAGTCACTCAGTCGTGTCCGACTCTTAGCGACCCCATGGACTGCAGCCTACCAGGCTCCTCCATCCATGGGATTTTCTAGGCAAAAGTACTGGAGTGGGGTGCCATTGCCTCCTCCAATTCTATTTCTATTTCTTCTTCTATTTCTAGTTTGCTAAAATGTTTTATACAGAATGTGCTCAGTCACAGAGTTGTGTCCAGCTTTTTGCAACCCCATGAAGTGTAGGCCGAACAGGCTCCTCTGGCCTTGGGGGTTCTCCAGGCCAGAATACTGGAATGGGTTGCCATGCTCTCCTCCAGGGGATCTTCCCAAACCAAGGATGGACCCAGATCTCTGAGATGCCAGGCACTTTCTTTAAGAGCTGAGCTGCCAGAAAAGCCTAAGAATACTGAAGTGGGTAGCCAATCCCTACTTCAGGGAATCTTCCCAACCCAGGGATATTAGATTTTATCAAATTATTTTTCAGCATTTATCGAGATGACCCTACTGTGTCATCATTTTCAGTTCTTTAGTAAGTTGCTTTATCCTGATGGATTTTCAAATGTTTAACGAATGCTACACTCTTAAGGGGACAAAAACCAATGGATTATGCTATGTCATACATTGTATGTATTGGTGTAGGCTGCCACAGATCAGCTGATTCATTCTCAGCCTTAACTGTTTCTCCTCTGGTCCAAACAATTACTCCAATGTGGGGAGTGGAAACCTACTTCAGTTCTCCCACCCACCAAGGGCAGGTTCAGACCTATTAACACTCCTGTTTTTCCCCCTAGTTCCTTCATCCTACCAAGTTTTGTGGTTCTATACATTCTTTTCCACTGGTCAGGTACTCCTGTCAGCTCTCAGCTGGTGTTCTGCAAGCACTTCTGTGTCTGAAGATGTATTCCTGATGTGTCCAAGGAGAGAGGTGTATTCCTCCTGCAACTACCACTCTGCCATCTTGTTCATCTCAACTTTTTGACTATTAGAAATAAGACTGCTATGAACATTCATGTGCACGTCTTTGGGGAACCATTTTTTTTACACATAGTGAGGTGACCATGAGTCCAAGACTTGAAGCAAGACAGCTCCATGTGGAGAAAGGGCAAGTGTATTCAGTGCAGTCCCACAGTCTGAAGACAGCAGTGTCTGAATGGAAGCTAGAACAAAGGAGGTGGGATGGAAAAAGCTTCTGGGAGGTGGCCCAGAATTAAATGGTCTTGAAAGTGCTTTAAGACCACCTCTCAAAGAGTCAGACACGACTGAGAGACTGAACTGAACTGTAGGAGAAAAGTGGGATGATTCTCATTTCCACAGACACTTCAACACAGCCTAATTATCATGGAGGTACTTTAGGCAAGATATTACAATCTAGATGATGGCGAAATGTGGGAGAGAACAGAATCAAAGCCTCGGTACTGTGGCTGTGGGTCAAGGTTTGGAGGAGACACATGCTCCCTGCCTTGTAACACAACAGAGTTGACTTAGAGAGATGAGGATGACAGGTGAGTTTGGAGGGCTCCTAAGGGCCATTAAAAATGATGCATTTCCCCCCCCCCCCCCATCAAATCATCTGAGTTGCCACCCATTCCCATTCTGCCCTAGAGGTATCAGGATTGCGCTTTGTGATGTCAATTCTCAGCCAGGGCCACCATTGGCTGGGGAAGTGAGTTGCTGATCTCATAAAGCATAATGCTGTGGACCCTAGGGAGGGGTATATAGAGGTGTGCTCAGGGGCTCTGGAGCAGACCACTGGGAGTCTTCAAAATGACTAAAGAGACTCAGAAGCCACAAGGCTCTAGAGCACTTATGGAACAGCCGACTTCAGGCAACCAGGAGGAAAAGATGAAGACCTCCTGTCAACTGAGGTCCACAAAAGTGTCAAGGTGAGTTGCACCCATCCAAGCTCCTCTTGCCCATTGACACCGCCCCATAAGACCCCCTGCCCTCTACTGGCCTGGCACATAGCCCTTCTCTGGTCACACTTTTCCTGAAACTATCGTTCCTATCCATCTTCACGCTCTTCCCCAAACAAGTGGCTTTCTGTGCTCCCTCTCTTGTTCTCTCCAGGTGTCCAGGGTAACCATGAGGGTGAATAAGTCATCTGGTCCTGAGCTTCGTTTTTGTTCGATGGAAGATTTTTGATTACAGTTTTGCTTTCCATGCTTGTGATGGGTATGTTGGGATTATCTATTTCTTCCTGGTTCAGTTTTGGATTGTTATACTTTTCTAGGAATTTGCTCATTTCTTCCAAGTTGTCCATTTTATTGTCCTATAGCTGCTGATAGTAGTCTTTTATGATCCTTTGTACTTCTGTGTTGTCTGCTGTGATTTATCCATTTTCCTTTCTAATTTTGTTGATTTGATTATCCCCCCTTTCTTTCTTGATGAGTTTTGCTAATGGATTGTCTATTTTATTTATCTTCTCAAAGAACCAGCGTTTATTTTGCTGAGTTTTGCTATAGTTTCCTGTGCTTTTTTTCATGTATTTCTGCCCTAATTGTTTTTTTTTTTTAATTTTATTTTATTTTAAACTTTACAAATTGTATTAGTTTTGCCAAATATCAAAATGAATCCGCCACAGGTATACCTGTGTTTCCCATCCTGAACCCTCCACCCTCCTCCCTCCCGATACCATCCCTCTGGGTCATCCCAGTGCACTAGCCCCAAGCATCCAGTATCGTGCATCGAACCTGGACTGGCAACTCATTTCATACATGATATTATACATGTTTCAATGCCATTCTCCCAAATCTTCCCACCCTCTCTCTCTGAAACAGAGTCCATAAGACTGTTCTATATATCAGTGTCTCTTTTGCTGTCTCATACACAGGGTTATTGTTAGCATCTTTCTAAATTTCATATATATGCTTTAGTACACTGTATTGGTGTTTTTCTTTCTGGCTTACTTCACTCTGTATAATAGGCTCCAGTTTCATCCACCTCATTAAAACTGATTCAAATTTATGCTTTTTAGTGGCTGAGTAATACTCCATTGTGTATATGTACCACAGCTTTCTTATCCATTCATCTGCTGATGGACATCTAGGTTGCTTCCATGTCCTGGCTATTATAAACAGTGTTGCTATGAACTTTGGGGTACATGTGTCTCTTTCAATTCTGGTTTCCTCGGTGTGTATGCCTAGCAGTGGGATTGCTGGATCATAAGACAGATCTATTTCCAGTTTTTTAAGGAATCTCCACACTGTTCTCCATAGTGGCTGTACTAGTTTGCATTCCCAGCAACAGTGTAAGAGGGTTCCCTTTTCTCCACACCGTCTCCAGCATTTATTGCTTGTAAACTTTTGGATCACACCCATTGTAAGTCGTGTGAAATGGTATGTCATAGTGGTTTTGATTTGCATTTCTCTGATAATGAGTGATGTTGAGCATCTTTTCATGTGTTTGTTAGCCATCTGTATGTCTTCTTTGGAGAAATGTCTATTTAGTTATTTGGCCCATTTTTTGATTGGGTCATTTATTTTTCTGGAGTTGAGCTGTAAGAGTTGCTTGTATATTTTTGAGATTAGTTGTTTGCCAGTTCCTTCATTTGCTATTATTTTCTGTCATTCTGAAGGCTGCCTTTTCAATTTTCTAAGAGTTTTCTTTGATGTGCAGAAGCTTTTAAGTTTAGTTAGGTCCCATTTGTTTATTTTTGCTTTTATTTCCAATATTCTGTAAGGTGGGTCATAGAGGATCCTGCTGTGATGTATGTCAGAGAGTGTTTTGCCTACGTTCTCCTCTAGGAGTTTTATAGTTTCTGGTCTTATGTTTAGATCTATAATCCTTTTTGAGTTTATTTTTGTTTATGGTGTTAGAAGTGTTCTAGTTTCATTCTTTTACAAGTGGTTGACCAGATTTCCCAGCACCACTTGTTAAAGAGATTGTCTTTAATCCGTTATATATTATAGACTCCTTTTTCAAAGATACGGTGTCCATATATGCATGGATTTATCTCTAGGCTTTCTATTTTGTTCCATTGATCTATATTTCTGTCTTTGTGCCAGAACCATACTGTCTTGATAACTGTGGCTTTGTGGTAGAGCCTGAAGTCAGGTAGGTTGATTCCTCCAGTTCCATTCTTCTTTCTCAAGATAGCTTTGGCTACTTGAGTTTTTTTTTTTTTTTTGTATTTCCATACAAATTGTTTAATTATTTATCTAGCTCTGTGAAGAATAACGTTGGTAGCTTGATAGGGATTGCATTGAATCTATAAGTTGCTTTGGTAGTTGTAGAGGGAGTTAAACTTCCAAACTCATTCTATGAGGCCACCATCACCCTAATACCAAAACCTGACAAAGATCCCACAAAAACAGAAAACTACAGGCCAATATCACTGATGAACATAGATGCAAAAATCCTTAACAAAATTCTAACAATCAGAATCCAACAACACATTAAAAAGATCATACACCATGACCAAGTGGGCTTTATCCCAGGGATGCAAGGATTCTTCAATATCCTCAAATCAATCAATATAATACACCACATTAACAAATTGAAAAACAAAAACCATATGATTATCTCAATAGATGCAGAGAAAGCCTTTGACAAAATTCAACATCCATTTATGATAAAAACTCTCCAGAAAGCAGGAATAGAAGGAACATACCTCAACATAATAAAAGCTATATATGACAAAACCACAGCAAACATTATCCTCAATGGTGAAAAATTGAAAGCATTTCCTCTAAAGTCAGGAACAAGACAAGGGGGCCCACTTTCACCATTACTATTCAACATAGTTTTTCAAGTTTTGGCCACAGCAATCACAGCAGAAAAAGAAATAAAAGGAATCCAAATTAAAAAGAAGAAGTAACACTCTCACTATTTGCAGATGACATGATCCTCTACATAGAAAACTCTAAAGACTCCACCAGAAAATTACTAGAACTAATCAATGATTACAGTAAAGTTGCAGGATATAAAATCAACACACAGAAATCCCTTGCATTCCTATACACTAATAATGAGAAAACAGAAAGAGAAATTAAGGAAACAATTCCATTCACCATTGCAATGGAAAGAATAAAATACTTAGGAATGTATCTACCTAGAGAAACTAAAGACCTATACATAGAAAACTATAAAACACTGGTGAAAGATATCAAAGAGGACACTAATAGATGGAGAAATATAACATGTTCATGGATTGGAAGAATCAATATAGTGAAAACGAGTATACCACCTAATTGTTATTATTACATTTTCCTTCTTCTAACCCTGGGATTCTTCACTTCTTCTTTTTCTAGTTGATTTGGGTGTAAAGTTAGGTCATTTATTTGAGGTTTCTCTTGTTTCTTAGGGTAAGCTTGTATTTCTATGAACCTTTCCCTTCAGATCAGATCAGATCAGATCAGTCGCTGAGACATGTCCAACTCTTTGCGACCCTATGAATCGCAGCATGCCAGGTCTTCCTGTCCATCACCAACTCCCGGATTTCACTGAGACTCACGCCCATGGAGTCAGTGATGCCATCCAGCTATCTCATCCTATGTCTTCCCCTTCTCCTCCTGCCCCCAATCCCTCCCAGCATCAGAGACTTTTCCAATGAGTCAAGTCTTCGCATGAGGTGGCCAAAGTACTTGAGCTTCAGCTTTAGCATCATTCCTTCCAAAGAAATCCAAGGGCTGATCTCTTTCAGAATGCACTGGTTGGACTTCCTTGCAGTCCAAGGGACTCTCAAGAGTCTTCTCCAACACCACAGTTCAAAAGCATCAATTCTTCGGCACTCAGGCTTCTTCACAGTCCAACTCTCACATCCATACATGACCACAGGAAAAACCATAGCCTTGACTAGACGAATGTTTTTGGTAAAGGAATATCTCTGCTTTTGAATATGCTCTCTAGGTTAGTCATAACTTTCCTTTCAAGGACTAAGTGTCTTTTAATTTGATGGCTGCAGTAACCATCTGCAGTGATTTTGGAGCCCAAAAAATAAAGTCTGACATTGTTTCCACTGTTTCCCCATCTATTTCCCATGACGTGATGGGACCGGATGCCATGATCTTCGTTATCTGAATGTTGAGTTTTAAGCCAACTTTTTCACTCTCCACTTTCGCTTTCATCAAGAGGCTTTTGAGTTCCTCTTCACTTTCTGCGATAAGGGTGGTGTCATCTGCATATCTGAGGTTGTTGATATTTCTCCCGGCAATCTTGATTCCAGCTTATGTTTCTTCCAGTCCATCGTTTCTCATGATTTACTCTGCATAGAAGTTAAATAAACAGGGTGACAATATAAAGCCTTGACGTTCTCCTTTTTCTATTTATTTTTTTTCCTTTTTCTATTTAGAATCAGTCAGTTGTTCCATGTCCAGATCTAACTGTTGCTTCCTGACCTGCATACAAATTTCTCAACAGGCAGATCAGGTGGTCTGGGATTCCCATCTCTCTCAGAATTTTCCAGTTTTTTGTGATCCACACAGTCAAAGGCTTTGGCATAGTCAATAAAGCAGAAATAGAGGTTTTTCTGGAACTCTCTTGCTTTTTCCATGATCCAGCGGATGTTGGCAATTTGGTCTCTGGTTCCTCTGCCTTTTGTAAAACCAGCTTGAACATCAGGATGTTCATGGTTCGCATATTACTGAAGCTGGCTTGGAGAATTTTGAGCATTATTTTACTAGCGTGTGGGATGAAAGCAATTTTGCTGTAGTTTGAGCATTCTTTGGCACTGCCTTTCTTTCAGATTGGAATGAAAACTCACCTTTTCCAGTCCTGTGGCCACTGCTGAGTTTTCCAAATTTGCTGGCATATTGACTGCAGCACTTTCACAGCATCATCTTTCAGGATTTGGAATAGCTCAACTGGAATTCCATCACCTCCACTCTCTTTGTTCGTAGTGATGCTTTCTAAAGCCCACTTGACTTCACATTCCAGGGTGTCTGGCTCTAGGTCAGTGATCATACCATCGTGATTATCTGGGTCATGAAGATCTTTTTTGTACAGTTCTTCTGTGTATTCTTGCCATCTCTTCTCAATATCTTCAGCTTCTGTTAGGTCCATACCATTTCTGTCCTTTATCGAGCCAATGTTTGCATGAAATGTTCCTTTGGTATCTCTTATTTTCTTGAAGAAATCCCTAGTCTTTCCCATTCTGTTATTTTCCTCTATTTCTTTGCATTGATCGCTGAAAAAAGGCTTTCTTTTCTCTTCTTGCTTTTCTTTGGAACTCTGCATTCAGATGTTTATATCTTTCCTTTTCTCCTTTGCTTTTCTCTTCTCTTCTTTTCACAGCCATTTGTATGTGTTGTGTTTTCATTTTCATTTGTTTCTATGCATATTTGCATTTCATTTCTGATTTCTTCTGTTATATGTCGGTCATTCAGAAGCACGTTGTTTACCCTCCATATGTTTCTATTTGTCATGGTTTCTTTCCCCCTGTAGTTGACATGCAATCTTACTGCTTTGTGATCAGAAGAGATGCTTGAAATGATTTTGATTTTTGTTTTCAGTTTACCAAGGCTAGATTTGTGGCCCAGTATGTGATCTATCCTGGAGAATGTTCCATGTGCACTTGAGAAAAAGGTGAAATTCATTGCTTTGGCGTGAAACGTTCTTTTGAAATCAATTAGGTCTAACTGATCCATTGTATCACTTAAAGTTTGTGTTCCCTTGCTAATTTTCTGTTTGGTTGATCTATCCATAGGTGTGTGTAGGGTCTTAAGGTCTCCCACTATTATTGTGTTGTTTTTAATTTCCCCTTTCATACTTGTTAGCATTTGCCTTACATATTGAGTGCTCCTATGTTGGGTGCATATATATTTATAATTGTTATATCTTCTTCTTGGATTGATCCTTTGACCATTATGTAGTGGCCTTCTTTGTCTCTTTCCACACCCTTTATTTCAAAGTCTATTTTGTCTGATATGAGAATTGCTACTCCTGATTCCTGTTGCTCACATTTTGCATGAAATACCTTTTCTCAGCCCTTCACTTTCACTCTGTATATGCCCCTTGGTTTCAGGTGTGTCTCTTTTACACAGCATACATAGAAGCCTGGTTTTGTAACCGATTTATCAACTTTCTTTGTCACCTATCTATCCATTTGTCCATCCCTCTTTCCAATCAACAATCGATCTTTTTCCTTGGTGCATTTCAGTATGTGTCTCCTTAAATATCTCAGCAAGCCTGCCATTAAGTAGTCAGCCGTGTTTGTATACAGCAATTTTCTTTGGATACTAACTTTACACACAATGAAATATAGCAATCTTTTCTTTCCTCAGTCATGCTACTTTTGAACTGAAGTATAGTCCATTTATAATTTTGTGTTAATTTCTGCTTTACAGCAAAGTGATTCAGTTATAGACATATATTTACATATGTATACGTTGAGTGTGGAGATACATACATACATATATATATATATATATATATATATATATATATACACACACACACACACACACGCATTCTTTTATTTAATCTCTCTCTCTCTTTTTTTTTTTTTTTTTGCTAAACTGTGCAGCAAGTGGAATTAGTTCCCTGACCAGGGTTTGAACCTGCATCCCTTGCAGTGGAAATCTGCAGTCTTAACCTCTGGACTGCCAGGGAAGACATATATATATATAATTTATCTATCTATCTATCTATCTATATGTATATATATATATATATATATGCCTTTTTAAATCACATTTCATTATGATTTATAATTGGATACTGAATGTAGTCCTCTGTGCTCTAGAGTAGGAATTTGTCAATCCATTCCATATAATTTGGTTTCTATCTCTTAACCCCAGTCTCTTACTCCATTTCTCCCCCAATTCTCTCTGCCCTGAAGCTGTAAGTCTATTCTCTATGTCTATGAGTGTCTTTCTGATTCATACATATGTTCATTTGTGTCATATCTTAGATTCCACATTTGGATATTATGATATTATTTGGTATATATGTTTCCCTGTGTGCCTCACTTCATTTAGTATGATCAGCTCTCAGACCTTGCATGTTGACTCAAATGGCCTTATTGTTGTAACTGTACATATTCCTGTATCTTTTTAACCATACATGGAGCTATTCATCTATGGTTATTTTCTAAATTATATTATTAAAAAGTGCTTATAAATCACTCTTGGTATAGTATGTCCATTTTGAGTCTGTATAAGGATTTTATATGTATCTGTCACTTCACTTAATTTGCCCAGTCGAGTCCAACTCTTTGCGACTCCATGAACTGTGGCATGCCATGCTTCCCTGTCCAATTACCTACTACCCAAGCCTGCTTAAACTCAGATGCACCGAGTGGGTGATGTGAACCAATGATCTCATCCTCTGTTGTGTGCTTCTCCTCCTGCTTTCAATCTTTCTCAGCATCAGGGGCCTTCCAATGAGTCAGTTCTTCAGATAAGGTAGCCAAAGTATTGACGTTTCAGCATCAGTCCTTCCAGTGAATATCCAAGAGTAATACCCTTAAGGATTGACTGAATTGATTTCCTTGCAATCCAAGAGACTCTCCAGAGTATATGTGGGTATGAAAAATATTCATTGTGCTTATGTTTCGTCTTTTGGAGACATAGAATACTTATGAATGTAATTCATAAAATGTTGATGTATTCTCTCATATGTATATGTGCGTATGAATAAATGTTTACTATGCTCTTGATGAAGGTGACAGAGGAGAGGGAAAAAGTTGGCTAAAAACTCAACATTCAGAAAATGAAGATTATGTCATTCGGTCCCATCACTTCATGGGAAATAGAGGGGAAACAGTGGAAACAGTGTCAGACTTTATTTTGGGGGGCTCCAAAATCACTGCAAATGATGACTGCAGCCAAGAAATTAAAAGACGCTTACTCCTTGGAAGAAAAGTTATGACCAAATCTAGATAGCATATTGAAAAGCAGAAACATTACTTTGCCACCAAAAATCCATCTTGTCAAGACTATGGTTTTTCCAGTGGTCAAGTATGGATGTGAGAGTTGGACTGTGAAGAAAGCTGAGCGCCGAAGTATTGATGCTTTTGAACTCTGGTGTTGGAGAAGACTCTTGAGAGTCCCTTGAACTGCAAGGAGATCCAAACAGTCCATTCTGAAAGAGACCAGCCCTGGGATTACTTTGGAAGAAATGATGCGAAAACTGAAACTCCAGTACTTTGGCCACCTCATGCGAAGAATTGACTCATTGGAAAAGACTCTGATGCTGGGAGGGATGGGAGGCAGGAGGAGAAGGGGACGACAGAGGATGAGATGGTTGAATGGCATCACTGACTCAATGGACGTGGGTCTGAGCGAACTCTGGGAGTTGGTGATGGACAGGGAGGACTGGCCTGCTGCGATTCATGGGTTCCAAAGAGTCGGACACCACTGAACGACTGAACTGAACTGAATGGATGCATATGATGCCCTCTCAAGCAGAAATAGAAAAATGATAATGAATGTAATTTATAAAATCCGAATGTATTCACTCATATATATAAATGTGTATGAAGAAATATTTACTGTGGTTATAATGCCATCTCATGGAGAAATAGAAGAATGCTTATGAATGAAATTTATAAAATCCAGATGCATTATTCACATATTAAAAAATATACTGTATAACTTTATTAAAAAATTCATACATGATCATAACAGAAAATGTTAATTTACTAGAAAAAGAAAGAAAGAAAGAAAGAAATCGCCCATGATCTCATTTACTACTTGCTCAGAATTCTGAGTTCCTTAAATAGACATTTCTCCAAAGAATACATACAGATGGCTAACAAACACATGAAAAGATGCTCAACATCACTCATTATCAGAGAAATGCAAATCAAAACCACTCTGAGGTACCATTTCACACCACTCAGAATGGCTGCGATCCAAAAGTCTACAAGCAATAAATGCTGGAGACGGTGTGGAGAAAAGGGAACCCTCTTACACTGTTGGTTGGAATGCAAACTAGTACAGCCACTATGGAAAACAGTGTGGATATTCCTTAAACAACTGGAAATAGAACTGCCTTATGATCCAGCAATCCCACTGCTCAGCATACACACTGAGGAAACCAGAGGGAAAGAGACACATGTAGCCCAATGTTCATCGCAGCACTGTTTATAATAGCCAGGACATGGAAGCAACCTAGATGCCCATCAGCAGATGAATGGATAAGAAAGCTGTGGTACATATACACAATGGAGTATTACTGAGCCATTAAAAAGAATACATTTGAATCAGTTCTAATGAGATGGATGAAACTGGAACCTATTATACAGAGTGAAGTAAGCCAGAAAGAAAAACACCAATACAGTATACTAACACACATATATGGAATTTAGAAACATGGTAACAATAACTCTGTGTACGAGACAGCAAAAGAGACACTGATGCATAGATCCGTCTTATGGACTCTGTGGGAGAGGGAGAGGGTGGGAAGATTTGGGAGAATGGCATTGAAACATGTATAATATCATGTATGAAATGAGTCGCTAGTCCAGGTTCAGTGCATGATACTGGATGCTTGGGTCTGGTGCACTGGGACAACCCAGAGGGAGGGTATGGGGAGGGAGGAGGGAGGAGGGTTCAGGATGGGGAACACAGGTATACCTGTGGCGTATTCATTTTGATATTTGGCAAAACTAATACAATATTGTAAAATAAAATAAAATTTATTTAAAAACAAACAAAAAAAGTAATTCTGAGTTCCTGAGCTGGAGAGATAAAATATCAGGGTGTGTTAGTTCTTTCACTATAAAACACTTTCTGTTATTTGAATTTTAACATATAACTTGGTTCTGATATGTGGTTCTTGCTTTGTTTACTTATACTGAAGATTTTCCTTTTACAAATACTGAGTAATTTGACCACATCTTTAGAGACTGCTTGCTTTATACTTTTTTTATTCTTTTTTTTCTTTTTTCCGTTTTTGCTATAATTAAAAAATGTTGCATGTCGTGCCTCCAGGAAATAATACTGTAATTAATATGAGGGTGCATCAATCTTTTGGTTTTAAGGTTTTTTCCAGAAAAAATGCCCAGGAGTAGGTCATAAGGTGATTATATGTTTTAGTTTTTAAAGGAGCAGCAATACTCTTCACCATAGAGGCAGTACCAATTTACATGCCCACTAACAGTGCAAGATTGTTCCCTTTTTTCCCACAGTCTCTCCAGGAATTATTGCTTGTAGAATTTTTGTTGCTATCTATTCGGCCTGGTGTGAAGGAATACCACATTGTAGTTTTGATTTGTATTTCTCTAATGAATAGTGATGATGAACTATGGATGGAGGTTCATGACACTGTACAGGAGACAGGAACCAAGACCATCCTCAAGAAAAAGAAATGCAAAAAAGTAAAATCGCTGTCTGAGGAGGCCTTACAAATAGCTGTGAAAAGAAGAGAAGCCAAAAGCAAAGGAAGAAGGGAAAGCTATATCCATTTGAATGCAGAGTTCCAAAGAATAGCAAGTAGAGATAAGAAAGCCTTCCTCAGTGATCAGTGCAAAGAAATAGAAGGAAATAAAGAATGGAAAAGACTAGAGATCTCTTCAAGAAAATTAGAGATACCAAGGGAACATTTCATGCAAAGATGGGCTCAATAAACGACAGAAATGATATGGACCTAACAGAAGCAGAAAACACTAAGAGGAGAACTGTACCAAGAATATCTTCAAGACCCATTTAATCACAATGGTCTGATCACTCACCTAGAGACAGACATCCTGGAATATGAAGTCCAGTGGGCCTTTGGAAGCCACACTACAAACAAAGCTAGTGGAGGTGATGGAATTCCAGTTGAGCTATTTCAAATTCTCAAAGATGCTGCTGTGAAAGTTCTGCACTCAATATGCCAGTAAATCTGGAAAACTCATCAGTGGCCACAGGACTGGAAAACATTAGTTTTCCTTCCAATCCTAAAGAAAGGCAATGTCAAAGAATGCTCAAATTACAGAACAATTACACTCATCTCACACACCAGTAAAGTAGTGCTCAAAATTCTCCAAGCCAGGCTTCAGCTATACGTGAACCATGAACTTCCAGATGTTGAAGGAGGTTTCAGCAAAGGCAGAGGAACAAGAGATCAAATTGCCAACATCTGTCAGATCGTGAAAAAGCAAGAGAATTCCAGAAATACATCTATTTATTCTTTATTGACTATGCCACAGCCTTTGAGTGTGTGAATAACAATAAACTGTAGGAAATTCTCAAAGAGATGGAAATACCAGACCACCTAACCCTCCTCTTGACAAATCTGTATGCAGGTCAAGAAGCAAGAGTGAAAACTGGACATGGAACAGCAAACTGGTTCCAAAGTGGGAAAGGAGCACATCAAGGCTGTATATTGTTGTCGTGTTTATTTAACTCATATGTGGAGTACATCATGAGAAACCCTGTGCTGGAGGAAGCACAAGCTGGAATCAAGTTTGCTGGGAGAAATATCAATAACCTCACAAATGCAGGCGACACCACCCTTTCTGCAGGCAGTAAGTGAAGAAGAATTAAAGAGCTTCTTGATGAAAGTGAAAGAAGAGAGAAAAAGTTGGCTTAAAGCTCAACATTCAGAAAATGAAGATCATGGTCTCATCACTTTATTGCAAATAGATGGGGAAATGGCAGAAACAGTGGCTGACTTTATTTTGGGGGGCTCGAAAATCACTGCAGGTGATGACTGAAACCATGAAATTAAAAGACACTTACTCCTTGAAAGGAAAGTTATGATCAACCTAGACAACTTATTAAAAAGCAGAGACATTACTATGCCAACGATGGTCCATCTAGTCAAGGCTATGTTTTTTTCTAGTAGTCCTGTATGGATGTGAGAGTTGAACTGTAAAGAAAGCTGAGCACTGAAGAAGTGATGATTTTGAACTGTGGTGTTGGAGAAGACTCTTGAGAGTCCCATGGGCTCCAGGGAGTTCCAATCAGTCCATTATAAAGGAGATCAGTCCTGGTGTTCATTGGAAGGATTGATGTTTAAGCTGAAACTCCAATATTTTGGCCACCTGATGTGAAGAGCTGACTCATTTGAAAAGACCCTGATGCTGGGAAAGATGGAGGGCAGACAGAGAAGGGGACGACAGTGGATGAGATAGTTGGATGGCTTCACTGCCTCAATGGACATAAGTTTGGAGGACTCCGGGAGTTGGTGATGGACAGCAAGCCCTGGAGTGCTGAAGTCTATAGGGTCGCAAAGAGTCAGACCCGACTGAGTGTCTAACCTGAACGTAGCCTCTTTTCAAGTGTTTTTTCATCATCTGTATGATTTCTTTTGGGAAATGACTATTTAGATCTGCCTGTTTTGTTACGAAGGTGTTTTTTGTTTGTTTGTTTGTTTTTGATACTGGGCTACGTAGCCATTTGCATATTTTTGAAAATAATGCCTTGATAACTAATGGGAACTATCTGTGTAGCACAGGGAACTGCCCTCCATGCTCTGTGATGACCTAAATTTAGAAGAAAATTAAATGAAAGAGGTTGTTTTTATACACTTGTACACCTAGTGTGATTTGTGTACAGCAGAATGTAACACAACATTGTTAAGCAACTACATGTGTATATGTGTACATACTCTAGGCTCCATTTAAAGGATGTTCTAAAAGAAGCAGATGTAATCTACAATAACAGAACTGAGAACAGGGGTTGCATGGGGAAAGACAGTGTGGGGAAGTATACCAAAGAAATTATCTAGGATGATGGGGGAAAAAATTATTTTTTCAATGAGCATTAGGTATATAATCTAGGTGAAATTGCAGAAATATTTCTGAAATGGAAATTCCAAACAGGGTCTTGCCAAGTGGCTCTATGTATTTATAAATTTACTAGATAATGTCATATTGTCCTTCAGAAAGTTGCGTCACACTATGCGCTCACAACACTGCTGAAACACTCCTTTTCCAATTTGTCATCGTCCATTTGGAGGAAAAATTTGGTATATTTCAACTTTGTCATTGAACTTTGGCAGTTTTCATGGTGAGAAATCATAATCCATTATTGTTTTTGTTTGCATTTATTTTATTACCAGGTAGGTATGACATTTCTTCTTGATTTTTGGTAATTTTCCTTTTTTCGGGGGAGGGTAATTTGTATGTTTTTTTAAAAATTATTGTTTATTTCACAATTCTCTTCTATTGGGTTTTTCATCTTTTCTTATTTTAAGTTTGGACTCTGCATAAATGAGGTAAATGAGTCATTTGTCAGCTGTCTTCCAAATATTTCTCAATTGTCATTTTATAATTCCGTGTTTATTTTCTATTCAGTCATGCAGGAGTTTTACTACAAAAAAAGTTATGTAAATTTTCCCTTTTAAGCTTCTGGACAAAGAACATGTAAAATAAGAAATTTTAAAGGTGGCCCAAAACTCTAGGAAGCTAGAGGGTGTGGTTAAAAGTATCAGGAGAGGTCAACGCTTTCTGACTTGCTCCCCATACTCCCCTAGAGGTGTCAGGATGAGGCTTTGTGAGGTCAAAGCTCACCAGGGCCTCCATTGGCTGTGCAAGTGGCTTGCTGACCTCATAAAGTGTAAGGGTGTGGCCACCTGGGGAAGGGTATATATAGGGGTACTCAGGGGCTCTGAAGTCGACCACTGCAAGTCTTCAAAATTACTAAGGTGACTGGGAAGGCTCTAGAGCACTGGAGTTTCAGTTTTAGCATCATTCTTGGAACAGCTGACTCTAGATACCCAGGAGGAAAAGATGAAGATCTCCCATCAACTGAGGTCCAAAGGATGTGTCAAGGTGAGCTGAACCCACCTAAACTCCTCATGTCTTCCTCTGACTTATTTAGTATGATCATCTCTAGGTCCATCCATGTTGGAAAAAATAGCATTATTTCGTTCTTTCTTATGGATAATATTCCATTGTATGCATAATATATCTGTCTTTATCCACTCACATATTTAAGTGCCTTAAGGTCGTTTGCATGTCTTTGCTACTGTACATTGTGCTACTATAAACACTGTTGTGCATATCACTTTTCTGATGGGAGTTTTCATCTTAATGGATATATGCCCAGTAGTGTTATTGTTGGATCATATAGTAACTGTATTTTTAGAGTATAAAAAAACTCTATACCAAGGAAGAAGATAATGGGCAGGTAGTTCAAAAGGAAGGAATATATGTATACATATGGCTGATTCATGTTGAGGTTTGAAAGAAAGCAACAAAACTCTGAAAAGCAATTACCCTTAAGGAAAAATAATATTTATTGTTATAAAAGACCTGCTTACTGTTTTCAATAGTGGCTGCATCAGTTTCTTGATTTTCATGTATAGTAGTGGTAGTGAAAGTCACTCAGTCATGTCCGACTCTTTGCGACCACATGGATTATACGGCCCATGGCCAGAATACTGGAGTAGGTAGCCTTTTCCTTCTCCAGGGGATCTTCCCACCCAGGGGTCGAAACCATGTCTCCTGCTTTGTAGGTGGATTCTTTACCAGCTGAGCCACAAGGGAAGCCTGATTTTTCATGTATGCTGATGCTGCTGCTAAGCTGCTTCATTGTGTCCTACTCTGTGAGACCCCAAGACGGCAGCCCACCAGGCTCCCCCATCCCTGGGATTCTCCAGGCAAGAACGCTGGAGTGGGTTCCCATTTCCTCTCCAATGCATGAAAGTAGAAAGTGAAAAGGAAGTCGCTCAGTCCTGTCTGACTCTTCACGCCTCCATGCCCTGCAGCCTACCAAGCTCCTCCGTCCATGGGATTTTCCAGGCAAGAGTACCGGAGTGTGGTGCCATTATAGAATGTTGTTGATCTCCCTGCAGTACATGGTTGAGTTACATGTTTTTTTTCAAAATCTGTTTTGTTTTGTTTTAATACATACTCTTAGGAGTGGAGCTGCCAGGTCATATGCTCAGTCTCTCGCATTCTTGAAAAGACAAATTCCAGCAATCAGAATCCAACAACACATTAAAAAGATCATACATCATGACCAAGTGGGCTTTATCCCAGGGATGCAAGGATTCTTCAATATCCACAAACCAATCAATGTAATACACCACATTAACAAATTGAAAAACAAAAACCATATGATTATCTCAAAAGATGCAGAGAAAGCCTTTGACAAAATTCAACATCCATTTATGATAAAAACTCTCCAGAAAGCAAGAATAGAAGGAACATACCTCAACATAATAAAAGCTATATAAGACAAACCCTTCAGCAAACATTATCCTCAATGGTGAAAAAGTGAAAGCATTTCCTTTAAAGTCAGGAACAAGACAAGGGGGCCCACTTTCACCATTAATAATCAACAGAGTTTTGGAAGTTTTGGCCACAGCAATCAGAGGAGAAAAAAAAATAAAAGGAATCCAAATTGAAAAGAAGAGGTAAAACTCTCACTATTTGCAGATGACCTGATCTTCTACATAGAAAACTCTAAAGACTCCACCAGAAAATTACTAGAACTAATCAATGATTACAGTAAAGTTGCAGGATATAAAATCAACACACAGAAATCCCTTGCATTCCTATACACTAATAATGAGAAAACAGAAAGAGAAATTAAGGAAACAATTCCATTTACCATTGCAACGGAAAGAATAAAATACTTAGGAATATATCTACCTAAAGAAACTAAAGACCTATATATAGAAAACTATACAACATTGGTGAAGGAAATCAAAGAGGACACTAATAGATGGGGGAATATACCATGTTCATGGATTGGAAGAATCAATATAGTGAAAATGACTATACTACCCAAAGCAATTTATAGATTCAATGCAATCCCTATCAAGCTACCAACCGTATTCTGCACAGAGCTAGAACAAATAATTTCACAATTTGTATGGAAATGCAAAAAAAAACCTCGAATAGCCAAAGCTATCTTGAGAAAGAGAATGGAACTGGAGGAATCAACCTACCTGACTTCAGTCTCTATTACAAAGCCACACTCATCAAGACAGTATGGTACTGGCACAAAGACAGAATTATAGATCAATGGGACAAAATAGAAAGCCCAGAGATAATTCCACACACATATGGACACCTTATCTTTGACAAAGGAGGCAAGAATATACAATGGATTAAGGAGAATCTCTTTAACAAGTGCTGCTGGGAAAAATGGTCAACCACTTGTAAAACAATGAAAGTAGAACACTTTCTAACACCATACACAAAAATAAACTCAAAATGGATTAAAGATCTAAATGTAACACCAGAAACTATAAAACTCCTAGAGGCGAACATAGGCAAAACACTCTCCGACATACATCACAGCAGGATCCTCTATGACCCACCTCCCTGAATATTGGAAATAAAAGCAAAAATAAACAAATGTGACCTAATTAAATTCTAAAGCTTCTGCACAACAAAGGAAACTATACGCAAAGTGAAAAGACAGCCTTAAGAATGGGAGAAAATAATAGCAAATGAAGCAACTGACAAACAACTAATCTCAAAAATATACAAGCAATTCCTACAGCTCAATTCCAGAAAAATAAATGACCCAATAAAAAAATGGGCCAAAGAACTAAATAGACATTTCTCCAAAGAAGACATACAGATGGCTAACAAACACATGAAAAGATGCTCAACATCACTCATTATCAGAGAAATGCAAATCAAAACCACTATGAGGTTCAATTTCACACCAGTCAGAATGGCTGCGATCCAAACACCTACAAGAAATAAATGCTGGAGAGGGTGTGGAGAAAAGGGAACCCTCTTATACTGTTGGTGGGAATGCAAACTAGTACAGCCACTATGGAGAACAGTGTGGAGATTCCTTAAACAACTGGAAATAGAACTGTCTTATGATCCAGCAATCCCACTGCTCACCATACACACTGAGGAAACCAGAAGGGAAAGAGGGACGTGTACCTCAATGTTCATAGCAGCAGTGTTTATAATAGCCAGGACATGGAAACAACCTAGATGTCCATCAGCAGATGAATGGATAAGAAAGCTGTGGCACATATACAAAATGGAGTATTACTCAGCCATTAAAAATCATACATTTGAATCAGTTCTAATGAGGTGGATGAAACTGGAGCCTATTATACAGAGTCAAGTAAGCCAGAAAGAAAAACACCAATACAGTTTACTAATGCATATATAAGGAATTTAGAAAGATGTTAACAGTAACCCTGTATAGGAGACAGCAAAAGAGACACAGATGTATAGAAGAGTCTTCTGGATTCTGTGGGAGAGGGTGAGGGTGGGAAGATTTGGGAGACTGGCACTGAAACATGTAAAATATCATGTATGAAACGAGTTACCAGTTCAGGTTCGATGCACAATACTGGATGCTTGGGGCTAGTGCACTGGGACGACCCAGAGGGGTGGTATGGGGAGGGAGGAGGGAGGAGGGTTCAGGATGGGGAACACATATATACCTGTGGCAAATTCATTTCAATATTTGGCAAAACCAGTACAATATTGTAAAATTGAAAAATAAAATTAAATTAAAAAAAAAATAAAGGGCACTTAGTAGTGACATTTATAATGACTCCTACCAAATATATCTCACTAGTACCATAAAGATTCCCCTTTAACAATGTTTCTCTACCATGTCTTCTCTGTATAGTATTTGGTACTTTTTCACTACTCAGAGGTGATAACTCATTAGCATAGTTGGATTATGTATGTAATACACTGGGCTTCTCAGGTGGCACTGTTGTTAAGAATCTTTCAGCAAAGGCAGGAGTCAAAGGAGATGTGATTTGGGAAGATCCCCTGGAGGAGGAAATGGCAACTCACTCCAGAATTCTTGCCTGGAAAATTCCAAGGACAGAGGAACTTGTTGGGCTATGGTCTCCGGGATCACAAAAAGGTGAAGCTAAAAGAGTTCTTAGTAATTCACTATAATGAGTGTATTTCATGTGCTTTTAAATAAATACTGAGAACTGTATTTACCTGTTGGTATTTTCTTCCAGATATGGTGTGCTATTTGACATTTTTCATCCACACAAGAGTTAGCAATTTTGGTTTTTTGTTTTCATTTCTGTATTTCTGTATTTATTTATTTTATTCTTATTATTTTTTACTTTACACTCTTGTAGTGGTTCGCCATACATCAACATGCATCCGCCACAGGTGTACACATTTTCCCCATCCTGAACCCCCTCCTACCTCCTTAGCCATACCATCCTTCTGGGTCATCTCAGTGCACCAGCCCCAAGCTTCTCTTATCCTGCATGGAACCTGGACTGGCGATTCATTTCTAATATGATATTATACATGTTTAATGCCATTCTAGCAAATCATCCCCCACTCCCTCTCCCACAGGGTCCAAAAGATTGTTCCATACATCTGTGTCTCTTTAGCTATCTCGCATACAGGGTTGTCATTACCATCTTTCTAAATTCCATATATATGTGTTAGTATACTGTATTGGTGTTTGTCTTTCTGGCTTACTTCATTCTGCATAATAGGCTCCAGTTTCATTCACCTCATTAGAACTGCTTCAGATGTATTCTTTTTAATGGCTGAGTAATACTCCATTGTGTATATAAGCCACAGGTTTCTTATCCATTCTTCTGCTGGTGGACATCTATGTTGCTTCCATGTCCTGGGTATGAGAAACTGTGCTGCGATGAACATTGGAGTACACGTGTCTCTTTCCCTTCTGGTTTCCTCAGTGTGTATGCCCAGCAGCGGGATTGCTAGGTCATATGGCAGTCCTATTTCTAGTTTTTTTTTTTTTTTTTTAAGGAATCTCCACAGTGTTTTCCATAGTGGCCGTACTAGTTTACATTCCCACCAACAGTGTAAAAGGGTTCCCTTTTCTCCACATCCTCTCAAGCATTTACTGCTTGTAGACGTTTGGATCACAGCCATTCTGACTGGTGTGAAGTGGTACCTCATTGTGGTTTTGATTTGCATTTATCCGATAATGAGTGATGCTGAGCATCTTTTCATGTGTTTCATAGCCATCTGTATGTCTTCTTTGGAGAAATGTCTATTTAGTTCTTTGGCCCATTTTTTTGATTGGGTCATTTATTTTTTTGGAATTGAGCTGTAGGAGTTGCGTGTATATTTTTGAGTTTAGTTTGTCAGTTGCTTCATTTGCTATTATTTTTTTTCCCATTCTGAAGGCTGCGTTTTCACCTGGCTTATAGTTCTTTTGTTGTACAGAAGCTTTTAAGTTTCATTAGGTCCCATTTGTTTATTTTTGCTTTTATTTCCAATATTCTGGAGGGTGGGTCATGGAGGATCCTGCTGTGATGTATGTCAGAGAGTATTTTGTCTACGTTCTCCTCTAAAGACATATATTTAAAGCTCAGAAGCCTTTGGAATATTAAGTGAGTCTGTTTTTTTTTTTTTTTTTTTCCCAAGCAGTTTGAGCTGTATTTAAATGTTGATATTTTCTTCTTAAGAGTGTCCTGTATTTCTGTTTCATTTATTTATTTATTTATTTTTTTGATGAGTGACTACTGTCATGTTCAAGGGTAGGTGTCGTATCAAGTCCAGCAATAGGACCTTGTGTATATCAGATGTCCATCAGTGATAGTTTTAAGGCTGCTGTTACAGAGAAAACTCTATGCTGCAAGGCTTTATTATTTGCTCCTTTTTAGGATGGCCTGTGATGTCTGAGTGTTTTTGTCAGGCCTGGGAGTACATTAGAGCAGAATGAGCCAAAGGATGCCATGAAACCTGATGTATCCTCACTTTTGGATCTTTGAAGTAAGTGCTCATATTCTCTTTAAGTTGAAGACAAGGATGAGTTGGTTTTACATGTACAGATTCTTGTTCTGAAACACTGAGATGACATTATGTATTCAGCGGTGCTTGCTTTTCCCTACATATTATAGAAATTGTTTTGTCTACCACTCTTGCTGCAATAGGTTTATACGGATTTTGTATTTAAGATGTATCTGTGGGAAGAAATTAATACCAAGTTCCAGATTTATCCCTTCCATCCACCAAGGTCCTTGGCTACCATAAGTTTCTTGCCAGTTTGGATGTCCACATCACATTTGTGTGGGCACACACTGCAGTGGATTTCTGTATCCCACCACTCCAATGTATCCCATGATATTTCTTGAAATGTTCCTTCATTTAGTGTGATGATCTCTGGATTTCTCTCTATCGGTGAAGAGGGCCTACTTTCAAATTTCAGTCCTGATTAAAGCTTCATTCCAGACCTATATCACACTTCTTTATCCATTCCTCTATCCAAGTACACTATCTTACCTTTCATTGCTTTGATGTTCTGAATGATGCAGCAGAATCTAGTTTGGGGTGTGTGGTGTTTGAAATCTGTTCATGTCTGAAATACTGCAGGAGAGGATCTGATTTACCATGCTGTCATGACCTCTTTATTTATTTATTTTTCTTTCATGGGAGTGCACCTTTCTAGTCATGTCCATAGTGGCTCTTACCAGGTCCATTAAAGCATTACCTTAAAGCGTCCACTGTACTACTCCTACTCTGCCATTGATGCCATGTCCAGGATTTAACAGTGGCCCTTTTCCATGCTCAGGCAGAGGTGATAATGTCCTCAGAGTTTAGATGTCTGTATCTCTTAGAATTCACCGTATGTGTCATGTGCTTTTTTAAGGAAACACGGAATTATGTTTAGCTGTTCATATCCTCTTCCTGTTAGCTTCTCCCAAGTTTACTTTACTTATTTTCCCCTCTGTGAACCCTGAAAATTTGTTAAGGGTGGTTATCAGTTAGAGCTCAGCACCCTTGTGAATATTGTGGCCATCAGCAAGAATTTTAAGGTTGCTGTTAGAGAAAATGTCCACAAGGTGACAGCATTTCTTCATTCCCTCCTCTTGTACCCATGGTAACAGCAGCCTCTGTGTTATTCCCAAGTCTGGTTGTAAATGAGAGTAAAATGAGACACAGGTAGTAACCAAAAGTTTTGGTTGTTTACTCTTTGATATTTTTTTTAAGCGAAACTATATATTTTTTAAGACTATTAACACCGTTGTAGTTGTTGCATAGAAACAGTTCCACCTTCCTTTCCATAGACACTTGGAGGAATTTAGCTCTGGTTATTGTCAGAGGTATCTTTTGGAATCTATTGAGTACATATCTCTTGATACAGGAGGTCCATGTGGATTATGAACTGCATAGGTATTTGTGGGTATAAGTCTATTCCAGCCTTGACCTGTTGGCCTCTCACCCACCAAAACCCTTTGCCAACTGTAATTTTCTTACCAGGAGTGTAAGTCCATTTCACTTTTCCTTGGGTACTCATCCCATCAATATGTTTTTTAATCCCTTCTGGAAGGCATATGTTGTAATATCTCTTTAATCTGCCTTTCTTTACTTACTGTGATTCGCTCTAGGTTTCTGCATATTCCTGCAAATGGCTTTTTTTTTTTTTTTTTGCATTTTCATAATGTCAGACTCATATTTATTGTGTCTCTATGTCCCATATGTTTCTCTTTTAATTTGCAGCCAGTGATTCTCTTTCCTTTCATCTCTTGGGCATTGTGACAGCTGATCCAGGGTATGTTTGTGGAAGTGGTGGTGTTGTGTGTGTTTTTCACGATCTGTTGATTGCACAAATACTCTGGAAGTGGAGCTGACATATGACATCATCTACATCATTTTGTGATTCCTAGGTACTTTGGCAGCCATGCTTATAAAGTCTCTGAGCACTTACCTTACCTCCCACCAATGGCATAGAGGGTTCCCCTTTACTAACATTGCTCTACTCTTTCTTGTCTGTAGACTTTTGGATAATGGCCTTTTTGGTTTCCCATTAGTGATACTGCCTTGCAGTTTAAGTTTTCAATTCACTGATAATAGAACAAATGAGGCACATTTCCAGAGGCTTTTTTCTAAGCATTGACTAAGTATTTACCTGTTGATGTTTCCTTCCTGACATGTGGTTTGCACCCGTTTTTGTTGTTGTTGTTGTTTGTTTGTTTGTTTGTTTGTTGGCATGCCATACCTGGCCATTTTCTAAGGGTCAATTCAGCTCGGTCGCTCAGTCATGTCCAACTCTTTGTGACCCCATGTATAGCAGTACGCCAGGCCTCCCTGTCCATCACCAACTCCCGGAGTTTAGTCGGACAGGTTCATCGAGTCAGTAACGCCATCCAGCAATCTCATCCTCTGTCGTCCCCTTTTCCTCCTGCCCCCAATCCCTCCCAGCATCAGAGTCTTTTCCAATGAGTCAACTCTGGATGAGGTGGCCAAAGTACTGGAGTTTCAGCTTCAGCATCATTCCTTCCAAAGAATTCCCAGGACTCGTCTCCTACAGAATGGACTTGTTGGATCTATTTCCAAGGGACTCTCAAGAGTCTTCTCCAACACCACAGATCAAAAGCATCAATTCTTCAGTGGTCAGCCTTCTTCACAGTCCCACTCTCACATCCATACAGGACCACAGGAAAAACCATAGCCTTGACTAGATGGACCTTTCTTGGCAAAGTAATGTCTCTGCTTTTGAATATGCTATCTAGGTTGGACATAACTTTCCTTCCAAGGAGTAAGTGTCTTTTAATTTCATGGCTGCAGTCACCATCTGCAGTGCTTTTGCATCCCCCAAAAATAAATCTGACACTGCTTCCACTGTTTCCCCATCTATTTGCCATGAAGTACATGGGACCGGATGCCATGATCTTCATTTTCTGAATGTTGAGCTTTAAGTCAACTTTTTCTCTCTCCACTTTCACTTGCATCAAGAGGCTTTTTAGCTCCTCTTCACTTTCTGCCATAAGGGTGGTATCATCTGCATATCTGAGGTTATTGATAATTTTCCCTGCAATCTTGATTCCAGCTTTTGCTTCTTCCACTCCAGAGTTTCTCATGATATCACACTGCATAGAAGTTAAATAAGCAGAGTGACAATATGCAGCCTTGACTTACTCTTTTGCTATTTGGAACCAGTCTGTTGTTCCATGATGAGTTCTAACTGTTGCTTCCTGACCTGCATACAGATTTCTCAAGAGGCAGGTCGGGTGGTCTGGTATTCCCATCTCTTTCAGAATTTTCCACAGTTTATTGTGATCCACACAGTCAAAGGCTTTGGCATAGTCAATCAAGTAGAAATAAATGTATTTTTCTGGAACTCTTGTTTTTTTCATGATCTAGCGGATGTTGCCAACTAGATCTCTGGGTCCTCTGCCTTTTCTAAAACCAGCTTGAACATCAGGAAGTTCACGGTTCACATATTACTGAACCCTGACTTGGAGAATTTTGAGCATTACTTTACTAGCATGTGAGATGAGTGTAATTGTGCAGTAGTTTGAGCATTCTTTAGCATTGCCTTTCTTTGAAATTGGAATGAAAACTGACCCTTTTCAGTCCTTTGGCCACTGCTGAGTTTTCCAAACTTGCTGGCATATTGAGTGCAACCTTTCACAGCATCATCTTTCAGGATTTGAAATAGCTCAAATGGAATTCCATCACCTCCTCTAGCTGTTCTCATAGTGATGCTTTCTACGGCCCACTTCATTTCACATTCCAGGATATCTGGCTCTTGGTCAGTGATCACACCACCCTAATTATCTGGGTCATGAAGATCTGTTTTTGTACAGTTCTTCTGTGTATTCTTGCCACCTCAATTCTTGTTTATTCAGTGATATTCTAGCAAGTCTCTTCTTTGTCCTGGATTAAGTTTTCTGTTTCTCTGGATGGTTCCCATCAGCAAACAGAATGACTATAATGTTACCTCTCATTAAAAATCTGTCCTTTGGTGACACATCGCCTATGCTTTTTTTATTTCATATTTGCTTATGCTAGACTTCTGCAGAGTTGTTTGTAGAATCTGTTATCTCCAGGTCTCTCATTTTCCTTTAAATTCACTCTTGTCAAAGTCAACAGTGAATTCCAAATGTTTAACTCAGTAGTCAATTTTTAGTTGTTATTTTATTTAATTTATTGACAGCCTTTATCAGAGCAGTGCATTTCCTCCTCCCTGGAAAAAAATGTTTCATTTGCGTTACAGAATGCTTCTCTTTCCTGCTTCTTTTCTACCTACAGTTCTCCCACATGCAATGTGTGACCTCTGTGTCTGGCTTTATTCAGATGTCACATTTTCTTTTAAAATATTTATTTATTTAGCTATGTGGCATGTGGGATCTTAGTTCCCTGCCCAGGGATGGAAACTGTGCATAGTCTTAAACACTTAAACATTTCCAGGGAAGTCCCCTAGTTTGTGTATTTTCAAGATTCATCCACTTCTTGGCTGTATAGCAATGCATTTTTTTAATGGCTGTATATGGTACATCAATATGGTATATGGCTTACATGAACTCCATTGTGAACAATTACCACGATTTTTTATCCATTCATCAATTAATAGATAATATTTGGATGGTGTATTCTTTGTGGCTCTTGTGAGTAATGCTGTTGGGAACACTGTTTTTGAATGGACTTAATAGTTTCAGGGATTTTTTTTTTATATATATATACAAAAGAGTGAGATTTCTGGATCATATGGCTACTATATATTTAATTTTTGAGGTACTGACAAACCAAAGTGGTTATACCATTTTAGAGCAATATATTTTCAACAATATATTTCAGCAGTATATTTTCAACATTTTTCAACAATATATGAAGATTCGTTTTCTCCACATCCTCTGCAGCACTTGTTATTTTTCCTGGTTTTGATTATAGCCAAGCTAATGTGTGTGAAGTAGTATTTCAATGAACTGATTTACATTTTGCTAAGGGCTTCCCTGGTGGCTCAGAAGGTAAAGTGTCTACCTGCAATGCAGGAGACCTGGGTTTGATTCCTGGGTCAGGAGGATCCCCTGGAGAAGGAAATGACAATCCACCCCAGCACTCTTGCCTGGAAAATCCCATGGATGGAGGAGCCTGATAGGCGACAGTCCATGGGGTCGCAAAGAGTCGGACAGGACTGAGCGACTTAATTTCTTTCACTTTCAATCATGTTAAGCAGTATTTTTGGTGAAATGTCTATTCAAATTCTTTTCCTGGTTGTTAAAAGTTTTTAATTGTTGTAAAAAAAATCTAACTTAAATTTTCACCATTTTAACCATTTTTACATGCTAAGTATTTCACATACTTTCATCAGCCTTTTTGGAGAAAGAAATGGCAACCCACTCCAGTATTCTTGCCTGGAGAACCCCATGGACAAAGGAGCCTGATGGGCTACAGTCCATGTGAAAGCAAAGACTCATACATGACTCAGCAACTAATACACACACACACACACACACACACACACACACATACAGTTACAGTGTTGTTTTATTGTTGTTGTCATAGTTTTCGCTGTGCTATGCAGCTTGAATGACAGTTTCCTGGTTGAGAACCCTACCCAGGCCCCTGATAGGAAAGCGTGGAGTCCTAACCTCTGAACTATCATGGAATTCCTTATCATATTGTTAAGAAACATATCTTTACACCTTTTCATCTTGCAAAATTGAAACTATACCCATCACATGTCCCATTAAACAACAACTACTCTTTTCTTCCCTGTTTCCCTAGATCCTGGACTCCATCATTCTACTTTGTTCCTTTCTATTGCTTGACTATGTTAGATATTTCATATAAGTGGAAACTTACAGTATTTGTCTTTTTTTATGACTGGCTTAATTCCTTTGGCTGGATGTTTAATTTTTTAAGTGAATTTATTTTTTATTTATTTTTTAACAACAATTATGTATTGGTTTTGCCATATATCAAAATGAATCCACCACAGGTATACATATGTTCCCAATCCTGAACTCTCCTCCCTCCTTCCTCCCCATACCATCCCTCTGGGTTGTCCCAGTGCACCAGCCCCATGTATCCAGTATCATGCATCAAACCTGGACTGGTGACTCGTTTCATATATGATATTATACATGATTCAATGCCATTCTCCCAAATCATTCCACCCTCTTCCCCTCCCACAGAGTCCAAAAGACTGTTCTATACATCTTTGTCTCTTTTGCTGTCTCGTATACAGGGTTATGGTTACATCTTTTGAAATCCCATATATATGTGTTAGTATACTGTATTGGTGCTTTTACTTTCTGGCTTACTTCACTCTGTATAATAGGCTCCAGTTGCATCCACCTCATTAGAACTGGTGCAAATGTATTCTTTTTAATGGCTGAGTAATACTCCATTGGGTATATATACCACAGCTTTCTTATCCATTCATCTGCTGATGGACATCTAGGTTGCTTCCATGACCTGGCTATTAGAAATACTGTTGCAATGAGCATTGGGGTACATGCCTCTTTCAATTTTGTTTTCCTCAGTGTGTATGCCCAGCAGTGCAATTGCTGGTCATATGGCAGTTCTGTTTCGAGTTTTTTAAGGAATCTCCACACTGTTCTCCATAGTGGCTGTACTAGTTTGCATTCCCAGCAACAGTGTAAGAGGGTTCCCTTTTCTCCACACCCTCTCCAGCATTTATTGCTTGTAGACTTGGATGACAGCCATTCTGACTGGAGTGAAAATGTCCCTTATAGTGGTTTTGATTTGCATTTCTCTGATAATGAGTGATGTTGAGTATCTTTTCATGTGTTTGTTAGCCATTTGTATGTCCTCTTTGGAGAAATGTCTATTTAGTTCTTTGGCCCATTTTTTGATTGGGTCATTTATTTTTCTGGAATTGAGCTGTAGGAGTTGCTTGTATATTTTTGAGATTAGTTGTTTGTCAGTTTCTTCATGTGCTATTATTTTCTCCCATTCTGAAGGCTGCCTTTTCACCTTGTTTATAGTTTCCTTTGTTGTGCTGAAGCTTTTAAGTTTCATTAGGTCCCATTTGTTTATTTTTGCTTTGACTTCCAATATTCTGGGATGTGGGTCATAGAGGATCCTGCTGTGATGTATGTCAGCGAGTGTTTGGCCTATGTTCTCCTATAGGTGATGTGTTAAAGCATCATGCATGTTGTAGCATGTGGCAAAATTTCCTTTATATGGCTAAATAATATTCCATTGTATGTATATATCACATTTGATGGACGTTTAGATGCTTCCAACTCTTAGATGTTGTGATTAGCGCTGCTTTGAGCATGGCTGTGCAAATATCTCAAGACCCCATGTTAACTTCTTTTGAATTTATATCCAGAAGTGGAATTGCTGAATCATGTGGTAGTTCTAGTTTTAATTTACTGAGGAGCGTTTATACTGGTTTCTGTAGCAGTTGCACCATTTTAAAATCTACCCATAACACACAAGGATCCACTTTCTGTACGTGCTTGCCAAGAGTTGTCCTTTCCTTTCTTTCCTTTTACCTTTCCTTTCCTTCATATGTAAATATGCACACATGCCCACACAATATTTTCCATATCCTTTTCCATCATTATTTATCACAAACTATGAATATATTTCCTTGTGCTATACAGTAGGATCTTGTTTATCTATTCTATATATTAACATTATAGTTTGCATCTGCTCATCACCAGCTCCCAATCTATGCCTCCCCCACCCTTCCCCTCTTGGTAATCACATAGTCTACTCTCTATGTCTCTCAGTCTGTTTCTGTTTCATAGATAAGTTCGTTTGTATCATATTATGGAGTCCACATGTAAGTGATACCATATGATATTTGTCCTTCTCTTTCTGACATCCTAAGTATTCTTTTTAATGCTAGTGTACAGTCAAGTGTTTACTTAATTTCATTTTCAAAATGTTTGTTGCTATTTCTATTGTATAGAAATCTGCTTGATTTTTTAAATATTTATATTGTATTCTGCAAGCTTTTTATTACTTCTAATACTTGTGGTTTCTTCAGGATTTTCTATATATAAAAGTATGTTATCTCCAATATACTTTGACTTTTTCCTTTCCATTCTGAAGGCTTTTTTTTTTTTTAAACAACAAAAACAATAATTCCTTTTCTTACCTGATTGCTCTGGTTATAGAACTGCCAGTATAATATTGAGCCAAAGTGTGGGATAGACTTCCTCGTGTTGTTCCCAATCTTAGGGGGAAAGCTCTCAGTTTTTCATTATTAAATATGATGTTAGCTGTGGGTCTTTTACAGGTACCCTTTGATTGAGAAAGTACTCTTCTGTTCTTAGATATTAAGTGTTTTTAACCCCTATTATGGATAGGTGCTACACTCAGGGAAATGCTTTTTCTGCAGGCAAATATGTTTTTTGTTCTTTATTGTATTAAAATGGCATAATGTCGATTGACTTTCATATAATGAACCAACTTTGCATACCTGCATAAATCCCACGTGATCATGGCATATAACCTTTTTTATATGTTGTTAGGGTTTTTTTGCCAGTGTTTTGTTGAGGACTCTTGCATCTGTATTCATAAGGGACATTGGTTGTGTGTCTGTGTGTGATGTCTCTGTCTGATCTTGGTATTAGAGAAATACTGACCTCATTTTGCCTGCTATATGGGGAAGAGACATGTGGAGTGAAGGATAAAGCATTATTGGATTTAAGTTTAGTCAGGATTAGAGGGAGAAATTTAGGATGTATCAGTGTGGATTTGGGGTGAGATTATCAAGAGAGTTCATTCTCAATTTCCTAGGCCTGTGTTAAGTGCTTGACATCGAATTATGCTGTTTGTTAACTATGTAGAGATACTATATACTTTGAATTTGTGCCCTATTTTCTGTATTAATATTTATGAAATTAGTATTTGTGAATCAGTTGTCATGTGCATTTAAGATAAGGGTTTTTTGTTTTTTTTTTTCAGTTTTCCTACAAAACAAGATGCCATTGAATAGCTGATGCTTTAAAAAAAGGAGTTGTTAACCTTAAGTCTAGGAAATAAGCTTGTTTGTCTTTAAGATACGGAAACGCATTTAAAAATTATACATTTGCTGAAAAAGATGCAGCTGGTGTGTGGTTAACTTAGAATTCCAGTTTAATCTTCTTTGACTCCAAAGTCCATATTTCTAAACACTGTAAAATAGTGCTTTTGTAAAAAAATTGTCCTTTACATGTGATTTCACCTAATGATCAGTGGTGGTTTTTTTTTTTTTTTTCTTTCTTTCTTTAAATAGAAAATATTAAAATCAACATGGGACAAAGCTACGATTCTCGAGTCATGTAGACTTGTAGTCATAGGTTTTTCAGCTGTCATTTAGTCTCTTTGATGCTAAATGTCTTTATCTGTAAGATAAGGGTGTTTATAACTACCTTAGAGTTTTGGAGACAAACAAATAGCACATTTTTCTGTACTTAAATAATATGTAGTATATTTATACTTAGGTGGCAGTTTATTTCAAGGAAGCACTGGGACTTGTGGCCACATCCTCCAAGATTAAAAAAAAAGTACTTAAAATATGGAACGACCATGTATGTTACGTGAAAAAGAACAGGAGCCAGAACCACAGAAAAGCAAGGGAGAAGCCAAATAAGTAGATGATGAACACGCTGAACTGATCTTTTTGGAGTGGAACATGTAAATGAAGATGCTGATGTGATCTTTGTGGGGATGACCTCAAATCCAAAACCAGTCATTTCAAACATACTGAACAGAGTTACCCCAGATTCTTGTTCAAGGAGAAAAAAGTATGGTCACTTCAGGAAAGATAATGCTCAGAAATTACAGCCTGTTAATCATGTGACTCCTGCATCAGAAGCAAAGACTGTCTTGCCACTTTCTGTCTCTGAATCAAGATCAACAGATAGTCCTATTATTATTGAGCCTTTGTCCAAAGCAGATTCTAAAAATATTTCACCACAAATAGTGCCTAATAGCTTTTCAGAGTTATGTTCTCCTTTGATTACCTTCACAAGTTCATTGCAGGATCCAGTAGAAACAGCAGTTATGCAGGAGCTATGGATAAAAGTCCTCATGTATCAAAGTGACTTTCCACTTCTGAAACAAATAGCACAAATCCCAAAAGGCCTAAACTCAGTGATGGAATTATAGGAGAACATTCTTTAGCTTTGTGCCCTCCAGATATTTTTCAAACAGTGACTACTCAGCAAAGCACACCAGACAGTGTTCATACCTCATTAAGCCATGTTCAGAATGGAGAATCTTATCCAACACATTTTCTAAAGGACAATGTCCATTGCAAACCTATAAGCCCTTTAGGGTCAAATGGACTGACAAAAATTGACTTTCCAAGTGTAGCAAGTCAAAACAAGATTGTTGATCCCACAGAAGGCAATCTGATTGTGTTACTCTGTGACTTCTACTATGGACAGCATATAGGAGATGGGGCAGCCAGAACCGAAAACTCACACAGCCTTTAAATGCCTCAGCTGCTTGAAAGTTCTAAAAAATGTCAAGTTTATGAATCACATGAAGCACCATTTGGAGCTTGAGAGGCAGAGAGGTGACAGCTGGAAATACCACACCACCTGCCAGCACTGCAACTGCCAGTTTCCTACTCCCTTCCAGCTGCAGTGTCACATTGAAAGTGTCCATACTTCCCAGGAGCCCTCTGCAGTCTGTAAAATCTGTGAATTGTCCTTTGAGACAGATCGGGTTCTCTAACAGCACATGAAAGATAATCATAAGCCTGGTGAAATGCCCTATGTATGCCAGGTTTGCAGTTACAGATCATCATTCTTTGCAGATGTGGATGCACATTTCAGAGCATACCATGGTAACATTAAGAGTTTACTTTGCCCCTTTTGTCTTCAAATGTTTAAAACTGCAACACCATACATATGTCATTATAGACAGCACTGGGAAAAGTTTTCATCAGTGTTCCAAATGTAGGCTACACTTTTTAACTTTTAAAGAGAAAAGACAGCACAAGACCCAGTGTCATCAAATGTTTAAGAAGCCTAAGCATCTAGAAGGATTACCTCCTGAAACAAGAGTTTTTTTTCAGGTATCACCGGAACCCCTTCAACAGGATTGGTGGAAGTAGCATCCAATACTGTGAACACATCTGATTCTGAACCATCATCTCCCAAATCTAAAAGTAGGAGGCCAAAAAAAAAAAAAAAACCAAAAAACCCCGTTAATTCTACTTTCAGTAAGTCTGAAGCAAGTATTTCAGTCAAAGTTAAAAACCCCATTAAAAACAAAAAATTCAAATTTTAGAATTATTCAATAATATCAAATATAGGGCAACCAATGTGTAATTTATGTGTTTTTGTTTTAAATACATGAAGTACAGCTTTGTTTAAATATTGAGATGTTATTTAAAAATATAGTACCTGTTTTTCATATAAGTGTTTTAACATGTAAAAATTATGTGTGTGTGTGTGAGAGAGAGAGAGAGAGAGAGAGGTGGAGAAAGGAAAAGTAACAACGTATTTTGGTATTTCATGTTATTTGCAAGTTCGAAAGCTCTGCTGCTGCTGCTACTGCTGCTGCTAAGTTGCTTCAGACATGTTCGACTCTGTGCGACCCCATAGACAGCAGCCCACCAAGATACCCTGTCCCTGGGATTCTCCAGGCAAGAACACTGGAGTGGGTTGCCACTTCCTTCTCGAATGTATGAAAATGAAAAGTGAATGTGAAGTCACTCCATCGTGCCCGACTCTTAGCAACCCCATGGACTTCAGCCCACCAGGCTCCTCCATCTGTAGGATTTTTCCCACAAGAGTACTGGAGTGGGGTGCCATTGCCTTCTCCACTATACATATAATCTGTAGAGTGTTTAGCAATGAAATTTTCAACTGTTTTCATGCTTTGAAGATCTCAGTATTAACTATATAGCCAGATTGGAATGGCTTTGTTATGGTATGGTCCTGTGTGCTGCTGAACTCTCCGAAGTGCCTCTGTTGTGCTGTTCTAAGATAAAATGGTTCCGAAAGCCTGATGTGGAGAAGTTGATGGAGAAACTATGATGTGAGTTTGGACCAGACACGGGATTTAGTTAGTGGAGAGCTGTGGCTTCTTGTCCCAGTTGAGGAAGAGGCATGCATGCACTCCAGGCATGGAGCCAAGGCAGAAGGAACACTGTCTCAGAGTGTCTTAACCTAGCCCAGGGACATGTCAAGGAAGCCAACCACTAAAATGCCTGTTAGGTGAGAGGCACTTGCAAGGATCAAGCAGGCCCTGTATATCATTGACTGCAGTTGGAGAAGCAGAGATAGTTAATAGAATGAGGCCTGGTGCCTGTGGACCTCCTGTTGAGTGATCAAAAGGGGAATTTGATTCATTCCATCTCCTTTCCCATTTGGCTGGCCTTTAGTCAAAGTGAAGTAGCCCTATCCGTCTCCATCACAATAGTAAAGCAAGTTAAGATTCCCAAAGAAAAAAGCCTTGACATCCAGTTTGATTTGTACTGGACCCATAGGTTTAACTGAAAAGGATCAAACACAGGGAATCTTTTCAGTTTATGAATTGAGCTAAGTTTAGTTCTCTTTCCCTTAAGCTACAAAGGAGTTGTCCGAGAAGAGTAAATGTAGTGGATACAAAGGGTCCAGGGTGATTAAACCCTCTATAGAACTTTTCCTTACCTTTTCCAGTTACATGTGTCTTACCCTAGTTTAACGTGACAATTTCACTTTTGTATCTTATCTTGCCTTGGGCAGGAATGTATTAAAGTTAACAGCTAATTCTTTGTGTAATTTCCCATTTTATCAAACTAATACTGGGTTTCCATCTTACTTGACACAGTCTGATGTGCAGGAATTTTCTCATTTATTTCAGTAATTATCAGGTCATAGAGTTATCATCCTTCCTCTACTCTATCCAACTACCTAGTCTGTGATTATACTTGTGGAAACCTTTTTTCGTGTGATCTCCAAGGGCTCTTTCACAGACCTGTGGTGTACCCTCTAAGTACTGGTTCCTGAACATCAGCACACTTGGCTTCCTCTGTGGGTTCCTGGAGTTGAGTCTCCTCCTGGAGTTGAATGCCATACCTTCTCCACTTCTGGCACAGATATCTAGAATCTCTGTGCACCATTCAAGGAACCTGGAATCTTGGCTGTAGACCTATGTCAAGAGAAATCTCTCCATTTCCTCTTCCTTTCTCCTCCTCTTTGTCTCTCCCCACTCTTTCTGCCCCTCCCCACAATTCATTTAAATCCTCTAAGCTTTCACAAAATGCTAGAAAGTGATAATCACCAAGGGGTTACCATCCCTCTCAGAACAAAAGAGAAAGGACTACAGATAACTAAGCTGTAGTGAGTCTCTTGTCTCCATTTTAGGTAATTTCCTGAGTGTAAATTCAAATACAAGTAAATTGTATTTATTTACTCAATGCTTGATTGATTGGTTTGCACTTTGAATATTTTACTAGGCCTTTCCAGTTAGTTCGCTTGGGCCAAAGCACTTTGCTAAGTGTCAGCTTAAACTTCTTTTAGTTGTGTAACAATGTGTGTGTGTGTGTGTGTGTGTGTGTGTGTGTGTGTTTGTCTTCTGGTCTCAGGTGAAAACTCTATGTATAAATGTGCAGACTATTGCATTCTTATCTCCTTTATTCTAGTTCTATAGTAAAAATATGAAATGTTTTATTTATATGTTTTTATTGTTGCTTAGGATTATCAATACTGTTACTGTTGTTTGCTCTGTAGTATGCTCCTAAAGAGTACAAGTTGTATTTATTGCCAAATGAAAAGTTTCCAGTGATATGGTCCCTGACTACTTCCTCTCTTCCATTCTCTGTCATTCTACTCTACTATTTTCCCCACTGCTGCCCTGTTTTTGACAACACTGGCCTTGCTTTCCCTAAGCAAATTCCATTTCTTCCCAATCCAAAGACTTTGCAAATGCTCTTCTTCTGGGAATGCTCTTCCCAGAAGAAGAGCATTGCTACATCCCTTGTTTGAGCTTCCCCAATGCTGTTCAAACCACACAATGAAATCCTCACACCTCTCCTTTTCCTTCTCCTCCTTAAAGACACTTTAAGTCTCTACACTCGTCTTCCCTGTCCAGCCTAAAGTTCCTAGATTTTCACACACACACACACACACACAAAACCTGAAAAGAGATAATAACATCAGGGCTTTGCTTCGTAAAATTAACTTGAGTAAGTTTCTGTGCCTGCAGAACAAAGATAGTTAATACTGAGTTGAGTTCTTTCAGGAGCTTCCTCTCTTTTTCTTTTGATATCTCTACATTTTTTTCAGGCAACGGCACTTTGTTTTTTTTTTTTTTTTTTACAAATGTATTGAATATCTGTCAAGATGACTATTTTGTTATTGCTTTTGGTGAATTTCCTTGTCTACTTTGCTTGTTCTTTCAGGTAAAATTTATTGTTTTATTAATGTTGCCAAAACTTTGTCAGTAAAATTACTATTTATAAAAATAAAATGTTTTTTAAAAAATTATTTCTGCTGTCCATCTTTTTACAAATAACATAGCATTTTTTTTGTTTGTTTCTTTTCTTTAAATAATCTTATTGTGTTGTCCAGAAATTCTAAACAGTGATGTGTAAATGGGTTTTCTGGTTCTTAGTACCATCAAAGGCAATGAGGATATGGCTTAATAAATTTCTGTTTCTGTTTTTAGATTTTAAAGAGAATTGTTTCATTGGATATTTACAACATCTGTTGAGACATTTACTTTTCTTTCTTTCTCCCTTACTTTCCTTTTCTTCCTTTCTTCCCATGACTGTCTTCCTCTTTCTTTCCTTCCTTTTCTTTTCCCAGTTTTGGCTTGACTTGACCTTTCCTGAAACAAAAGTAATTCCACTCAGTGTTGAATATTATCATCTCAAAATCCCATTCCATGTGTCATTCATTTCTAGTATTGGAATTAACCTCCTCTTCCCCTTATTAGATTGGCTACAGTTGTATCAATGTTTCTGATTTTTTTTTTTTTTCGAAGAAGCAGCTCTTGTTTTATTATCCCAACAAGTTTTATTTTTGTTGTTTTCTATTTTTGTTTCAATTCATATATACCTTCTACTTTCTTTAGGATTTTTTCTTTATAATCATACATTGTAAAAGCTTTCTTTACAAATTTTATGGAAATATATTTGATTTACAATGTTGTGTTTCAGATGTATATCAGAGTGATTTAGTTATGCATATACATGTCTATTTTTTTAGGTTATTTTTCATTATAGGTTATTACATGAGATTATTTCCTTTCTTTCTTTCTTTTTTCTTTTTTTTTACTAGATGGTTTAGGGCTTGACCTATCTTTACTTAAATAACCTATTTTGTCTGAATCCCAAATGGTTTTATGTATACATTTTTTAAATTAAAATCTCATTCTCTATGATTTTTTGGCACGTTAATTCCAAAGATTTCACTACTTGCAGGTGAATGTTTTAATTTATAGTTTACTGAGAATTAAGTTTTCCTTGGAGGTCTGAGGGTATGTGTGTATATACACTGGCATGTCTATATACACATCCTTTTCAGATTACTACATTTTTTAAAGATATATAAATATATTTTAAAAGATATTTTCTGTTTGTACGGTAAAAACATGAAATGTTTTTATTCTAGAAATTTGCTCCCCAAAGGAATATAGTATAAAAAGTAAAAGTATAAAACTATTCCTTTGAGAATAATCCCTACTAACAGAACCTGGAAATGTTAAACAAATGATGCATAACACTTCTTAAAGGTGGTAAGAAAAACGTTATTCAAGGTAAGAGTACTATAGCGGGGGTCTTATAATACGGGAGAGAGAGTGAGCTTAAGTCTGACTCCAGCAGGGACACAGCTGGGATTTATAGCTAAGGAACAGGGTGGGTCCATGTGATAGCAAAGAGAGACTGGGAGACTGAAAAGCAATGAACAACAACAGAGTGGGTGTCAGTGGATGGAAACTTATTAAGACGACCATAAGGGTGCTGGTGGATTCTGGCTCAACTGAGATGATCATTGCTGAGGCTAGGCAAGACTGATAAGATATTGAGGTGAGTGATAAAGAATTTGATCTGATCTGAGGGTGGTCAGATCAAGGGTAAAGTATGTTTTCTAAACTGAAGTAGCAGAATCTAGCTTAGATTGGACTAAATGGACAGGCGCCCCGGTATAAAGACATGAGCCAAAGTTGGCAGTGCATTAACGAACTACTGCTGCATAACAAATTATCCCAAAGCAACAGCTTAAAACAATATTATCTCATACTGCTGCTGAAAGTTGGGAATCCAGGAGTAATTCAGTTGAGGGTTCTGGCTCAGGGTTTCATGAGATTGTCGTCATCTGAAGCCTTGACATGGGCTGGTGGATTTCCTTCCAAGATGGCTTACTCACATAGCTGTTGAAACCAGTTTCCTTGCTGGCTGTTGGGAGAAAGCCTCAGTTCTTTCCCATGGGCCTCTCTACTGGGCTACCTGAGTGTTCTCAAGATACGACTAAGCTGGCTTCTAGAGTGAGTGATCCAAGAGGATGAGCAAGGAGGCTGCAGTGCCTTTTGTGACTTAAAGAGTCATAGTCAGACACTTCATTTTCATTTCTACAATATTCTAACATTAGAAGTGAGCCACTAAATCCAGCCTACATGTAAAGGGGAGTATAAGGACCACCCTCGAAGGAAAGGATTTGTGGACATACTTT
Source organism: Bos taurus (assembly GCF_002263795.3). Taxonomy (NCBI): domain Eukaryota; kingdom Metazoa; phylum Chordata; class Mammalia; order Artiodactyla; family Bovidae; genus Bos; species Bos taurus. The sequence continues at coordinate 35,350,339 of NC_082638.1, forward strand.
AAAACCACATGGTACACCCATGGCCACAAATTGTTTACATACTTGTATGTCCAAAATGCATGTTCCTGCAAATGCTTTCAAATAATTTATCCATTATAGCATTAACTTGAAGTTCAGGACCTTGTCATCGAAGTCAAGTCCAGATATGGACCAGGGTGCACTTGGTGCACTGAACACTCAAGTGTTCAGTCACTCAGTTGTGTCCTACTCTTTGCGACCTGATGGACTGCCGCACACCAGGGATTCCTGTCCACCATCAACTCCAGAGGCATGCTCAAACTCAAGTCCATTGAGCTCGTGATGCCATCCAACCATCTCATCCTCTGCTGTCCCCTTTCCCGGCCTTCAATCTTTCCTGCATCAGGGTCTTTTCTAATGCGTCAGTTCTTAGAATCAGGTTGCCAAGGTATTGGAGCTGCAGCTTCAGCATCAGTCCTTCCAATGAATATTCAGGACTGCTTTACTTTAGGATTGACTATTTTGATCTCCTTGCTGTCCAGGAGACTCTCAAGTCATCTCCAACACATCAGTTCAAATTATACACGTGTAGTTCCTCTAGACCTGATGATCTGTGAACAAAAGAGATGAGTTAATCTGCTCACTTTCACAGCCAACATACAGTGCTGGGTCAGGCATAGATAACCTTCATGGACACTCCTGTTCCAGAAAGAGGAGGGGAGATGGGAGTCAACAGTAGCAGTTCTGACATCCCACGGGTTCTTGTTGGCAGTCCTTTGATTAGGATTTAAGGCCTGGAAACTTCCTAGGCTTCAGTCTCTGAATTTTTAATTCTGCCCTCTGACATGATTCCATTGCAGGAAATGTGGGTAGTATATGGTTACAGTGAAACAGTCTCCCTAGCCTGCTTCCTGCTTGTCGAAGGTAGAAGTTCAGAGCTCTCTTATTTTGTACTATTGCTGGTCCTTTCAGTCCAAGCTGAACTTAAATATGTTATCTTAAAAACTTGGTGTGTCTCCTGATAATCTTACTGGTTTTCATGGTAAAGCACTCCACCCCAAAGCCACCATCACACATGTCTTCATAATAAGGCCTACTCTGTCTTGGTTTTCTGCTGAGATAGCTGAGGGATAACACCCTGAAACTTGGTACAAGTCTTATTGTGTGACTGAAATGTCTCTGAGTGACACCCCTGAACTCTTTGGAGGGCATTGGCCTGCCTAAATAATGCCATGAAGCATCCCCTTCCAGCTTTCTGAGGCTTAACAAAGAATTTTACACTCACTCATCTTTAGACCACGTTTATTAAAAATAAATAAATAAATAAGAATTGATGTATAGGTGTTATAAAATGTTATATTTAGACCACCTTATCTCAATGCCCTGGATAGAACCTTGTTTGAGAGCCATTAATTTTAGCATCCTCTGTCATGTTAAAAGACTGGAAAATTTCCAATTCAGCAAGTTCTGTCTTATTTTTTAATATTTTCTCTTAAATATATTTTTTTAAATTTCCCTTTATATTTTACTATAGGCAGCAAGAAGAAACCAGGAAGCACTTTTGGCTGTTTGGCTGGAAATCTCCTTAGCTAGATATCTCAATTAATTAAGTACAGTTTCTCCTTCCTGGTACATTTCTACTTTTCATAAACTGCAGATATAGTGGACTTTTCTCTGCACATTCCCCAGGCTCTTTTTTCCTGCCTCTACTTTCTGCCAGACATCCTGGGTGCACCCCTGTGATCCCACTTAGAACGTGTTTGCTCAGTGAGATAACGGGGATTGAATCCCTGGCTTCAGTGCTTTTGCTGGCCAGAGCATATGTACCTTTCTCTAACACCTTCATGTTTTTGCTATCCAACTTCCATCACCTGGCTAGGTCAATTCCGGAAGCTCATACTCACAAGCACACTGGCAGGGACTTCTATGCCCATGTGTGCACACACATGTGCGTGTACACAGTAAAATCTCTGAGAGGAAACGCACACGTGCAAAACTACAAGCTTTCTTCTCTAGGAATATGAATTTTGGTAAGTACCTTTGTGCTCACAAACAAAAAGTAACTTTCTTTTCCTGGTTGTTTCCTTTCGCTTGTTAATTAATCATGTCACCTTGCACTTCTAACTCTGTGCTGCTACTGCTGCTAAGTCACTTCAGTCAAGTCTGAGTCTGTGTGACCCCATAGACAGCAGCCCACCAGGCTCCCCCGTCCTGGGATTCTCCAGGCAAGAACACTGGAGTGGGTTGCCATTTCCTTCTCCAATGCATGAAAGTGAAAATTGAGAGGGAAGTCGCTTAGTCATGTCCGACTCTTTGCGACCCCATGGACTGCAGCCTACCAGGGTCCTCTGTCCATGGGAATTGCCAGGCAAGAGTACTGGAGTAGGGTGCCATTGCCTTCTCCATCTACCTTTGTGACTTATCCTCAAAGGTTACAAAATCTTGGCATTTGCTAGTGACACGGACCGACCTGCAGAGCAGCAAGCAGGGTTGGAAGCACTTGCCATGAACAGCTGTATGACATGCGCCTGCGTTCTGCATTCTCCCATCACCTTGGACAGCTTCACAGTACCAGTCATATTGGCCTGATCCATGTGGGGACAGAAAACAAGGACCTTTGGGCTCAGCTGACTTGGAGAACCTCTCTCTCGGTGTGCACCTATCTAGGTCATTCCTTGTCAATGTTGTGCCCCTCTTGCTAGCCTACCACCCTTTATGGACAACAACATTCTGGGTGAGGGCTTCTGTTCTTCCTATCTGTGTAGCTTTATGTGTGCACCTGTCTACATGTGCCCCCAAGGGCTATCTCCATGTAGCAGGAAAAGGCCAAAGAGACGCCTGAGCCTCCAAGAGCCCCAAGAGACTGTGATAGGCCTGGGTCTTATCCAATGTTGTGAGAAAGGTGCACATGGATACAGGGTCTCTTCAGATACAAAGATTGGAACCTGAGGCCATAAAGGTAAGGTGGCATTCCTACACGTCCTCCCTTCTGTTTAACACTACCCATGCACATGGAGTCCCCAAACAGATGATGCCCTGCAAAATCTTCCCGTTCTGGGCCCACAGCTCATGCCTCCCTTGGGCGGAAAGCAGCTTTTCTATCTCAAAGGCACCAAGACGGCTTGAACCACCAAGGCCACAGTGATTTGCTAGATGTCAAGACTCTCTTCCAGTTGCTCTCATTAGGCCCAGGTAGGACTCCCTACAGTCACACATCTCTGCTTGCCTACACAGCCCACATGCCAAGGAAGCCAGCCTCCATTTGGGCCCAGGAGCATCCAAGACGGTCACCTGGAATGCAGCTTCCCTCTGAGCATCACCTGGTTTCAGATCCCCTATGACAAAATCAGATTTTGCTTCAGCGAGACTGCTCGAATTCTCTCAGATGCAGACGCACACTTTTGCCCCTCAGGCCCCCAAAGCCAGTGGCAAGACCCCAGAGGAAAGAAGAACTTCACGTCAGGACTTTCAGCACCCACCATGGCGTATCTTTGGCAGGACTGCTATTGCCTAGACCCTGGACCCTGAAAACCAGCAGGCCCCAAACTGCCCCCAGGGGCTTCCCTGTCTCCCACTCTCCTGAGGTCCTTTGGGACATGCAATTACTCCTTGCTCACTCCGTTCCCTCCCTCACAGGCTCATCCGGGCAGAGGGTCAAACACGTACAACCACCTGTGCTTTCCTCGCCTTTCTGCACTGCCAGGGAGGCAGGCTGGAAGTGCCTGGAGGCATGCCACACTCACCTCCTGTCTCTCCTAGGATGCCTGTGGTTTTGCATCCTAGGAGAGATGCATCCCAAATGCATCCCCATTTGGGAAAGGATAGTGTCCCAGCTACGATAAGGCTGTCCCTCAGGGCCTATCTCCTGACCGCCTCGCACATGTGTTTCTGTCAGTTATCTCTGATGGAAGAATCATCCTCCCCGAGGTAGTGCTTCAGGGGATCGTCCCACATGTCATTGCTGATGAGCTGCTGGCAACACGAGCAAGGTCAACCCAGGGCTGACCAGGCCCTGAACCCTCCCATGAGCAGCCAAGAACTCCAACATTAATCATCACCTGTGTGCAGGCCCAAAGCAACCCCACATCAGCAATCGTGTTCAATTCTGGGCCATTGTGGCCTGACAGCCAGTTGAGAAAATTAAGGCTCCTGGTGTCCAGACTGTGGCTGGGGGATGCCCATTCAAAGTCCCAGAACCAGTGGACTGGAGTGGAATGGCATGCCCTGTTCCCTGGGGAAAGACAGGGGAGACTGGGGTGGACTCCACAGGTGGATCATCTACATGCTTGCACACCCACACTCATCACCCTGGGAGCCACGTGTTACCAGTGATGTCAAGGTAATACTCCTTAATGCTCATGGTGTTCAAGAAGTAGGGGTTGTCCTGAAAGGAAAAGATCAGCTTGCAGCGGGACTGCAGATGGCTCCGCACCTGCACCTGCCAGGATAGGGAGGAGGGAAAAGGTGCAAACTTCTAGGGGCCTCAGCTTGCCTCCCAGGCAGGCATTAACAGCGTCCATGACTCCTCTCCAAAATCTCACAGTGCAGGAACATGGCTAACAGGATCTTCCCACTCCCTGCCAGGTCCCATACCCATCCTTCCTCAGTCTTCCTCACTGATCTTCAAGTCGATCATGTAGTCGAGAAAGTCTTGATCTTGGTCGCTGATCATGACGGAAACCTGAGGGTGGCTCATAATCTGCTTTAGGTCAAGGAGCCATTCAGGAAGCTACATGCCAGGCCAAGAAGAGCCAGGAGCATCAGTCCTAGTCTGGGGTGGAACAAGGATATTGGAAAAGGCATCTGCAAGGAGCTGGGCACTGCCTGTTACCTGGCCACCCCTGATGTCATCAGGCTTTGCCATACCATCAGACATGCTCATGGCTCTGGGCCCCTTGTGGTGGTGTGCATCTGAGGTGGTCTGCATTCTCCGAGCAGGGACTGGTTTCTGACAGCTACTGTTCTCCTCCAGACCTGTGTATGCTTGCTAGTGGCATGTCACTGCTTACATGGTCAGATTTGCAGTCCTGTGACAATCCGTGTTTGAAAGCAAAGGGGTTGTGTGTGTGTGTGTGTGTGTGTGTGTGTGTGTGTTGTGTGTGTATGTGAATGACTCACATGTCTCAGCTATATGCCAGGATCACCCGCATTTACAGCAATAGCTGTGCAGATGCTGCTCTTGTGTACCATCTCTGGTCATTCCTGACTTGGAGGCCTCAGGTGCTGCTCCTCCTCAGATGCAGGCCTGAAGGAGACACTCAAAGGCATGGCTGCAACACGTACATCTGTAGCCCTGCCCAGACCCTACTCTGCTGGGCCTTTGGAGCTTGCCAATTGCCCAGGACCACATTTTCTTCAGGGGCCTCCAGCGCCCTTCCTGTGCCCTCGCCCCCTCCCCCTCCTCCTGCTCCTGCCCCTTCTCCTCCTCCTCATGAGCAGTGGACCCAAAGGAGCAGCGGAAAGGATACAGTTTTGGCCCAGAAGCCAGGGATGCCCTGGATGATGGCACTCCCCCAAGCCAAGTGATGCTTCCTCCTCTGATGGTAGGCCCTGTGGTTTTGCTCACACTCAGAGCTCAGTTCCACCTGCAGGGCGGCCAGTGCCTTCAGGACATCTAGCGCCTGGTGCTCACTCGGACCTCCCGGCCTGTCCTGGCCCTGCTCCTCCACCGTCTTCTCCTCCAGCTCCTGGGAGGACCACTGTTTCTGCTCCTCATCTGCCACAACCTCCACCTCTTCCATGATGTCTTCTGCAAGCAGCCGGAACTCCCGCCCAATCCCTGCCACGTCTCCGTCCACCAGGGTCTGGCTGTCTTGCACTGCCTCCACCCTAAAGAGGATGGCCTCTTCACTTGGTGTGACAACTGGTGGTTGCAAGGTTCCAGCTGCGCACAGCATCAGGATGGCAGGTCGCGGGATGAGGGGTGGGGGCTTCTCCCTGAGTACTTGGGCTCACAGCTAAGGGTCCCAGGACGCTCCCGCCTTCCTTTGATCGCCTCTCATGCTCCTCTTGGCCCAAGCTGGGGCAGATGTGAAGGGACACGATATAACAGCACAGACAATGGTGCATAATGGTGGCCCAGGCTGCAGTGAACCTGTGGGACCCACTAGCTCTTTGGGGGCAGGGAGTGAGGGGGATGGTCGGGAGGTGGGGAGTGGTGTGTTGGGGGTGGCGTGAGGCCAAGGAAAGGGGTGCCGGACAGCCCAGGCCAGGGTGAACGGGCCCTGGGACATCAGCAGAAAACAGGCAGGAGCCTAGGCTGTGAACCAAGCACAGGCTCCTTGCCCAAATCTAGACCAAGGGCGGAGAGGGTAGTGGGCGGCACCCTTATGGACATGCCCCTAGACTGGAGGGCATCTTCTGCGGTTCCTGTGCTCCAGTGCCCCCACATGGCCAGATTCTGCACGAGGATTGTAGAGGGTTTTGCATGTGGCTGGGGTAGCCCCAGGTGCTGTCATTGACCTGGCCCTGGAAATTCCAACCACGGGTTCCTACTCCACAATCCAAACAATACCCTCCTGTGTCCCCTGGGACCGGCAATAGCTGGGAGCTCTCCCTGACTATCCAAAGGATATGCAGGGGTGCCAAGTGGCTGGATACTTTTCTTCATGGGACAGAGAGCCTGTTGCTGTCCTGATACTAGGGGAGTAGGGAAAAACCCCAACATTTGCTACCATTGATCTCCACTGTTCAGGGAGACCAGAGGTTTAGGGTGCAGAGCTCGCTCTTTGTCTCTCTATCTTTGCTTCCGGCATAGCACTGTTTTGGACAATCCTTCTGTGTGTGTACCAGGCGCTGATGTCTGTGTGGCTCTGTCTCTCTAAGTAGTGCTGTTGCCGTCTGCCACTCTCTGGACAGCAGCTCTCAGAAAAGACGCCTATCCTTTGCAAGCCCTTCTGGTCCTGACTGAGTTGCAGCAATGGGAGATTAGACGGTTTTAGTCCACACGTTCGGAGAGTGCTTTCTCAACCTTGAGAGCCAACAGTGGCCGGTCACTGCTGAACTGCAGAATTGGACGTGCGACCCTCCCACCCTCGCTGGACAGATGTGAACACTGCACAGGCCTGAGGTGGCTTGGCCACACTTTGCACAGAGGGAGAAATGTGGCCCGCTCTGCTGGCATGAGGGAACTCCCTGAACCTTGTTCGAATGCCTGCCAGGGAGACTCTAAAGACAGTTCCCCTTAAGTTCCATGACTCACCGGTGTCAGAGACATGCACGTCTGCCATTTACCCTATTGAGGCCCTTTCAAAGTGGTACTGTTCTCCATGTGAGAACACATCCCAGCCTGCCCTATCACATAAGCATGTGGGGCCTGAAGCAGCAAGAGGACCAAGCTAAGCCAGCCATCCTATAGTCCTGATATATGATATATGCAGTCTACAAAGAGCTTGAACATGGGCAGGACCCACCTGAGTCAGTGCAAGGACTGAAATGTGGGTTCAGGAGTGTTTGTTGGGGGCTTGAACAAAGGCAGGACCCAGCCTGGTTCATTGGAGCGACTGAGATGTGGCCTCAGGAGTGTCTGTTGGGATGAACAAGGGGTGGATCCAGCCGCCATCAGTGCAGGGATCGAGATGTGGGTTCAGGAGTGTTTTTTGAGTGCTTGAACAAGGGCAGGACCTGGCCTGGTTCAGAGAAGGGACCCAGATATGGGCTCAGGAGTGTTTCCCACGGGTTTTAGCAAGTGCTGGACCCAGCCTAGTTCAGTGTAGTGAAGGAGATCAGCCTGAGAGTCAGATGAAGGCCAAGGAGTGTTTGTCAGGGTCTTGAACATGTGTAGGACCCAGCCTAGTTCAGTTCAGGGGCGAGAAATGGGGTCAGGAGTGTTTGTCTGGGCTTGAATATGGTCAGGATCTCAGCCGCTATCAGTGCAGGAACCAAGATGTGGTCTTAGGAGTGTTTGCCATGGTTGATATGGGCAGGAAACAGCTGGTTTGGTGCAGAGACTGGGATGTTGGCACAACAGTATTTGTCATGGCTTGAACTTTGGTGGGACCCACCCTTGTTCAGGGCAGTGAGTGAGATGCAGGCTCAGTAGTGTTTCCTGGGGGATTGAACAAGGGGAGCACACACCTTAGATCAGGGACAGGGAGCGATTTGTGGGCTCAGGATTGCTTGCTGCGGGCTTAAATAAGACCAGAAACCAGCCTTTGAGTCAGATGCAGGCCCAGAACAGTTGGTTGGGGGCTTGAACATGTGTAGTTTCTGGCCTGGTTCAGTGCAGTTTCTGATGTGTGGGCTCAGGAGTGTTTGTCAGGGGTTTCAAAAAGGGCAGGACCCCGTCTGCTTCAGTGCAGGGACCAGGATGTTGGCTCAGGAGTATTTGCAGGGGGCTTCAGAAAGTGCTGAACCCAGCCTAGTTCAGTGCAGGGAACAAGATATTGGCACAGGAGTGTTTGTCAGGGTCTTGAACAAGTGTGTGGATCACAATAAACTGTGGAAAATTCTGAAAGAGATGGGAATACCAGACCACCTGATCTGCCTCTTGAGAAATGTGTATGCAGGTCAGGAAGCAACAGTTAGAACTGCACATGGAACAACAGACTGGTTCCAAATAGGAAAAGGAATATGCGAAGGCTGTATATTGTCACACTGTTTATTTAACTTACATGCAGAGAACATCATGAGAAACGCTGGACTGGAAGAAACACAAGCTGGAATCAAGATTGCCAGGAGAAATATTAATAACCTCAGATATGCAGATGGCACCAGCCTTGTGGCAGAAAGTGAAGAGAAACTGAAAAGACTCTTGATGAAAGTGAAAGTGGAGAGTGAAAAAGTTGGCTTAAAGCTCAACATTCAGAAAACGAAGATCATGACCTCCAGCCCCATCACTTCATGGGAAATAGATGAAGAAACAGTGGAAACAGAGGCAAACGTTATTTTTCTGGGCTCCAAATCACTGCAGATGGTGACTGCAGCCACGATATTAAAAGACGCTTACTCCTTGGAAGGAAAGTTATGACCAACCTAAATAGCATATTCAAAAACGGAGACATTATATTGCCAACAAAATTTCGTCTAGTCAAGGCTATGGTTTTTCCTGTAGTCATGTATGGATGTGAGAGTTGCACTGTGAAGAAGCCTGAGCGCCAAAGAATTGATGCTTTTGAACTGTGGTATTGGAGAAGACTCTTGAGAGTCCCTTGGACTGCAAGGAGATCCAACCAGTCCATTCTGAAGGAAATCAGCCCTGGAATTTCTTTGGAAGAATGATGCTAAAGCTGAAATTCCAGTCCTTTGGCCACCTCATGCGAAGAGTTGACTCATTGGGAAAGACTCTGATGCTTGGAGGGATTGGAGCAGGAGGAGAAGGGGACCACAAAGGATGAGATGGCTGGATGGCATCACTGACTGGATGGACGTGAGTCTCAGTGAACTCCGGGTGTTGGTGTTCGACAGGGAGGCCTGGCATACTGAGATTCATGGGTTCGCAAAGAGCCGGACACGACTGAGCGACTGATCTAATCTGAACAAGTGTAGGACTCAGTCCAGTTCAGTGTAGAGAGCGAGATATGGGCTCAGAAGTGTTTGTTAGACCTTCAACGTGGGCAGGACCCACCTGCTTCAGTGCAGGGACCAAAATGTGGTTTCAGGAGCATTTATCAAAGTCTTGAATAAGGGCAGGAACCAGGCGGCTTCAAGGCAGGGCGTGAGATGCGGGTACAGGAGTGTTTCCAGGGGGATTGAAAAAGGGGAGGACACACCTTAGTTCAGGGGCAGGCAGTGAGTTGTCAGCTCAGGATGTTTTTCTGGGGGCTTGAACAAAGTAGAAACCATTCTAGTTCAGTGCAAGGATGGAGATGTTGGCTCAGGAGTGTTTGTCAGGGATTTGCATGAGGGCAGGGACCAGCGAACTTCAGTGCAGTGAGTGAGATATGGGATCGTAGTGTTGCCTGGGGTATTGGTCAAGGGGAGGACACACCTTACTTCAGTGGCAGGGAGAGAGTTGTCAGCTCAGGATTGTTTGCCGGGACTTGAACAAATGCTGGAACTATCCTGGTTCAGTGCAGGAACCAAGATGTTGGCTCAGGAGTGTTTGTCAGAGTCTTGAACAAGTGCAGGACACAGCCTAGTTCAGTGCAGGGACGGTGATGCAGGCTCAAGAGTGTTTGTCGGGGGTTTGAACAAGGGCTTGACCCAGCCTATTTTAGTGCAGGGACTGAGATGTGGGCTTAGGAGTTTTTGCCGGGGGTTTTGACAAGGTCTGGACCCAGCCTGGTTCAGTGCAGTGCGTGAGATGAGGGCTCAGTAGTGTTTCTGGGGGTTTGAACAAGGGGAGGACTCACCTTAGTTCAGGGGCAGGGAGCGAGTTGTTGGCTCAGGATTGTTTGTCAGGGCTTGAACAGAGGCAGAAACCATCCTGATTCAGTGCAGGGATGGAGATGTTGGCTCAGGAGTTTTTGTCGGGGATTTGAACATGGGCAGGACCCAGTGCATGGACCGCGATGCACGCTCAGGAGTGTTTGTTGGGGGTTTGAACAAGGTCAGGACCCAGCCTAGTTCAGTGCTGAGACCGAGATGTGGGCTCAGGAGTATGTGTTGGGGGATCGAACAATGGCAGGACCTAGACTCGTTCAGTCGGAGAAGTCAATGGCACCCCACTCCAGTACTCTTGCCTGGAAAATCCCATGGATGGAGGAGCCTGGTGGGCTACAGTCCACAGGGTCACTAAGAGTTGGACACGACTGACGGACTTCAATTTCATTTTTCACTCTCATGCATTGGAAAAGGAAATGGCAACCCACTCTAGTGTTCTTGTCTTGAGAATCCCAGGGATGGGGGAGCCTGGTGGGCTGCCATGTATGGGGTCGCACAGAGTCGGACACAACTGAAGAGACTTAGCAGTGGTAGCAGCAGATTCGTTCAGTGCAGTGACCGAGATGTGGGCTCAGGAGTGTTTGTCAGGGTCTTGAACAAGTGTAGGACCCAGCCTAGTTCATTGTAGTGAGTGATATGTGGGCTCAGGAGTATTTGTTGTGGCTTGAACATGGGCAAGGACTCATCTGCTTCAGTTCAGGGACTGACATGTGGGTTCCAGAGTATTTGTCAGGGTTTTGAACAAGGGTAGGACCCAGGTGGCTTCAGTGCAGGGAGTGAGATGTGGGATCAGGGGTGTTTCCTGGGGGGCAGGGAGTTGAACAAGGGGAGGACACACCTTAGTTCAGGGGCAGGGAGCTAGGTGTCGGCTCAGGATTGTTTGCCGGGGGCTTGAACAAAAGCAGGAACCATCCTGGTTCAGTGCATGGACAGAGATGTTGGCTCTGGAATGTTTGTCGGGGGTTTGAACAAGGGAAGGACCCAGCCTAGTTCAGTGCAGGGACTGAGATGCAGGCTCAGGAGTGTTTGTCAGGGTCTTCAACAAGGGCAGGACCCAGACTGCTTTTGTGCAGGGACCGAGATGTGGGTTCAGGAGTATGTGTTGGGGGATCTAACAAGGGCATGACCTAGACTGGTTCAGGGCCGGGGATGTGATATGGATACAGGAGTGTTTTTTGGGGTCTTAAACAAGGGCAGGACCCACCCTAGTTTAGTGCAGGGACTGAGATGTGCGCTCAGCAGTATGTGTTGGTGGATCTAACAAGGGCATGACCTAGACTGGTTCAGTGCATGAACCAAGATGTAGGTTCAGGAGTATTTGTCGGGGTCTTGAACAAGGGCAGGACCCTGGCGGGTTCAGGGCAGGGAGTGAGATGTGGGATCAGGAGTGTTTTCTGGGGGATTGAACAAGAGCAAGACAAACCTAATTTCAGGGGCAGGGAGCGAGTTGTGGGCTCACGGTTGTTTGCCGGAGGCTTGAACAAAGGCAGGACTCAGCCTGCTTCAGTGCGGGGACTGAGATGTGGGCTCAGGTGTATGTGTTGGGGGAATCTAACAAGGGCAAGACACAGACTGGATCATGTGCAGGGCAGGAGATTTGGGCGCAGCAGTGTTTGCCGGGGTCATGAACAAGTGTAGGACCGAGCCTAGTTCAGTGCAGTGACCAAGAGTTTGGCTCAGGAGCGTTTGTCGGGGCTTGAACATGGGAAGGACCAGCCTGCTTCAGGGCAGAGCCCGAGATGTTGGTTCAGAGGTATGTGTCAGGGGACTAACTAGGGCAGAACCTAGACTGGTTCAGTGCAGTGACCGAGATGTGGACTCATGAGTATTTTCCAGGGATTTGAGCAACTGCTGGACCCAGCCTAGTTCAGTGCAGTGACAGAGATGTGGGCTCAGGAATGTTTCTCAGGGCTTGAACATGGGAAGGATACAGCCTGCTTTTGTGCAGGGACCAAGATGTGGGCTCAGGATTGCACTGGAAAAAAACATGATTCCATTACTAATGAGTGTAATGCCTATATATAACAATTAGGCGTAACTAGTCCATTGTGCCATTTAGGAGCACCTCAAGATGCAAGGCAAATGCAAGGAAGTAGGAAAGGGGGAATTAATAGTACCACAATTATAATGGGGGACTTTAATACCCCACTCACACCTATGGATACATCAACTGCAAAGAAAATTAGCAAAGAATCATGAGCTGTAAATGTACTTTTGTGTGTTATCTGTCTTTACACTTACTGTAGTGCCTCTAGTATGGCAGGAGGAGATACTATATAGTTGTCCATATTTCCTACTGTCAGGAAGTTACCTAGAAAAATTGGTAGAGTTGGGAAATTGATAGAAAAGTCCTAATACAAAGATGTACCTTCTAAACTAGTGCTATCTTCCTTTTTCATAAGTGGAGAAGTACTCACCAAGAAAGTGAAATCCCAGATATCAGGTTATATGATCTCATAATGGGAATTTTCCGAAGATAGCAGTCTACATGCATATAAGTAAGTCCTGGCTCAAGCCCAGTTAATTATGCTAAATGTTAGAACATGTCTGATAGAACACATCTCCTTCAAGTCTCACACACCCTTCCTAAATTAATATCTTGAATTTCTGAGCTATGACTCTATACTTGGTATAGTATCATAGGCTGAGGCTTTAAGGTTGTAAAAGCTCATAGAGGACAGAGACCACATTAATTTATTACATTTGGAAATATCTCCTCAAGGCCTGCAGCCAGGTCTGGGGCAGCTGCCATCACCCTAAATGTCCAGAAGCTAGATCTGAAATCTGCCCTCCATTCTCCTCTCCAACTTCCTCCATCTTATCACCAACCTGTGGTGTTGTCTGTCCCTTGCCCTGGAAAGATACTTTGTTCTTACAGTCTTCATCATCTTCCTTGAGTGCCTACCCATTGCCTATATTTCATACTGTCTGCTGATTGAATGAACACAATTTATGAATGGAAAGCAGAGGCTGAAGACAGGCCTGCACAGAAGCTTCTGAAGTTACCTAGTGGGAATCTGCATTGACATGTGGCTACGTTGAGTGTTATTACTGACTTGAATCCTGTTCACTTGGTCATCTGGGAAATGCACATTTTCAGTCTGAAACTGGCACAAAAGGCTTTTTTTTTTTTTCTTATTTCATTTTTGTGTACACCTTCTCTATAGTGTCCTATATCTGGTACTGTTACCTCCAAATATTCCCAGTTGAATGTGCCTTGGGCCTGATATGCACATATTCCGTCTTTTAGGCTTAGCTAAGATGGGAGGTTCAGAGGTCTTGTTGACACAATTTCTCAAATTGGTAGAGGACTTACAATCTACAATCTTTATCCATTACCAGGACAGGTCCTTTGAAGGGCTGCAGGTGTTAACAATAAACATGCCTGGACCCATGCTTTTGTGGCCCTAATGGCCCTTCATAGAGCTGAGGACCATTTGATTATCGTTAGGCACTTCAGTTTGGACTGGATTTTATCCTTTTGTTTGTTTTTTAAGCAGATGTATACTTTGCAAGCTAGAGTTGGTCTTGTGGGGTTCTCACAAATCCAGAGGACTGGCAGTAAGACTGGTGGCCATAGATAAGAATTTTTGCCATGGAAAGGTGACCTCATCATACCTGCAAACCCTCTGTGGGAAAGGCCCAGGTGGCTCCAACCATTTACGGGAGACCTTGTGATCCTGTAAGCTCCCCAATGGCTAGTGCAGCCTATTGTCTTGGTTAGGGGAGGTTAACGGAGGCATGATTACCATAATGTGCCTGCTTTGTGTCATCACTAAAGTAATAGGCCGAAATTGTTCTAGATAACATCCCTTTGCAATGACCATTCCTCAGGATTGGTGAGGTCCTATCATCAGGTTTCAGAAGGAAATCAGTGTGAAGGATTAAAGGATCATACTATATGTTTTTGACAAGGTCATGCTGACTTGCTGATGTGTGTACTTTCTTCTACAACTTTCTGTAAATTATGCCCCTTTCATTATTTCCTAGGGGATATTTACCCATATAATGGAAAGAATGGCCATCCTTGCTGAATCTCTGAAGAAACAGTTAAAAATCTTAGGGGGCATTAGGAATCTGTGAGGATTATCAATTGATGGGTAAGAGAGTTCTTTACCATTTTCATTTCGCTGAGAACCTAAGTAAGTTTGGTGAGTATCATTAAGTCCGACTCTTCCTGATCCCATGGATTGCAGCATGACAGGCTTCCCTGTCAATCACCAACTCATAGAGCCTGCTCAAACCCATAACCACTGATTCCCTGATGCCACCATGCATTTCATCTTCTGTCGTCACCCTCTCCTCCAGCCTTCAATCTTTCTCAGCATCAGCTTCTTTCCCAATGAGTCAGTCTTTCATTTCAGGTGGCCAAAATATCCAGGATCCAGTTCCAGCATCAGCCCTTCCAATCAATATTCTGAACTGATTTCCTTTAGAATTGACTCCTTTCATTTCCTTGCAGTCCAAGGGACTCTGAATTGTTTTCTCTAACACCACATATCAATAGCATCGATTCCTTGGAGGTCAAGATTCTTTAGGTCCAATTCTCATCTCTTTACATAGCTTTGACTAGACTGACCTTTGTCTGCTTTATAATGTGCTGTCTAGCCTGGTTGTAACTTTTCTTCTAAGGAGAAAGCATATTTTAATTTCCTGAACAGAGTCACCATCTTCAGTGATTTTGGAACCTGCTCCCCCCAAATAGTTTCTCACTGTTTCCATTGGTTTCCCATCTTTATGTCACGAAGTGATGGGACCAGATGCCATGAATCTCATTTTGAATGTTGAGTTTTAAGTCACCTTAATCACTCTCCTCTTTTACTTTCCTCAAGAGACTCCGTAGTTCTTTCCATGTTCTGCCACATGAATCGTGTCATCTGCATATCTGATGTTATTGATATTTCTCCCAGCAAAGTTGATTCCAAACCCTGTTGCATTCAGTCTGGCATTTTGTGTGATGAACTCTTCATGTAAGTTCAATAAAGAGGTTGACAGTACAGCCTTGAAATATTCCTTTCCCAACTCAGAACCTGTCTGTTGTTCCATTTCCTTTTCTGACTGTTGCTTCTTGAGCTGCATACAGATTTATCATGAGGCATATAACATACTCTAGTAGTCCCATGTTTAGAAGAATTTAAAATGTTTGTTGTGATCTACACAAACAAGTCTTTGGCATAGTCAAAAAGGAGTAGATGTTCTTCTGGTGCTTTCTGACTTTTTTTTTTTTTTTGGTATCAAATATTTTATTTTATTTATTTTTTTATTTATTTTTAAAAGAAAATCCATCCTGAACCCTCCTCCCTCCTCCCTCCCGATACCATCCCTCTGGGTCATCCCAGTGCACCAGTCCCAAGCATCCAGCATTGTGCATTGAACCTGGACTGGCATCTCGTTTCATACATGACATTTCACATGTTTCAATGCCATTCTCCCAAATATTGCCACCCTCTCCCTCTCCCACAGAGTCCATAAGCCTGTTCTATACATCAGTGTCTCTTTTGCTGTCTCGTATACAGGGTTATCGTAACCATCTTTCTAAATTCCGTATATATGCGTTAGTATACTGTATTCGTGTTTGTCCTTCTGGCTTACTTCACTCTGTATAATAGGCTCCAGTTTCATCCACCTCATTAGAACTGACTCAAGTGTATTCTTTTTAATGGCTGAGTAATACTCCATTGTGTATATGTACCACCGCTTTCTTATCCATTCATCTGCTGATGGACATCTAGGTTGCTTCCATGTCCTGGCTATTATAAACAGTGCTGCGATGAACACTGGGGTACACGTGTCTCTTTCCCTTCTGGTTTCCTCAGTGTGTATGCCCAGCAGTGGGATTGCTGGATCATAAGGCAGTTCTATTTCCAGTTGTTTAAGGAATCTCCACACTGTTCTCCATAGTGGCTGTACTAGTTTGCATTCCCACCAACAGTGTAAGAGGGTTCCCTTTTCTCCACACCCTCTCCAGCATTTATTATTTGTAGACTTTTGGATCGCAGCCATTCTGACTGGTGTGAAATGGTATCTCATAGTGGTTTTGATTTGCATTTCTCTGATAATGAGTGATGTTGAGCATCTTTTCATGTGTTTGTTAGCCATCTGTATGTCTTCTTTGGAGAAATGTCTATTTAGTTCTTTGGCCCATTTTTTGATTGGGTCATTTATTTTTCTGGAGTTGAGGTGGAGGAGTTGCTTGTATATTTTTGAGATTAGTTTTTTTGTCGGTTGCTTCATTTGCTATTATTTTCTCCCATTCTGAAGGCTGTCTTTTTACCTTGCTAATAATTTCCTTTGATGTGCAGAAGCTTTTAAGTTTAATTAGGTCCCATTTGTTTATTTTTGCTTTTATTTCCAATATTCTTGGAGGTGGGTCATAGAGGATCCTGCTGTGATGTATGTCAGAGAGTGTTTTGCCTATGTTCTCCTCTAGGAGTTTTATAGTTTCTGGTGTTACGTTTAGATCTTTAATCCATTTTGAGTTTATTTTTGTATGTGGTGTTAGAAAGTGTTCTAGTTTCATAGTTTTACAAGTGGTTGACCAGATTTCCCAGCACCACTTGTTAAAGAGATTGTCTTTAATCCATTGTATATTCTTGCCTCCTTTGTCAAAGATAAGGTGTCCATACGTGCGTGGATTTATCTCTGGGCTTTCTATTTTGTTCCATTGATCTATATTTCTGTCTTTGTGCCAGCACTATACTGTCTTGGTAACTGTGGCTTTGTAGTAGAGCCTGAAGTCAGGTAGGTTGATTCCTCCAGTTCCATTTTTCTTTCTCAAGATTGCTTTGGCTATTCGAGGTTTTTTGTATTTCCATACAAATTGTGAAATTATTTGTTCTAGCTCTGTGAAGAATACTGTTGGTAGCTTGATAGGGATTGCATTGAATCTATAAATTGCTTTGGGTAGTATAGTCATTTTCACTATATTGATTCTTCCAATCCATGAACATTTTATATTTCTCCATCTATTAGTGTCCTCTTTGATTTCTTTCACCAGTGTTTTATAGTTTTCTATATATAGGTCTTTAGTTTCTTTAGGTAGATATATTCCTAAGTATTTTATTCTTTTCGTTGCAATGGTGAATGGAATTGTTTCCTTAATTTCTCTTTCTGTTTTCTCATTATTAGTGTATAGGAATGCAAGGGATTTCTGTGTGTTGATTTTATATCCTGCAACTTTACTATAATCATTGATTAGTTCTAGTAATTTTCTGGTGGAGTCTTTAGGGTTTTCTATGTAGAGGATCATGTCATCTGCAAATAGTGAGAGTTTTACTTCTTCTTTTCCAATGTGGATTCCTTTTATTTCTTTTTCTGCTCTGATTGCTGTGGCCAAAACTTCCAAAACTATGTTGAATAGTAATGGTGAAAGTGGGCACCCTTGTCTTGTTCCTGACTTTAGAGGAAATGCTTTCAATTTTTCACCATTGAGGATAATGTTCGCTGTGGGTTTGTCATATATAGCTTTTATTATGTTGAGGTATGTTCCTTCTATTCCTGCTTTCTGGAGAGTTTTTATCATAAATGGGTGTTGAATTTTGTCAAAGGCTTTCTCTGCATCTATTGAGATAATCATATGGTTTTTGTTTTTCAATTTGTTAATGTGGTGTATTACATTGATTGATTTGTGGATATTGAAGAATCCTTGCATCCCTGGGATAAAGCCCACTTGGTCATGGTGTATGATCTTTTTAATATGTTGTTGGATTCTGATTGCTAGAATTTTGTTTAGGATTTTTGCATCTATGTTCATCAGTGATATTGGCCTGTAGTTTTCTTTTTTTGTGGGATCTTTGTCAGGTTTTGGTATTAGGATGATGGTGGCCTCATAGAATGAATTTGGAAGTTTACCTTCCTCTGCAATTTTCTGGAAGAGTTTGAGCAGGATAGGTGTTAGCTCTTCTCTAAATTTTTGGTAGAATTCAGCTGTGAAGCTGTCTGGACCTGGGCTTTTGCTTGCTGGAAGATTTTTTATTACAGTTTCAATTTCCATGCTTGTGATGGGTCTGTTAAGGTTTTCTATTTCTTCCTGGTCGAGTTTTGGAAAGTTGTACTTTTCTAAGAATTTGTCCATTTCTTCCTCGTTGTCCATTTTATTGGCATATAATTGTTGATAATAGTCTCTTATGATCCTTTGTATTTCTGTGTTGTCTGTTTTGATCTCTCCATTTTCATTTCTAATTTTATTGATTTGATTTTTCTCCCTTTGTTTCCTGATGAGTCTGGCTAATGGTTTATCAATTTTATTTATCCTTTCAAAGAACCAGCTTTTGGCTTTGTTGATTTTTGCTATGGTCTCTTTTGTTTCTTTTGCATTTATTTCTGCTCTAATTTTTAAGATTTCTTTCCTTCTACTAACCCTGGGGTTCTTCATTTCTTCCTTTTCTAGTTGCTTTAGGTGTAGAGTTAGGTTATTTATTTGACTTTTTTCTTGTTTCTTGAGGTGTGCCTGTATTGCTATGAACTTTCCCCTTAGGACTGCTTTTACTGTGTCCCACAGGTTTTGGGTTGTTGTGTTTTCGTTTTCACTCATTTCTATGCAAATTTTGATTTCTTTTTTGATTTCTTCTGTGATTTGTTGGTTATTCAGCAGGGTGTTGTTCATCCTCCATATGTTGGAATTTTTAATAGTTTTTCTCCTGTAATTGAGATCTAATCTTACTGCATTGTGGTCAGAAAAGATGCTTGGAATGATTTCTATTTTTTTGAATTTACCAAGGCTAGCTTTATGGCCCAGGATGTGATCGATCCTGGAGAAGGTTCCATGTGCGCTTGAGAAAAAGGTAAAATTCATTGTTTTGGGATGAAATGTCCTATAGATATCAATTAGGTCTAACTGGTCTATTGTATCGTTTAAAGTTTGTGTTTCCTTGTTAATTTTCTGTTTAGTTGATCTATCCATAGGTGTGAGTGGGGTATTAAAGTCTCCCACTATTATTGTGTTTTTGTTAATTTCTCCTTTCATACTTGTTAGCATTTGTCTTACATACTGCGGTGCTCCCATGTTGGGTGCATATATATTTATAATTGTTATATCTTCTTCTTGGATTGATCCTTTGATCATTATGTAGTGACCTTCTTTGTCTCTTTTCACAGCCTTTGTTTTAAAGTCTATTTTATCTGATATGAGTATTGCTACTCCTGCTTTCTTTTGGTCCCTATTTGCATGGAAAATCTTTTTCCAGCCCTTCACTTTCAGTCTGTATGTGTCCCCTGTTTTGAGGTGGGTCTCCTGTAGACAACATATGTAGGGGTCTTGTTTTTGTATCCATTCAGCCAGTCTTTGTCTTTTGGTTGGGGCATTCAACCCATTTACGTTTAAGGTAATTACTGATAAGTATGATCCCGTTGCCATTTACTTTATTGTTTGGGGTTTGAATTTATACACCATTTTTGTGTTTCCTGTCTAGAGAACATCCTTTAGAATTTGTTGGAGAGCTGGTTTGGTGGTGCAGAATTCTCTCAGCTTTTGCTTGTCTGAGAAGCTTTTGATTTCTCCTTCATACTTGAATGAAATCCTTGCTGGGTACAATAATCTGGGCTGTAGGTTATTTTCTTTCATCATTTTAAGTATGTCTTGCCATTCCCTCCTGGCTTGAAGAGTTTCTATTGAAAGATCAGCTGTTATCCTTATGGGAATTCACTTGTGTGTTATTTGTTGTTTTTCCCTTGCTGCTTTTAATATTTGTTCTTTGTGTTTGATCTTTGTTAATTTGATTAATATGTGTCTTGGGGTGTTTTGCCTTGGGTTTATCCTGTTTGGGATTCTCTGGGTTTCTTGGACTTGGGTGATTATTTCCTTCCCCAGTTTAGGGAAGTTTTCAACTATTATCTCCTCAAGTATTTTCTCATGGTCTTTCTTTTTTGTCTTCTTCTTCTGGAACTCCTATGATTCGAATGTTGTAGCGTTTAATATTGTCCTGGAGGTCTCTGAGATTGTCCTCATTTCTTTTAATTCGTTTTTCTTTTATTCTCTCTGATTCATTTATTTCTACCATTCTATCTTCTAATTCACTAATCCTATCTTCTGCCTCTGTTATTCTACTATTTGTTGCCTCCAGAGTGTTTTTAATTTCATTTATTGCATTAATCATTATATATTGACTCTTTTTTATTTCTTCTAGGTCCTTGTTAAACCTTTCTTGCATCTTCTCAATCCTTGTCTCCACGCTATTTATCTGTGATTCCATTTTAATTTGAAGATTTTGGATCAATTTCACTATCATTATTCGGAATTCTTTATCAGGTAGATTCCCTATCTCTTCCTCTTTTGTTTGGTTTGGTGGGCATTTATCCTGTTCCTTTATCTGCTGGCTATTCCTCTGTCTCTTCATCTTGTTTAAATTGCTGAGTTTGGGGTGTCCTTTCTGTATTCTGGCAGTTTGTGGAGTTCTCTTTATTGTGGCTTTTCCTCGCTGTGTGTGTGTTTGTACAGGTGGCTTGTCAAGGTTTCCTGGTTAGGGAAGCTTGTGTCGGTGTTCTGATGGGTGGAGCTGTATTTCTTCTCTTTGTTCAGTCGCGCTGTGGGGAGGGAGGGAGGGATGCTGCAAACAAATAACACTGGCGTGCGCTCGCAGTGCCTCAGCCACACTGGGTCTGCCCCCGCTCATGGCGCGTGTAGCCTCCCTGCCCACACTGCTCGGGCTCTAGGTTGTTCCGCCGGGAACAATCCGAGGCTGGCCCTGTGCTGCATGCACCTCCCAGGTCCAAGCCGCTCAGGTTCAGGCACTCGGGTAGTCCTCAGAGGCGCAGACTCAGTTGGGCCTGAGTTTTGTGCTGTTCCCAGGTCCAAGCAGCTCAAGTGATGAGGTGTTTGGCGAGCGCTAATGCTGCGACTTATCGCCTCCCCGCCACTCGGTTATCTGGGTGTAAAACCGGCGCACCTTCTCAGGCAGATGTTAACCGTCCAGACCCCCAAAAAGTTTTAGTTAGCAAAGAAGCCTGCTTACAGTTTTATAGATAATGTCTCTCTGGGGCTGCGATTGCCCCCTTCCGGCTCTGGCTGCCTGTCACCAGAGGGGGAAGGTCTGCAGCCGGCTATCTCTGATCAATTCTTTGTTCCGTGCGCGGGCCTGGCAGTGTCTTAGGTTGGGGCTGGCTTTTCGCGTGGTAGATATCCCACAGTCTGGTTTGCTAGCCCAAATTATTTCGCTCAGATAGTGCTCAGGGTATTCAGGCCAGATTCTTACTCTAAGCGATGCAGCCCGTGCTGCACCTCCCTGCCCAGCCCCCGCTTGCTAATGGCGCGTGCAGGTGTCTGCGCTGCTTCGCCGCTGGGGGAGTTACCATAGGACTCGCAATCTTCGAGTTTTAATTGTTTATTTATTTTTCCTTCCTGTTATGTTGCCCTCTGTGCTTCCAAAGCTCGGCACAGATTCAGCAGTGAGAAGGTTTCCTGGTGTTTCGAAACTTCTCTCTTTTTAAGACTCCCTTCCCGGGACGGAACTCCGTCCCTCCCTCTTTTGTCTCTTTTTTTGTCTTTTATATTTTTTCCTACCTCCTTTCGAAGAGTTGGATTGCTTTTCTGGGTGCCTGATGTCCTCTGCCGGCATTCAGAAATTGTTTTGTGGAATTTACTTGACGTTTAAATGCTCTTTTAATGAATTTGTGGGGGAGAAAGTGTTCTCCCCGTCCTACTCCTCCACCATCTTGGCTCCTCCTCCTCTGGCTTTTTTGATAATCCAATGGGTGTTGGTAATTTGATCTCAGGTTCTTCTGACCTTTCTAAATCCAGCTTGAACATCTGGAAGCTCATGGTTCACATTCTGTTGAAGCCTGGCTTTGGGAATTTTGAGCAGTACTTTGCGAATGTGTGAGATGAGTGAAGTTAAGTAGTAGTTTGCACACTCGATGGATTGCCTTTTATTGCGGTTGGAATGAAAACTGAACTTTTCCAGTGGTCTGGCCACAGCTGTGTCTTCCAAATCTGCTGGCATATAGAGGGCAGCACACTCACAACATCATCTTTTAGAATTTGAAAGAGCTCAACTGAATTCCACCACCTCCACGAGCTTTGTTTGTAGTTATGCTTCTAAAGTCCGACTTGACTTTGCATTCCAGGACGTCTGGCTCTAGGTGAGTGATCACACCATTGTGCTTAACTGGATCATGCAGATCTTTTGTGCATATTTCATCTGTGTATTCTTCCCTCCTCTTCTTAATAGCTTCTGCTTCTGTTACATCCGTACCATTTCTGTCCTTTATTGTGCCCCTCTTTGCATGAAATTTGCCCTTGGTATCTCTGATTTTCTCGAAGAGATCTGTAGGATTTCCCATTCTATTTATTTCCTCTATGAACTGGTATTGATAACTGAGGAAGGTTTAATCTCTCCTTGCTATTCTTTGGGACTCTGCATTCAAATGGGTATTGTTTTGATTTTCTCGTTTTTGTTTAGCGTCTTTGGTCTTTTCAGATCTTTGTAAGGCCTCATCACTTTGTTATTTTGCATTTCTTTTATATGGGAATGGTCTTTATCCCTGATTCCTGTACAATGTCACACCTCCACCCATAGGTCTTCAGGCACTCTGTCTATCAGATAGAATCCCCTGAATCTATTTATCACTTCCACTGTATAATCATAAGCGTTTTGATTTTGCACCTGTAAAATATGCTAATCCCCTATTTCATGCAGAGAAATCGTCACCCAGTCTGTTTTCAAAGAAATACAGAGAACTCTTTCTGTTATTCAGGAAATACATGAAATATAGCTGTACCTATTTGATGTTTTAGCTCGGATATCAATTTCTGATTCATTGAAAATTCTCTATTTCATGTGTACAGCTCAGTTCAGTTTAGTTCAGTCACTCAGTCATGTCTGACTCTTTGCGACCCCATGAATTGCAGTATGCCAGGCCTCCCTATCCATCACCATCTCCCGGACTTCATTCTAACTCACTTCCATCGAGTCAGTGATGCCGTCCAACCGTCTCATCCTCTGTCATCCCCTTTCCCTTCTATCCCCAATCTCTCCCATCATCAGAGTCTTTTCCAATGAGTCAACTCTTCCCATGAGGTGGCCAAAGTACTAGAGTTTCAGCTGTAGCATCAGTCCTTCCAAAGAAATCCCAGGGCTGATCTCCTTCCAAATGCACTGGTTGGATCCCCTTGCAGTCCAAGGGACTCTCAAGAGTCTTCTCCAACACCACAGATCAAAAGCATCAATTCTTCAGTGCTCAGCAATCTTCACAGTCCAACTCTCACATCCATATATGAAGACTGGAGAAACCATAGCCTTGACTAGACGAACCTTTCTTGGCAAAGTAATGTCTCTGCTTTTGAATATGCTATCTAGCTTGGTCATAACTTTTCTTCCAAGGAGTAAACGTCTTTTAATTTCATGGCTGCAGTCATCATCTGCAGTGATTTTACAACCCCAAAAAATAAAGTCTGACACTGTTTCCACTGTTTCACCATCTATTTCCCATGAAGTGATGGAACCAGATGCCATGATCTTCGTTTTCTTAATGTTGAGCTTTAAGCCAACTTTTTCACTCTCCTCTTTCACTTTCTTCTAGAGGCTTTTTAGTTCCTCTTCTCTCCCATAAGGGTGGTGTCATCTGTATATCTGAGGTTATTGATATTTCTCCCAGCAATCTTGATTCCAGCTTGCACTTCTTCCAGCCCACTGTTTCACATGATGCACTCTGCATGTAATTTAAATAAGCAGGGTGACAATATATAGGCTTGCGATCCTCCTTTTCCTAATTGGAACCAGTCTGTTGTTCCATGTCCAGTTCTACCTGTTTTTTCCTAACCTGCATATAGGTTGCATGTGTACAAATCTAGAAAAAGTTTCATATGTGAACAGTCGAGATTTCATATTTCATATGAGAACATTTCTCCCCAGATTGTTAAATGTGAAATACACAGAATTCCAAGTCTCATATCAGAAGACCTTCATTCAAGCTTTCTTGATGGAAATATACAGAATTTCAGAGCTCAAGCATGAAAATCTGTGGGAAAATTCTACATTTCTTGTAGGAGAATGAATGCACTTTTTTCAAATGTGAAATAGACAGTCTTCAATATTTCATGAAGTAAAGACAGCACAAAGATTTTCAAATGAGAAATATCAAAAAATTCCATATCTCATGTGAGAAATCCTGTGACCATATTTTGATATGTGAAATAGACATTTTCATATTTCCTTTCAAAGAATCTGCATCCTGATTTTCATACCTCTAATGTGAAAAATTCCACATTTTATGCAGAAAATATTGTATGTATACTTTCATGTGAGATGTACAGAGAATTCCACATTTCAAGTTGGAAAAATTGTCCCCAGATTTGTATATGTGACTAATAGAGAATTTTATATTTCACATTCTGGAATATACATCTAGATTTTCAAATGTGAAACTGAGAATTTCATCTTTTATGAAGGACTATGTCATTTCAGATGTCTGTACTTGAAACAGATAATACCTTCATCAAGAGGCGCCTTAATTCCTATTATTCTTCTGTCATTTGGGTGTTGTCATCTGGATAACTAAGTTATCATATCGCCCACATAAATTTTGTGTCTAGCTTGAGATTCATCTAGGATTTTATTTTTTCATGAGGTCCTCTGCACAGAAGCCAAATAACCAGGGCAACACTAGATAGCTTTCACTTATTCCTTTCCCGATTTTGAATTACTTCATTGTCCCGTGTCCAGGTCTAACTGTTGCAAATTTAATAGCGTACACATTTCCCAGGAGACAGGTAAGGAATTCTGATGTTCTTTTCTCTAAGGATTTTCCAAAATTACTTTTCTTTTTCAATGGTTTGTGTGTGATTCACAGTGTCCAAGTCATTAGCAGAAACAATTAAGTAGATATAGATGATTGTATAGTCTATACATCAATTTATGTGTACCTGTTATGACTGAATCACTAACTACACATTTCTGTGTTTTTTTTGTTTGTTTATTTTTTGGTCATTGTTGTTATTGTTGTTTTCTCTCTTTATCAAGTAGTCAAGTACCAAGTAGTCAAGTCAAGTATGAACTTGCCAACTTATTCTACAGGAATGAAATTATGCCCATGGCAGTCTCTGACCCTTGAGACTCACTGAATGGAATTAAGCTTTGAGATTTGAAATCAGACATCGGTACTCTGGGAAAATGTCAGGAACATTCAAAATATAGCTAGATATATTCAAGTGCTGACTTCTTGAGCCCAGTTATGCTATTATATTTTATGTGGAAAGTTCTGCATTTCTTCATGCTGATGACAATTCATCATTAAGAGAAATTTTCTAGGGGGAAAACAACAACAACAACAAATGTGCTTGATAGCATGTTGGAAGTCAAAGTAATACCAGTTACGTGTGTACGTAAGCAATGTCCCATCAAACAGAGTAATTCATGTCCACTAATGTTTCATGTTTTGCTGTCAAGGAAAAAGAGTAATAGAGCTTTCCAGGAAACACTGAGAAGTTCAAAGAAGGCAGAAATGTAGAAGGATATGAAATGCACCTCTCTCAATGTATAGATCAGAAGTAACACTTCTACATGGTCAATAGTTTTCCCAGAGCATCAGATAAATACTAGCAGAAGACCCTAGTCCCCAGAGTGTTCCATGTGGGTTTCAGATATACCTGGGTGGGAAGGAATTAAGATGGGAAAAGAAGTATAAGAGGAAGCAAAACAAAACCTGAGCCTTGTGGTGGGAGACAGAGAAGCAGGGAAGAGATTTCCAGAATGAGGCAAGCCCCTTCAGTAAAGGGTAAATTGCTTTGGACTGAAAGGAAGCAAGGTAAGACAGCTGATGAAATATCATTTATATAGAGCAAAAGTTACACAGATAATGTGTGTCGTGGCTCTATATGGCCCAAACTGCAATGCAGCTCAACCAGTGTGCATGGGGTCTGGAAGCTGGACACGGGATTTAGAGTGCCATCCTGGGAGAGGACTGTTGTTGGTTATGTGGAGATGGCCTGAAGGAGAAAGGGTGACAGAGAATGAGATGGCTGGATTGCATCACCAATGCAATGGACACGAACTTGGGCAAACTTCAGGAAATGGTGAGGGACAGGGAGGTCTGGCACACTGTGGTCCATGGGGTTGCAGATACAACTGGGCAAATGAACAACAACAATTTCTTGAGATAAAGCTGTTCCAGGGAGAGTAGAAGAGGAAAACGTTTGTGAGATCAATGGAAGCGCCAAGTTCTCCCCTAGAGACGGAGGAAGTGGGAAGAGTCTGGCCACCTGGATTAGTGCTCTCCTGAAAGGTGTGCCTTCTGACCACCTTGTAGAGTCCACTTCTCACACAGCCCTGATCTGTAGTCAGCAGGCACCCGCATGTGTCCTGAGGGCCTGACCTCCTACTGGGTACCAGGTTCTCGGTTGGTGTGAGATGCCCAGCCCTGTTGGTGGACACTCAGGCTGACCCCATGTCACTCCACAGCCACAAGCCCAAGGGAGCTTCCTCCTTGACCACAGCAATGGACCTGAACTGGACTCAGCTGTGGGGTTGTCTATGGAAGGAAAGGTGGGAAAGGTCATGTCTGTCTTTTGTTTGTTTGTTTTTTGTTTGTTTTCTATTGTTGGCCAGCCAGTGCAGCTTGCAGGATCTTAGTTCCCCAACTATGTATAGAATCCCTGCCCTCAGCAGTGAAAGTGCAGAGTCCTAACCACTCCAGGACTACCAGAGAGTTCCTAGTAGGTCATTTCTTGAGCCTGGCAGATGGCCCAGAAGTCTGACGTTGGCTGCTGAGAGGCAGCCTTCTATGGGTCAGGCTTGGGTGAAGTCACAAAACATCCCTCTCTCCCTGATCTCTGGGAGCCCTATGACCATGGCCCATATCATAGAAACTTCTGGAGGTAGAGAGAACTGAAGGACGACATACCCCCTCCCCACTCATATTCCTTTCCTGGCTACAGACCCAAAGGCCTTCCAATAAATTCATCTGCTCTCAACCCATCTACAGAAAGCATGCTGTCCTCCTTCCTGGAAACCTTCCCTGAAGAAAAGGTTGAAATCATGTCCTCTGCTTCTTCCTAACATAACATGTGAAGGCTTTTCTGTACATCCAGTGTTAAGCTTATGCTAGACAGCTATGGGTTTTCTTCCTTTTTTTTTTAATTTTTTGTTAAAACACATACTCCCCTTCACAACCAGGATGGTTTGAGCACAGGCCTTGCTCTGTTTTCAAGGCTCTGTCCCTCACAGTCTAGGAGAGAAGTAAAGAAAGTTGGGGCCAGAACGAGAGTTGGGTGGGGACTTTTAGCAGCAGTGGTCTGCAAGAAGGGGTCCACAGGAGCAGGCTGTGTCCTGGAAAATCTGGGGGGTGGGGTGGGCATTTGTTGATGTTTAGAAGTCACCTGGGAGCTGAGTCATCACCTGCATACTCCCCACCTGTCCTTGAGGTGAGCCCTCTTCAGGGACTCCTGATCTAAAGAACGCATTAATGTACTAAGGTGGCCACAAGATATACAAGAGACCTAAACGACAGGAAATTGTTTTCTCCCAGTTCTGGAGGCTAGAAGTCCAGGATCAAGGTGTTGACAGTGTGGTTTCTCGGGAGATCTCTTTCCCTGATGCACAAACAGCTGCATTCTCGTGTCCTCCTGTCCCTTTATGTCCATGCATCCTTGATGTCTTGTGTGTCCTAATTTCCTCTTTTTTTTTTTTTTATGGCCATGCTGCTTCACTTCTGGGTCTTAGTTTCCAGTCCAGGGATTGAAATGGGGCCCTTGGCCGTGAAAATTCTGAGCCCTAACCACTGGCCTTGCAGGGAATTCTGCTCTCTCTTTTTATGTAGAGAACCATCAGATTGGACTAGGGCTTACCCTAGTGCCTTCGTTGAGTTTAACTACCTTGTTAAGAATATAATCTACAAATATAGTCACATTCCAAAGTGTAGGGGGATAGGACTTCTACAGATAATTTTTTTAAATGAATTAATTTATTTGATGGCACCGATTGTTAGTTGTGGCATGTGGGGTCTTTGGACTTCCTGGCAGCACGTGGGATCTAGTTCCCTGACCAGGGACCGAAATCCAGCCCCCTGCACTGGGAGTGGAGAGCTTTAGCCACTGGATCATTGGGAAAGTCCCCTCAACATATGGATTTTGTAGGACACAATGAAGCCCAAAACAGGGTTGATGGTAGGGTGATGTGCCTGGCTACACATTGTGGTGTAGCTTCACGTTGCACCCTACCTGCTCCTTTGAAATATCTGAGACGCTTAGTAACATTGACTCCCTGGTCCCATTCCTGGAGATACTTATTCTGTGGGTATGGAGTAAGATCGGCAAAATCAACCAGAACTTTTCAAAATCAATCAGTACTTTTCAAAACTCTCTAGTACTCACTGTTTAATATGGACACCTTAAGCAGCCTGGGCAACACCTGGAGTTTGTGAGAAACTCAAGACTCTCAGGCCCCACTCACAACTGTTGGACGAGAATATGTTTTTACACAAGACACGTAGGGAAATCCTTAGATTCACTGAGGGTTACAAAGCACAGCCCAGGAGATTTGCAAGTGTGGCCCAAACTGAGAAGTTTGGATCCAGATCTCTGAGCTTTGCTTATACACTAACTTCCTTTAGTATGAAGGACATCCAGAAGCCCCAGGACAGAGTGTGGAGGTCCTAGAATCTCTGAAGAGTGGTGGGGAGGATGAAGCTCCCTGCTCAAGCTACAACATCTGATTGGTTTATTGAATTACCAAGAACACGCTTCTCCCAAGGCAGGTGCTCAGTGTGTCACATGAAGAAAAAATTAATTCCTGACCCTCAACCCTCAGGGTCTCCTGAAGGAGTAGATTCTTGGATATTTTAAGCATGTTTTTACTGTTGTTTGGGTTCCCCTTGTGCCTCAGCTGGTAAAGAATCTGCCTGCAATGTGGGAGACCTGGGTTTGATCCCTGGGTTGGGAAAATCCCCTGGAGACAGGAAAGGCTACCCAGTCCAGTATTCTAGCCTGGACGATTCCATGGACTGTATATAGTCCATGGGGTCAGGAAGGGTCAGACACGACTGAGGGACTTTCACTTTCACTGTTGTGGTTTACTTGCTAAGTTGTGTCTGAGTCTTTTGTGACCCCATAGACTGTAGCCTGCCAGGCCCCTCTGTCCATGGTATTTCCCAGGCAAGAATACTGGACTGGGTTGCCATTTCTTCCTCCAGGAGATCTTTCCAACCCTTTCATTGAAACCAGGTCTCCTGCATTAACAGGTGGATTCTTAACTGCTGAACCACCAGAGATCAATCTTTCCCAAAGTATTGGATGATTTTACACCCTGGGACTCACGTCACATCAGAATCAAGTGAGGCAAACATTGAACTTTCAGATGCCCAGGCCCCCTCCTCAGGCAATTTTAGTTTCTTAGGTATGATATGCAGCCCTGGAATCTCTATGTTTAATAATGTCCCAGGTGACTCTGAGATTTGAACAATCTTTAGAAGCATATGAAAATGAAAGTGTTAGTCATCCAGTTGTGTTTGACTCTTTGCAAACCCATGGATAGTAGTTCCCCAGGCTCCTCTATCCATGGAATTCTCGAGGCAAGCATACTGAAGTGGATAGCCATTCCCTTCTCCAGGAGATCTTCCTGAACCAGGGATCAAACTCCGGTCTCCTCTACTGCAGGCAGACTTTTTACTGTCTGAGCCATTAGGGAAGCCTAGAAGCATAAATATGTAGTCAACATGTTCCTTCCTTTCCCCTAAGTTTTTGCAAACATTTTAAAATTGACATCCAAAATGTTTTTATTGTAAGTGTAAACACAGCAAAGGATGTACCTTTGGGCATACAATAAAAATAAACCCTTTAAGTAAATCAAACTAGGAATTCCCTGGCAAACCAGCGTTTACTGCTCAATGCTATCACTCTGGTGATCTGGGTTCAGTCCCCGGTCAGGAAACTAAGATCCTGCAGGAAGTCTCATGGTGTATCCATAAATAAACAAAACTGTTAATATCATGCTTACAAATACATCCAGAAGAATGTAAAGAGCATAGAGTTCAAAAATATGTATATTTTTATTCATTTATTTGGCTGCCTCGAGTCTTAGTCATGGCATGCAGGATCCTTTGTCCTTTCTACTGCCCTCTGGTATATGGGATCTTAACCACCATGTATTAAACGCACATTCCCTACATTGGAAGGCAGATTCTCAACCCATGGACCACGAGGGAAGTCCCTAGCCTTGGGTTTTGATACTCACCAACATTGCAGAAGGCCATGGCAAGGCAATCCAGCATTTTTGCCTGGAGAAGTCCATGGATAGAGGAGCCTGGCTGGCTACAGTCTATGGGGTCGCAAGAAGTCAGACACAACTGAGCAACTAGGCACAGCACTCACCATCAACCGTCTTAAAAGAGTCTAAAACGAGCTCTTTCTAATGGTCAGTTCTGTATTTTTTTTTTCCCTGCTTCATTGAGATGTAATGGAAACATATTGTGTAAATTTAAGGTGAACACATGTTGATTTGATAAGAACAGTGTTTTTGATGTTATATCTGGTTACAACACTTGAGATCACGTTCATCAGTGAACTTCATTTTTGTTCTAATTCAGTGACTCTGTTACCTTATAAGGAATGGAAATACACATATTTCTACTCTTAAACCCTCCCTCCCTCTATGTATCTGTGTGCACAGGGTTGTAAAGGCAGTGGGAAGGAAAGCTTGAGATATAATCTTGGTGGTGCAAAGGGGAAGGAGAGAGAAGACAGGGAGTGAGTGAGGAAGGCAGAAGGATGGGGACCAGGGTGTGACCTGACACCCCTGACCTGGTTTAAGAAAGCATGAGCCCCTGCCTAGAAAAAGCTCCTGGGGTTCAGCATGAAGATCCACAGTGAGGACCCCTGAAATCCAGCGGGTGCTGAGTCTTCAAGTGCAGATCATTTGGGAGTAAGCTTGCTTTCTGCTCTCCTCACCATGCCCACCCGCCCCCAACCCACCACCCTTGCTCCCAGAAGAGGACAGGGGTTTGCTGTTTGCAGCTGGAGAATTTTCTGGTATTGGAGGAGAACCCCTGATTTTTCCATTCCTGATACCAGCCCGAGCTCTGCTGGAATAGCTATGTGGACCACCTTCCCCTGCCCTTAAGCTATTGAATCCCAAATAACTAAAGATGCAGATAAACTGGAGATAAGATGGTGGGCCTCTGGATGCCAGAGAGGGAAGTGGGGATTCTCACCACCCTGAGACCTGGAAAACAGCCCCTGGGTGGGGCCCTGCAGCTGCACCCACATTCTTTCCTCTCTTTAACAATTTGGTAGAAAGGTTTCTAGTTGAAAGATCCCATGGGGAAAAACTGGCTCAGAAACCTGATTGGAGCACCATTTGGATACTATGGATTGGATTAGAATGGGCTTTCAAAGGCTTGGAATCTCCTGATCCAGCCTCACTGAGAAAAGGCTTTTGGAGAGCCAGGTAGGAGTTTCATGGACACTGGACACAGGAAGCAGTGCTGATATTTCCAGAGAAATCTTTCTGGGGCGTGGAGACAGAGATACTCCAGCTTCATCCTCCAGTGGGACTCAGAATAGGAAGTGTTTAGCTGCACTGAGTCAACTGGACTTCAGGAGCTGGTGAGCCATGGGGTTTGGAATGCTTCATTTTGTTCTCTACAGCCATGAGTGTGCAAAATTGCTCTGTAAAGGCCTAGAGAGTAAACGGGCATTAAGCGCCAATGCAGTCTCTGCCATTAGCAGAGTGAAATAGCCTCGGGTACCCACTCCAGTGTTCTTGCCTGGAGAATCCCAGGGACAGGGGAACCTGGTGGGCTGCTGTCTATGGGGCCACACAGAGTCGGACACGACTGAAGTGACTTAGCAGCAGCAGCAGCAGCAAATGATCACGGCTGTGTTCCAATAAAACTTTATTTGTGACACTGAAATTTAGATATCCTATAATTTTCACATATCGCAAAATATTCCTTTGTTTGCCCCCAAATTAAAAAAATGTAAAAATATTAAATATATTTTTAAAAGTTAAAAAAAAAAAAAAAAAAAACTAAAACCTAAAAATCATTCTTAGCTTGCTGGTTGGGAGAAAAAGCAAACAGGAAGGAAGCCAATTTGTAAATTCCTGTTTAAACCATTTGCCTATATAATGCAGCTAGCATCCCATTAGTGACTTGTGACATGAATTTAGTAGGCTGGATTCTGCTTATGAAAAACAGAAATTTCCATTAAATCTAAGATGACATCAGCTGTAAAATACAGCATTATTCCTTTTCTTTTTTTTTTTCCTGCCACACCCAGTGGCATGTGGAATCATAGGTCTCTGACAGGGATTGAAGCCATGACCCTGGCCTGGAAGTGAGGAGTCTTAAATACTGGATCACCAGGGAAGTCCCACAGAATTATTTTTCATACCACTATAAAATATACACATATATACATATGTATGTGTGTGTGTTCAGTTGCTTCAGTAATGTTTGACTCCTTGCAACACTATGGACTTGGAGAAGGCAATGGCACCCCACTCCAGTACTCTTGCCTGGAAAATCTCATGGACGGAGGACCCTGGTGGGCTGCAGTCCATGGGGTCGCTGGGAGTCGGGCACGACTGAGCGACTTCACTTTGACTTTTCACTTTCATGCATTGGAGAAGGAAATGGCAACCCACTCGTGTTCTTGCCTGGAGAATCCCAGGGACAGTGGAGCCTGGTGGGCTGCTGTCTCTGGGGTCACACAGAGTCGGACACGACTGAAGCCACTTAGTAGCAGCAGCAGCAGCAGCAACGCTATGGACTGTAGCCCACCCGGCTCCTCTGTCCATAGGATTCTTCAGGCAGGAATACTGCAGTGGGTTGCCATGCCCTCCTCCAGGGGGTCGTCCTGACCCAGAGATGGAACCTGCATCTCTTACATCTTTTGCATTGTCAGGAGAGACCTTTACCGCTAGGGCTATCATTTATACACAACCAAACAAACTATAATATGCTGCTGATGAAATGTGATCTGGTATCAGAAATGGTCAAATGTAAACTGTAGAATGTCCCTTAATGTCAATGAAACGTGTTAACAGCATGGAAGCTATCAACAAATGTATTATATGGAGAGAAATTGTGTTACAAACCTTTTATTTCAATGACCACTACTGCCCCTGTCAGCATCCAACTACATACTGGCTGACTTTCTCCCTTGCATGATACTTTTAATTCATTAAGATTTGGAATTCATTAAATGCTTGGAGAAATTGCTTGTCAGCTTCTTTGCTAAGATCAAGTGTAAGAACCTGGGGAGCCAGGAATTAGTGGGTCAAGCCTGTGGTACAGATAAAAGATTGTATTCATAACAGCTACTGTTTATTTATGCAGCAGACATGTAGCACTGACAGACACCAGAACTTGTTCTAGAAACAACAATACAGCAACCCAATAGCTCTGGAGTTGAATATGGCATGTGAGTTGGGGGAGGCTGTGATTTCTGACATCAGGGTCAGGGAAGCCTGGCAGAGAAACTGTGGACTGAAGCAGGTCAGGAGTTGGGTGACAGTACTTGAGACAGTGTCCAAGGCAGGGGGAGTAGCAGAAGTCCTGAGAAGGCCCTGTCCTCTCTCCTTGGTACCCTTGGGAGATTGGGTCTGGGAACCCTGCACCCACAGATACCAGAATCCATGGATGCTCAAGTTATATAAAATGGTATAGTCTTTGCACGTAACTTAAGGGGATGCTCCCACATGCTTTAAATCATCTCCACATTCCTTGTAATACCTAATACAATGCCAATGCTGTGTAAATAGTTTCATTTACAATGTACATGCTATATATATACACATATATATGCATATACATATATGTGTATATATGCACATGTATGTATTTTTGTATGTATGTGTGTGTGTATGTATATGTATATATAGTTGCCAGCATGAGGCAGGTTCAAGTTTTGCTATGAGAACTTTCTGGAATTTTTTTTTTTTTTTTTTTTGATCCATGTATAGAGTCTGGTGCCTTCTGGACTCAGAGAATGGAGGGAGTGAGGGGCACCCCCAAGGGACAGCTGGGGGCTCTTTTGGACATTTTATGTTGGTCAGCATTTCTGAGTGAGATTGGAGATCTATAAGCAAAGTGGTGCCTACCCGCTCTCCTGTAGAGTTTAACAGGAGCACTGGGGCCACTATGGGGAAACAAGGCAAAAGTAGGGTCTGGAGAAGGAAGTTTAAAATGATCATGTCACTTAACTGAGTTTGAGATGTTTCCTTATGTCTAAGGGTGTTAATAGTTATCTCAATGTTTCAGCTGATGATTAAACCAGGTACTAATTTTGTCTTTTGGAAGAAATATAATCATCACCACTTATCTGCAGAGAATAAGTTCCAAGACCCCCAGTGGACATCTGTAACCACACATAGTATCAAACCCTATATACACAATGGTTTTTCTATACAAACATACCTGTGATGCAGTTTATTTTATAAAAGAACAGTAAGAGATTGGCAACTTCCTAATAATAACAGGAAAGTGAAAGTGAAGTTGCTCAGTCGTGTCCAACTCTTTGCAACCTGATGGACTGAAGCTTACTATGCTCCTCTGTGATGGGATTTCCCAGGCAAGAATTCTGGATTGGGTTGCCATTTCCTTCTCCAGGGATGGAACCCAGGTCTCCTGAATAGTAGCAGACACTTTACCATCTGAGCCACCAGGGAAGGTGTAATAATAACATAGAACAATTATAACAACATATTTTTATAACAGTTTTGTGAATGTAGTCTCTATGTAAAATATATTACTGAACTAATTTCGTGATTTTTTTTTTT
Source organism: Bos taurus (assembly GCF_002263795.3). NCBI lineage: Eukaryota > Metazoa > Chordata > Mammalia > Artiodactyla > Bovidae > Bos > Bos taurus. The sequence continues at coordinate 35,385,327 of NC_082638.1, forward strand.
CACCCTAACTATGCACTATGCTCTGTGGCCATACCTTTTGCAGTTTGCAGTTTGACGGCAAAACTAACCCAGATTTCTTTTCTCTGCTTCACATTCACCACAGATATTAGCAACCTCAGCATACTTTTTTTTCTTTTTATATCAAATTGAGAACTTTGATCTTTTCACTTAAAGGTAGCACTTAAAGGATTCTCTCTGGCATGTCTAAATAACCAACATCACTCCACTTATGGTTTGGGGCCATTATTGAGTAAAATAAGGGTGACTTGGTCACAAGCTCTGTGACATCTCAACAGTCATTGTGGTAACCGAGTGACAAATGGGTGAGATGTGCAGGACTAAGTTCGATTCACATTTCTGGGCAGGAGGAAGCAGGATGGTGTGAGATTCCAATCCTACTCCTCAGAATGACATGCAATTTAAAACTTATGAGTTATGTATTTCTGGAGTTTTCCATTTAATATTTTCAGTGAACAACTGAGGGTTAACTGAAACCACAGAAAGTGACACCTGAGATCAGACGGGATGACCTTGTTCTGTGGTTGCCTTTAGGTGGAAAATACACTGGAAGGGACCACTTGAAGCCAAAAGTGATTGTAAAATGACCCATCTCTTCCTGTGTGAGGAAGCACAAGCACGACCACAACCCGAGACAAAGACCGCAGGGTCCAAACCCAGAGATGAGGATAATGATGATGCTGAGGTCATCTTTGTTGGAGTGCAGCATGTCAATGAGGATGCTGAAACTCTCTTTGTCAGAGTGATTTCAAGTTCAAAGCCAGTCATTTCTAACATTTTGAACAGAGTGACCAGGGATGCATCTTCAAGAAGAAAGAAGGGCCACGTGAGTCCAGATCCCTCCTGCACATTGCAACCTGCACATCTCAGGACCCCAGCATCAGAACCAGTGGCTGTATCATTAGCTTCTCAGTCTGAATGGGGAGGAAAAAACAGTCCTGTTATTTTCAAGCCTTCATCTAAACCTGATTATAAAACGAGCTCTCTGGAAGCTGTGCTTCACAATTCAGAATTGCTCTCTCTGCGGCCTCATTGTCTATCTGGAGCTAGTCTCTCAATAGCAGGCAAGGATGAAAGTCCTCTTAATTCAAAGCAATGTCCCACTTCAGATGTAAAATGTAACAGTGGGAATCCCAAAAGACCCAAACTCAGCAATGGAATCCCAGGGGGACCTGCCTCCACCATGGCCCCTGTAGGTATTTCTCCTACAAAGGACACGATTATCACCTTGGAAGGTCTCCTGACCTCACTGAGCCATGTTCACCGCGGGGCATCATTTTCACAGACTCACGCAAATGACCAGGCATGCTTCAGTCTTATGGATCCAGACAGAACATGTAGTTGAAGGGGCTGGAGAAAACGGACTTTTTGACTCTTGCAAGTCAGAGCAAGACTGTTGATCCCATGAAAGGAAATCTGATCATGTTACTTGATGACTTTTACTATGGACAGCATACAAGAGATGGGCAGTCAGAACAGAAGACTCACACAGTCTTTAAATGCCTCAGTTGCTTGAGAGTTCTAAAAAATGTCAAGTTTATGACCCATGTGAGGAACCATCTGGACCTGGAGAGGCAGAAGGATGACAGCTGGGAAATCCACACTACCTGCCAGCACTGCCACCACCAGTTTCCCACCCTGTTCCAGTTGCAGTGTCACATTGAAAGTGTCCATGCTTCCCGGGAGCCCTCCATGGTCTGTTATATCTGTGAATTGTCCTTCAAAACAGATCAGGTTCTCTTATAGCACATGGAGGACAGTCACAAACCTGGCAAAATGCCCTATGTGTGCCGTGTTTGCAATTACAGACTGTCAGCCTTGGCCAATGTAGAGGTACGTTTTAGAATATGGCATGGAAACATGAACAATTTGCTTTGTCTGTTTTGCTTCGAAATTTTCAAACTGGTGACATCCTTCATAAATCACACTTGGAGGCACTGAAATAAGAGGGTCTTTCCATATTCCAAGTGCTGGCTACAGTGTTTGAAAATGAAGGAAAAGACAGAGCACCAAACAAAGAATCATCAGTCTTTCAAAAAGCCAGAGCAATTGTGAGGGTTGCCTCCTGAAACAGAGGTCATGATCCAAACTTCAGTTCAGCTGGGACTGAGAGAGACAGCATCCATCATTGTGAGGAACACTGACTCCCAAGTGTCACCCAGAAAAACTACAAAGAAGATTGACTACAAACACAAAATATTCCAGATGTGTTGCAGCAAGGGATCTGGCTAAAAATTAAGTTCTACCCACCTCCAGAAATTCAAAAAAGCCCTATTGAGGTTCAGCCAGCTGTACATAGAGACCCTGCCTGGCTTTTGTTGTTCAGTTTCTCAGTCGTGTCTGACTCCCTGTGACCCTATGAACTTCAGTATGCCAGGCTTCCCTGTCCATCACCATTTCCCGAAGCTTGCTCAAATTCGTTCCGTTGGGTTGCTGATGCCATCCAACCATCGTGTCCTCTGTCACACCTTCTGCTCCTGCCTTCAATAGTTCCCAGTATTAGGTTTGTTTGTTTGTTTTTTCCCCCAATGAGTTGACTCTTCCCATCAGGAGGCCAAAGTATTGGACATTCAGCATCAGTTCTTCCACTGAATATTCAGGGTTGATTTCCCTTAGGATTGACTGGTTGGATCTCCTTGCAGTCCAAGGGACTCTCAAGAGTCTTGTCCAACATCACAGTTCAAAAGTGTCCAGTCTTTGGTGCTCAGGCTTCTTTATGGTCCAACTCTCACATCCATACATGACTAGTGGAAGAACCATAGCCTTGACTCCACTGACCTTTGTTGGCAAAGTAATGTCTCTGCTTTTTAATATGCCATCTAGGTTTGTCACAGCTTTTATTCCAAGGAGCAAGCATCTTTTAAATTCGTGGCTGCAGTCACCATCTGCAGTGATTTTGGAGCTCAAGAAAATAAAGTCTGTCACTGATTCTTTGTTTCCTCGTCTATTTGCCATGAAGTGATGAGACCTTTGACTGTGTGGACCACAACAAACTCTGGAAAATTCTTAAAGAGATGGGAATACCAGACCATCTGACATGCCTTTTGAGAAATCTGTATGCAGGTCAAGAAGCAACAGTTAGAACTGGACATGGAACAAGAGACTGGTTCTGAATAGGGAAAGGAGTATGTCAAGATTGTGTACTGTTGCCCTACTTATTTAACTTATATGCAGAGTACATCATTAAAAATGCTGGGCTGGATGAAGCACAATCTGGAATCAAGATTTCTGGGAGAAATAGCGACAACCTCAGACATGCAGATGCTGCCACACTAATAACAGAAAATGAAGATCCTCTTGATGACAGGAAAGAGGAGAGTGAAAAGGCAGGCTTAAAACTCAATATTCAAAAAATGAACATTGTGACATCTGGTCCCATCACTTCATGGCAAACAAATGGAGAAAAAGTGAAAATAACAGCAGATCTTATTTTCTTGAACTCCAAAATCACTGTGGATGGTGAATGTAACCACAAAATTAAAAGTAGCTAGCTCCTTGGAAGAAAAGCTATGACAAACATAGATAGCATTAAAAAAAAATGCAAAGGCATCACTCTGCTGACCAAAGTTGTTATAGTCAAAGCCACAGTGGCTCAGACAGTAAGGAATTCACTTGTAATATGGGAGACCTGGGTTTGACCATGGGAAGGACATCTCTGTAGTCCAGTAGTAAGACTCAGTGCTCCCCAATTAGGGAGTCCAAATTCATTCCCTGGTCAGGGCATTAGATCCCACATACTGCTGCTAAAAATACTGCATGTGAGAGTTAAAAATCCTGCCTCCCACATGCTACAGTGAAGACTGAAGAGTCCTTGTGCTGGAACTAAAACCAAGCACAGCCAAGTAAATGAATAAATATTTGAAAGAAAGAAAGAAAAAGATATGAGAATTCCCTGGTGGTTCAGTGGTTAGGACTTGATGCTTTCACTGCCAATGGCCAGGGTTCAACACCCTGGTTATGGAACTAAGATCCCACAGGTTCCGTGGCATGGCCAAACAAAAACCTAGAAAGATAAATACGGAGGAAATAACTCCCAAAGTTTGAAAATGAAGCAATATAACTTCACCCAGGCTGAGGATAGATTAAAGATTGCCAGGAACCCAAAGTGTGAAAGTGGCACCTCTGTAATTCACTACTGCTTCTAAGTCACTTCAGTCGTGTTTGACTCTGTGCAACCCCATAGGTCGCACAGCCCACCAGGTTCCCCCATCCCTGGGAACACTGGAGTGGGTTGCCATTTCCTTCTCCAATGCATGAAAGAGAAAAGTGAAAGTGAAGTCGCTCAGTCATGTCAGATTCTTAGGGATCCCATGGAGTGCAGCCTACCAGGCTCCTCTGTCCATGGGGTTTTCCAGGCAAGAGTACTGGAGTGGGGTGCCATTACCTTCTCCATCTGTAACTCACAAGCTTCTTTAATATTGTGGTTTAGGCTCCTCCTACTCCTGCTTCTGAACCTGAATAACTTACTGGTCCTGAGAGAAATTGTTATGGGAAAAATAAAATATTTAAGCTGAATGATATTGAAAACAGAAAATTTTTGAGATGGAGATAAAGCAGTTTCATGTGTTAATGTGCATTACATTTGAAAAGAAGAAAGGTTGGCAAAACAATGATCTAAGTCAGTGCTATTCCCAGAAGTTTCTGCAGCAATAGAAAACTTTTAAATAATTGTTACATGTATGCCCTAATAAGGACAACAAGCTTTTCACATACATAAATGCGTATGTTTCTCTTCTCTGAGGTTACCTGTTTATATCCTTTATCTGAATTTTCAGATGGAGTGTTCATCTGGTAGGATTTTTTTTTTTTGGCTTTGCTGTGAGGATTAAGGGATTTAGATCTTCAACCAGGGATGGAATCTCTGCCCCCTGCAGTGGAAGCACAAAGCCCTAACAACCAGATCACTAGGGAATTCTCAATGAATATGTTTTCTATGTCCTTGTCTAATATGCCACTTTGGAGATGTTAAAATGTAGCTAGTGTGACTGAGGTATTAAATCTTTGTGTGTGTTCAGCAGCTTCAGTCCTGTCTGACTCTTTGTGACCTCATCAGTGTAGCCTGCCAGGCTCCTCTCTCCATGGGATTACCCAGGCAATAATACGGGCAGGGGTCGCCATTTCCCTTTCCAGGGGATCTTCCTGAACCTGGGTGTCTTTTACATCTCCTGCATTGGCAGGCAAGTTCTTTACCACTAGCACCACCTGGGAAACCTCTTAAATCTTTACTTTACTTTAATTAAATTAATTTAAAATGAAAAGATACGGCTAGAAGAACCAGATCTTCCTTATAAATGAGTTTCAATTAATTTGTATACTCAGGAACTTGTGTTTCTCTTAGATATTTTCCTCAAGATGAGAGTCCATGCCCCTCCCCAAGTGTAGGCTGGGTTTAGTGACTTGTTTCTAAAGAACAGAATATGTCAGAGGGAAGGAGATAACTTTATAGCAGAGGAACTAGTGGTAAGTCATATTGATAGTATGAATCCTTGATGGGAAGTGATAAGAAAGATATTTTGCCTTGGAGGTATAGTTCTAAAAATATATAAACCCCAGTGCAACCAGGAGAAACATATCAAACCCATATTGAGAGTCATTGTGCAAAATGCCTGTCCCTGAAGGACTCCTGAGAATTGTCAAAAGTCATGTAAAGCAAGGAAAGTTTAGGAAACTGCTATAGACCAGAGTAAACTAAGGGAGGTATCTGTAGCTTTTGGCTATATATCCTCATGCAGTTCAGTATCCTGTATGGGAATATGAAACTGGAAAAGAACATTTTTGGAAAAGCTGGTAAAATTTGCATAAAACCTGGAACTTAGTTAAAGGTACCCTACTGAAAGATGCTGGAATAATTGTGAGGCTTAATGGAGGTCATTTCACAGATATATATTTTAGACATTGCAAGTATTTTGTCTACATCACACCCTCTTCATTTTGACTTCACTGGAATGGAAATCTAAAGTATGGTACACTTAACTGAATTGAAATCTTCAAATACAAAGGATCAATAATATTTATATTGTGTGATCTGACCATATGCAATCATGAGAAATTGACAAAGAAACATCTTTTAAAATGCCATTCATTTGGAAAATATCACTAACTACATTAATCCATAATATATATCTCCATGGAATTTTCAGGCAAGACTACTGGAGCAGATTGCCATTATTTTCTCCAGGGGAATCTTCCTGACCCAGGATCAAACCCAGGCCTCTTGTGTCTCCTGCATTGGCTGGAAAGTTCTTTCCCAGTTGAGGTACCAGGGAAGCCCATACAATATATAATCTTTGTCTTAAGAAGAGAATATTAAGATATACTTGAAGTGAATGATAATGAACAAACTATGCAGCAAAAATTGTGAGACACAGTTAAAGTTGTATGGAGAAACGATGGAAACAGTGACAGACTTTATTTTCCTGGGGTCCAAAATGATTGTGGGTGGTGACTGCAGCCACAGAATTAAAAGATATTTGCTCCTTGGAAGAAAAGCTATGACAAACCTGGACAGCGTCCAGGTTCGATGCATGATGCTGGATGCTTGGGGCTGGTGCACTGGGACGGCCCAGAGGGATGGTATGGGGAGGGAGGAGGGAGGAGGGTTTGGGATGGGGAACACATGTATACCTGTGGCAGATTCACTTTGATATTTGGCAAAACTAATACAATTCTGTAAAGTTTAAAAATAAAATAAAATTGGAAGAAAAAAAAAAAAAAAGAATAACAAAAAAAAAAAAATAAAACACAGAGACATTACTTTGCTGACAAAGTCCATCTGGTCACAGCTATGGTTTTTCCAGCAGTCATGTATGGATGTGACAGTTGGATCATAAAGAAAGCTGAGTGCCAAAGAATTGATGCTCTTGATCTGTGGTGTTGGCGAAGACTCTTGAGAGTCCCTTGGACAGCAAGATTCAGCAGTCAATCGTAAAGGAAATCAACTCTGAATATTCACTGGAAGGACTGATGCTGAAGCTGAAGATCCAATAGTTTGGCCACCTGATGTGAAAAGCCAACTCATTGGAAAAGACCTTGATGCTGGGAAAGACTGAGGGCAGGAAGAAGTGGGCAGCAAAGGATGAGATGGTTGGATAGTATCACCAACTAAATGGACATGAGTCTGAGCAAACTCCAGGAGATAGTGAAGGACAGCGAAGCCTGGTGTGCTGCGTGCAGTGCATGGGGTTGCAAAGAGTCCTACATGATTGACGGACTGAACAACAACAACAAATTAAAGTAAACTTATAGCATTACATATAAGAGAAATGAGAGTTACAAATAACTATCTCAAAAAGTTGTAAAGATGCGCAACAGAACAAACTTATAGCGATAAGAAGGAATGCAATTAATAAAGAATGAAAAATGAATATAATAGAGAAGAAAATATTGTAACAAAACCAAGACTTTATTCCCCCATATGACTACTAGGAGACTTCCAGCAGAACAGAGCATTTTAAAAAGACTCTGTAAAGGGCCCAAAAAGAACTATTTTAGGCTTTGCGAATATGATCTTTGACGATTGATCAAGTTTTCAGTCATAGACAATAACCAAAGGAACTGGCAAGTCCCTGTTTCAACTTTAAGGACACCAAAAATTGAACTTCACACAATTTTCACGTCAGAAAATAATATGCTTTTCGGTTTTCCTCAGCCATTAAAAAGTGTAGGCTCTAAAATTAAAAAAAAAGAAAAAGAAAAAGAAGTAAAGCTCATTCTCAGCTCACTAGGCTGCTGCTAAGTCACTTCAGTCCCGTCTGACTCTGTGCGACCCCATAGACAGCAGCCCACTAGGCTCCTCTGTCCCTGGGATTCTCCAGGCAGGAATACTGGAGTGGGTTGCCCTTCCCTTCTCCAATGCATGAAAGTGAAAAGTGAAAGTGAAATCGCTCAGTCGTGCCCGACTCTTAGCGACCGCATGCGCTGCAGACTACCAGGCTCCTCCGTCCATGGGATTTTCCAGGCAAGAGTACTGGAGTGGGTTGCCGTTGTCTTCTCGGCTCAGCTCACTCTAGCTGTGCAAAATCGGGGGCAGGCTGCCCTGCATTGAGCAAAATGGAATTCCAAGAGAAGGGGCTTCAAGATCCAGGTGTACGGTCAAGTTTCTTAAGCAAGGGGCAGGCCACCCCTGAGGGCTGTGAGTGCTAGACACCATCATTGAAGTCCCCTGGTAGACTCGGAGGTCGTTCTCAGCCCTGTGCCCTGGCGACTGTGCAATCTATTTTCTTTTTTCCCCTTTGGTGAGCTGCGCAATCTTGACAGACCCAAGACACTTCAGATTCAGGTTCAGCCTGACTACGCCCCCAGCAGTTGCCTCCAGAGGGGGCCACCGCGCGCGCATGCGCGGAACTCGGCCTAGCGGCCAATCCGATTGCAGGCGTCAACACCTGGCAACCAATCGTCCTTGGCAGCGGACACGCCGGCAGTTGAAGCGGCGTCCCAGGCCTGAGGAGGCATTGTTCCCTCGGGCCTGCCTCCTCAGACTTAACCCAGGGACTGTTTTGGTGCAGGTGAGCTGCCGGCAGTTCTGGCATCGCCGCCCACGGGGACCGGTAAGGACTGGGGCCTGGTGCGGCCAAAGCGGTGCCAGAGTGCCCAGGGAAGGGTTTCTCAGATCCCCAATCTGGCGGGGCCTTGCTCGGCGAGACGGCCTCTGAGGGCCAAGGGAGCTTGAGGCCGGGCCTACAGGCCCCAGGCCCCTTTCGCCCTCTCCCCTCTCTAGTCTGGGTGGGAGCAGCTCTCCAGCAGCCTTCCTGTCCTAGGGGTGGGACAAGCCAGCTCGCGGAAAGGGCCTGTCATGCCCCCAGCCCCCCGCCCCTCCCAGGTCTCCTGTGGAACTTAATATATTTAAACACACACACATATACAAATCTTCACGCGGGTTTATGACTCGGGCCCAACCCGGTTCTGCAACCAGACACAGTCAGGCGGGCACAGCAAAAAAAAAAAAAAAAAAATCAATCTAGTGGCCTCTCCACTGCCGCGGCGCTTTGGTCGTTTTCCTGTTTGCTCTGCCTCTCCTCGGACTCCAGGGCTGCCCCTGTCCCTGGGGGCCCCGAGATTCAGGCCTTTGGTTCGGAAAGGTGGCAGATGAGGTATTTGTTTGTTTGTTTGTTTGTTTGTTACTGAGAGAAGGGAGGTGGGAGGAAGAAGCTCAGGGAAGAGGAGTTCAATCACTTGCTCTGGTTGAGTGTGAGACACCTGGTCAGCATCTGTAGGGTAGGACCAGGTAGGGCCTGGGGGATAGAATGTTTCAGGAAGAGGTGACTCACCCTGACCTTTCCCTCTGCCCGACCCCAGGATGTGACCTTCTCCTGCCTGGGAAGGGCACTCAGGTTTTCAATGTGCCCCTGAGGTAAGGTGACAGACATTTTTACAATAAGGAACAAAGTTGTGTCTTTCTTGCCTTCCGTTTTTCTCCTTTCATTCATGGGCTGACATGTTGCTGTGGAGAGAGAGTTCTCCTGGGGATTAGCTGACCCTGATTGCGGGTGGTGACTTCAGGGCAATCATGGTTTCAGGTCACTCTGAAGCTCTCTGAGTTGAAACATTAAAAGCAGGCAGGGAGGCTACTGGCTTGCTTTCTCCTGCATTCTTGAAAGAAAAAAAAAAGTAAGAGCACCATGGGTTTTAAGCTGTGTAGAGCTGACTCCTACCACTTGGTGAGGCTAAAATGGGGCAATGCACATATCCTAAGGTTTTAGCTACAAAAGCAAAGTAATGAAGGTATGGGAGTTCCCTTGTGGCCTGGAGATTAGGATTCTTGGCTTTCACTGCAGTGGTCTGGATTTAACTTCTGGTCAGGGAACTGGGACCCCACAAGCCAAGCAGCACGGCCAAATGAATAAAGTGGTTCATTCAAAGAAAATGTGTTGTGATTTAACATGTTTACATGGGATTACTTGCTCATTTTTGCACCTGTAAGAGCTTTATTTCATTAAGTAATTGAACTCCACTGGATGGGGGTGGGGGAGCATCTGAGTTAATTTCATGCCAGTAAACAAGATGATAGGTAGCTTTATGCCCAGCAACTTGTGCCTACAGCTCTGTTGCATAGTTATCTATTGCTGGTACAGCTTTGAACTTGACAGCATGTTTGGTTTTGGTCACAACATGTGGCTTCATAGGATATTAGTTCCCCAACCAGGGATCGAACACAGGATCCTGGCAGTGAGAGGGCTGAGTCCTAATCAAACCACTGGACTGCCAGGCAACTCCTGTTTTTAGGTGTTTTGGTTTGTTTTGTGTTTTTTAAGTTTTACCATATTTATAGGAGAACTCTTCTGTGTGTAAGTATGATGTGAATGATATTATACCTCGAACTGTTTGTGTTGTACATATTATCTCAAAATTGAATAGTTTGAAAAAACTTACACTTGATATCTATTGGTCTAGAATCCAGTTGGGTAGTTTAGCCTCAGGGTCCCTCCTGAGGTGGTAGTCAAGCTTTTATCTGGTTTGGCAACCTCTGAAAACTTGGCTTATTGAATGTAAGTTCTCTTACTTGGCTGTACTCATGAGGCCTCAGTTCCTCCTTCTGTGGGCCTCTCCAAGGGGCTGCTCGTGTGGAGGCTGCTGTCTTTTCCCAGAATGAGTGATTCAGGAAAGAACTTGCATCCATGATAAAGTGCAGTCTTTTTTCAGACGTTACACATCTTCACTTCTGTATTTGCTTAGTCTCACAGGTCAACCCTGTGATAGTTTGAGAGAGAACTACATAGGGGTGGGAATATCAGGACATGTGATTCACAGGGTCATCTTGAAGGCTGGTGACCATACCCATTAATCCACCATGACAGCCTTTCTGCATATGATCTCAGTCTTGTTACTGTGAGCAAATTATTTGGCTTGTGTTCACTTCTTGTGTGCTGCTGCTTCTGCTGCTAAGTCACTTCAGTCATGTCTGACTCTGTGCAATCCCATAGACAGCAGCCCACCAGGCTCCTCCGTCCATGGGATTTTCCAGGCAAGAGTACTGGTGTGGGTTGCCATTTTCTACTCAATTCTTGTTTATTCAGTGATATCCTAGCAAGTCTCTTCTTTGTCCTGGATTAAGTTTTCTGTTTCTCTGGACGGTTCCCATCAGCAAACAGACTGACTATAATGTCACCTCTCATTAAAAATTTGTCTTTTGTGACACATCCTGCTTCTGCTTTTTTTTATTTTATGTTTTCTTATTATGGACTTCTGCAGAGTTGTTTGTAGAATTTTTTATCTCCATTTCTCTCATTTTCCTTTAAATCCACTCTTGTCAAGGTCACCAGTGAATTCCAAATGTTTAACTCAGTGGTCAATTTTTATTTTTTTTTTATTTTTAAAAATTTTTATTATTATTATTATTATTTTAAATTTACAATATTGTATTGGTTTTGCCATATCAACATGAACCCATCATGGGTGTACACGTATTCCCCATCCTGAACCCTCCTCCCACCTCCCACCCCATACCATTCCTCTGGGTCATCCCAGTGCAGCAGCCCCAAGCCTCCTGTATCCTGCATTCAACCTGGACTGGTGATTCATTTCGAATATGATATTATACATGTTTTAATGCCATTCTCCCAAATCATTCTCCCCTCCCTCTCCCACACAGTCCAAAACACTATACATCTGTGTCTCTTTTGCTGTCTTGCATACAGTGTTGTTGTTACATCATTCTAAATTCCATATATATGTGTTAGTATACTGTATTGGTGTTTTTCTTTCTGGCTTACTTCAGTCTTTATAATAGGCTCCAGTTTAATTCACCTCATTAGAACTGATTCAAATGTATTCTTTTAAATGGCTGAGTAATACTCCATTGTTTATACGTACCATGGCTTTCTGATTCATTCATCTGCTGATGGTCATCTAGGCTGCTTCCATGTCCTGGCTATTAGAAACAGTGCTGCGATGAACATTGGGGTACACATGTCTCTTTCAATTCTGGTTTCCTCAGTGTGTGTGCCCAGCAGTGGGATCACTGGGTTGTATGGCAGTTCTATTTCCAGGTTTTTTTTTTTTTTCTTATTTTTTTTAAGGAATCTCCACACTGTTCTCCATAGTGGCTGTATTAATTTGCATTCCCATCAATAGTGTAGGAGGGTTCCCTTTTCTCCACACCCTCTCCAGCATGTATTGCTTGTAGACTTTTGAATTGCAGTCATTCTGACTGGCATAACATGGTACCTCATTGTGGATTTTGATTTGCATTTCTCTGATAATGAGTGATTGTTGAGCATTTTTTCATGTGTTTGTTAGCCATCTGTATGTCTTCTTTGGAGAAATGTATATTTAGTTCTTTGGCCCATTTTTTGATTGGGATGTTTATTTTTCTGGAATTGAGCTGCAGGAGTTGCTTGTATATTTTTGAGATTAGCTGTTTGTCAGTTTCTTCATGTGCTATTATTTTCTCCCATTCTGAAGGCTGCCTTTTCACCTTGCTTATAGTTTCCTTTGTTGTGCTGAAGCTTTTAAGTTTAATTAGGTCCCATTTGTTTATTTTTGCTTTGACTTCCAATATTCTGGGATGTGGGTCATAGAGAATCCTGCTGTGATGTATGTCAGCGAGTGTTTTGCCTATGTTCTCCTCTAGGAGTTTTATAATTTCTGGTCTTATGTTTAGATCTTTAATCCATTTTGAGTTTATTTTTGTGTATGGTGTTAAAAAGTGTTCTGCTACTGCTGCTAAGTCACTTCAGTCGTGTCCGACTCTGTGCGACCCCATAGACGGCAGCCCACCAAGCTCCACAGGCCCTGGGATTCTCCAGGCAAGAACACTGGAGTTGGTTGCCATTTTCTTCTCCAGTGCATGAAAGTGAAAAGTGAAAGTGAAATCACTCAGTCATGGCTGACCCTTAGCGACCCCATGAACTGCAGCCTTCCAGGCTCCTCTGTCCATGGTATTTTCCAGGCAAGAGTACTGGAGTCAGGTGCCATTGCCTTCTCCAAAAAGTGTTCTGCTTTCATTCTTTTACAAGTGATTGACAAGTTTTCCAGCACCACTTGTTAAAGAGATCGTCTTTTCTCCATTGTATATTCTTGCCTCCTTTGTCAAAGATAAGGTGTCCATAGGTGTGTGGGTTTACCTCTGGGCTTTCTGTTTTTTTTTCCATTGATCTATATTTCTGTCTCTGTGCCAGTACCATATTGTCTTGATGATTGTGGCTTTGTAGTAGAGCCTGAGGTTGTTATTTTATTTAATTTATTGGCAGCCTTTATTAGAGCAGTTCATTTCCTCCTCCCTGGGGAAAAAAAAAAAATGTTTCATTTGGATTATAGAATGCTTGTCTTTCCTGCTTCTCTTCTATGTACAGTTCTTCCAGATACAATGTGTGACCTTTGTGTCTGGCTTTATTCAGATGCCATGTTTTCTTTTCAAATATTTATTTATCTAGCTATGTGGCATGTGGGATCTTAGTTCCTAGCCCAGGGATGGAACCTGTGCAGAGTCTTAAACACTGGATCTCCAGGAAAGTCCCCTAGTTTGTGTATTTTCAAGATTCATCCATTTCTTGGCTGTATAGCAGCACATTTTTTTTTATGGCTGAATATGGTATAACAATATGGTATGTGGCTTACCTGTAGTCCATTGTGAGCATATACCACCATTTATTTATCCATTCATCAACTAATGGATAATATTTGGATGGTGTATTCTTTGTGGCTATTGTGAATAATGTTGCTGTGAACACTGTTTTTGCATGGACTCAACATTTTCATTTTTTATGGATATATACAAAAGAGTGAAATTTCTGGATCATATGGCTACTCTATATTAATTTTTGAGGTACTGACAAACCACTTTTCCAAAGTGATTGTACTATTTTACAGCAATTACATCAACAATATATGAAGATTCCTTTTCTCCACATCCTCTGCAGCACTTGTTATTATTCCTCTTTTTGATTACAGCCAACCTAATGGTAGGAGAAGGCAATGGCACCCCACTCCAGTACTCTTGCCTGGAAAATCCCATGGATGGAGTAGCCTGGTGGGCTACAGTCCATGGGGTCACTAAGAGTCAGACATGGCTGAGCGACTTCACTTTCACTTTTCACTTTCATGCATTGGAGAAGGAAATGACAACCCACTCAAGTGTTCTTACCTGGAGAATCCCAGGGACAGGGGAGCCTGGTGGGCTGCCGTCTATGGGGTCGCACAGAGTCAGACAGGACTGAAGCGACTTAGCAGCAGCAGCAACCTAATAGGTGTGAAGTAGTATCTCACTGAGACTGATTTACATTTTGTTACGGGCTTCCTTGGTGGCTCAGAAGGTAAGATGTCTGCCTGCAATGCAGGAGACCTGGGTTCGATTCCTGGGTTGGGAAGATCCTCTGGAGAAGGAAATGACAATCCACTCCAGCATTCTTGCCTGGAAAATCCCATGGATGGAGGAGCGTTATAGGCTACCATCCATGGGGTCGCAAAGAGTCGGACATGACTGAGTGACTTCACTTTCTTTCACTTTCAATCATGTTAAGCAGTATTTTTTGTGATTGTTGGCCATTTGCATATCATATTTGGTGAAAAGTCCATTCAAATTATTTTCCTGGTTGTTAGATTTTTTTTTTAATTGTTGTAAAAAACCCAAACATCTAACTTAAATTTTTACCATTTTAACCATTTTTACGTGCTAAGTATTTCACACAATTTCATCAGCCTTTTTGGAGAAAGAAATGGCAGCCCACTCCAGTATTCTTGCCTGGAGAATCCCATCGACAAAGGAGCCTGGTGGGCTACAGTCCATGGGGACACAATGAGTCATACACGACTGAGCAACTCACACAAGTACACACACACACACACACACACACACACACACAGAGTCACAGTGTTGTTTTGTTGTTGTTGTTGTCATTTTTTTAGCTGTTCTATGCAGCTTAAATGACAGTTTCCTGGTTGAGAATCATACCCAGCCCCTGATAGGAAAGTTTGGAGTCCTAACCTCTGAAATATCATGGAATTCCTTATCACATTGCTATGAAATAGATCTCTACACCTTTTCATCTTGCAAAATTGAAACTCTGTACCCATCACCTGTCCCATTAAACAACAACTCCTCTTTTCTTCCCTGTTTCCATGGACCCTGGACTCCATCATTCCACTTTGTTCCTTTCTATTGCTTGACTATATTAGATATTTCGTATAAGTGGAAACATACACTTTTGTCTTTTTTATGACTGGCTTATTTCCTTTGGCTTGATGTCTTAAGTGATCATGAAGTTGTAGCTTGGGGCAGAATTTCCTTTATATGGCTTAATAATGTTCCATTATATGTATGTATCACATTTGATAGATGTTTAGATGCTTCCACCTCTTAGTTGTTGTGATTAGTGCTGCTTTGAGCATGGCTATGCAAATATCTCAAGACCCCATGTTAACTTCTTTTGAATTTATATTCAGAAGTGGAATTGATGAATCATGTGGTAGTTCTATTTTTAATTTTTTGAGGAGGCTTTAGACTGTTTTCTGTAGCAGTTGCACCATTTTAAAATCTATCCATAACACACAAGGTCCAGTTTCTGTACATACTTGCCAAGAGTTTTCCTTTCCTTTCCTTCCTTTTAACTTTCCTTTCCTTCATATGTAAACACACACACATGCACGAACAATTTTTTTCATATCCTTTCCCATTACTGTTTATCACAAATTATGAATATAGTTCCTTGTGCTACACAGTAGGATCTTTTTTTATCTATTCTATATATTAACATTATAGTTTGCATCTGCTAGTCACCAGCTCCCAGTCTATGCCTCTCCCACCCTTCCTCTCTTGGTAATCACATAGTCTGCTCACTATGTCTGTGAGTCTGTTTCTGTTTCACAGATAAGTTCATTTGTGTTATAGTTTATAGTCCACATGTAAGTGATACCATATGATATTTGTCTTTCTCTTTCTGACATCCTAAGTATTATTTTTAATGCTAATGTAGAGTCAAGTGTTTACTTGACTTCATTTTCAGAACATTTGTTGCTACTGTATAGAAATGTGATTGACTTTTAAAATATTTATCTTATATTCTTCAAGCTTTTTATTAATTCTAATACCTGTGGTTTCTTTGGGATTTTCTATATATAAAAGTATGGTATCTCCAATATACTTTGACTTTTTCCTTTCCATTCTGAAGGCTGTTTTTTTGTTTGTTTGTTTGTTTTAAGCAACAACAACAATTCCTTTTTCTTACCTGATTGCTCTGGTTATAGAACTGCCAGTATAATATTGAACCAAAGTGTGGAATAGACTTCCTTATGTTGTTCCCAATCTTATAGGGAAAGCTTTCAGTGTTTCATTATTAAGTATGATTTAGCTGTGGGTCGTTTATAGGTACCCTTTGAGAAAGTTCTCTTCTGTTCTTAGTTATTAAGTGGTTTACTTTAACCCCTATTATGAAAAGGTGCTAGATTCAGGGAAATGCTTTTTCTGCAGGCAGATGTGTTTTTTGTCCTTTATTGTGTTAAAATGGCATAATGTCGATTGACTTTCATATAATGAACCAACTTTGCATACCTCCATAAATCCCACGTGATCATGGTATATAATCTTTTTTATATGTTGTTAGGTTTTGTTTGCAAGTATTTTGTTGAGGACTCTTGCATCTGTATTCATACAGAATATCCGTTGTGTGTGTGTGTGTGTGTGTGTGTGTGTGTGTTTGATGTCTCTGTCTGATATTGGTATTAGAGAAATACTGTCATGACTTTGCCTGATATGTGGGGAAGAGAAATGTGGAATGAAGGATGAAGCATTGTTGGATTTAAGTTTAGTCAGGATTAGAGGGAGAAATTTAGGATGTATAAGTGTGGCTTTGGGGGTGAGATTATCAAGAGAGTTCATTCTCAATTTTCTAGGCCTGTGTTAAGTGCTTGACATTGAATTATGCTGTTTGTTAACTGTGTATAGATACTTTATATTTGAATTTGCTACCTATTTTCTGTATTAACATTTATGAAATTAGCATGTGTGAATCAGTTGTAATGTGCATTTAAGATAACTTTTTTTCCAATTTTACTACAAAACAAGATGCCATTAAATAGCTGACGCTTTTTAAAAAGAGCTTAACCTTAAGTCTAAGAAATAAGCATGTTTGTCTTTAAGGTGCGGAAACACATTTAAAAGTTATAAATTTGCCCAAAAAGATGCAGCTGGTGTGTGATTAACTTAGAATTCCAGCTTAATCTTCTTTGACTCCAAAGTCCCTGTTTCTAAACACTGTACAATAGTGCAGTTGTAAAAATACTCGTGCTTTACATGTGATTTCTCCTAATGATCAGTGGTGGTATTCTGTTTTTTCTTTTTCTTTCTTTTTTTTTTAATTAGAAGAGATTAAAATCAACATGGAACAAAGCTATTATTCTTGAGTCATGTAGACTTGTAGTCATAGGTTATTCATCTTTCATTTAGTCTCTTTGATGCTCAGTATCTTTATTTGTAAGATAAGGGTGTTTATAACTACCATAGAGTTTTGGAGATAACCAAATAGCACATTTTTCTGTACTTAACTAATATGTAGTATATTTATACCTAGGTGGCAGTTTATTTAAAGGAAGCACTGGGACTTGTGGTCACACCCTCCAAGAACAAAAAAGTATTTAAAATATGGAACCACCATGGATGTCATGTGAAGAAGAACAAGAGCCAGAACCACAGAAAAGCGAGGGAGAAACCAAACTAGTAAATGATGAAGATGCTGAACTCATCTTGGTTGGAGTGGAACATGTACATGAGGATGATGATGTGATCTTTGTTGGGATGACCTCAAATTCAAAACCAGTCATTTCAAACATACTGAACAGAGTTACCCCAGGTTCTTGTTCAAGGAGAAATAGGTATGGTCACTTCAGGAAAGATAATGCTCAGAAATTACAGCCTGTTAGTCATGTGACTCCTACATCAGAAGCAAAGACTGTCTTGCCACTTTCTGTCTCTGAATCAAGATCAACAGATAGTCCTATTATTATTGAGCCTTTGTCCAAAGCGGATTCTAAAATTATTTCACCACAAATAATGCCTAATAGCTTTTCAGAGTTATGTTCTCCTTTGATTACCTTCACAAGTTCATTGCAGCATCCAGTAGAAACAGCAGTTTCTGCAGGAGATATGGATAAAAGTCCTCGTGTATCAAAGCGACTTTCCACTTCTGAAACAAATAGCACAAGTCCCAAAAGGCCTACACTCAGTGATGGAGTTATAGGAGAACATTCTTTAGCTTTGTCCCTTTCAGGTACTTTTCATACAGTGACTACTCAGCAAAGCACACCAGACAGTGTTCATAACTCATTAAGCCATGTTCAGAGTGGAGAACCTTGTCCAACAGCTTTTCCAAAGGACAATGTTCATTGCAAGCCTGTAAGTCCTTTAGGGGGAAATGTATTGACAAAAACTGACTTTCCAAGTGTATCAAGTCAAAATAAGTTTGCTGATCCCACAGAAGGCAATCTGATTGTGTTACTTCGTGACTTCTACTATGGACAGCATATAGGAGATGGGCAGCCAGAACCAAAAACTCACACAGCCTTTAAATGCCACAGCTGCTTGAAGGTTCTAAAAAATGTTGAGTTTATGAATCACATGAAGCACCATTTGGAACTTGAGAGGCTGAGAGGTGACAGCTGGAAATACCACACCACCTGCCAGCACTGCCACCGCCAGTTTCCTACGCCCTTCCAGCTGCAGTGTCACATTGAAAGTGTCCACACTTCCCAGGAGCCCTGCACAGTCTGTAAAATCTGTGAATTGTCCTTTGAGGCAGATCAGATTCTCTTACAGCACATGAAAGATAATCATAAGCCTGGTGAAATGCCCTATGTATGCCAGGTTTGCAGTTACAGATCATCATTCTTTGCAGATGTGGATGCACATTTCAGAGCATACCATGGTAACACTAAGAACTTACTTTGCCCCTTTTGTCTCCAAATTTTTAAAACTGAAGCACTATACATATGTCATTATAGACAGCACTGGGCAAAGCGTTTTCACCAGTGTTCCAAATGTCGGCTACAATTTTTAACTTGTAAAGAGAAAAGGGAGCACAAGACCCAGTGTCATCAAATGTTTAAGAAGCCTAAGCAGCTAGAAGGATTACCTCCTGAAACAAAAGTTGTTATTCAGGTATCACTGGAACCCCTTCAACCAGGATTGGTGGAAGTAGCATCCATTACTGTGAACGCATCTGATTCTGAACCATCACCCCCCAAATCTAAAAGTAGGAGGTCAAAAAAACCCGGTTAATTCTACTTTAAGTAAGTCTGAAGCAAGTATTTCAAAGTTATAAACTCCATTAAAAACAAAAAATTCAACTATAGCATTATTCAATAATAAATACAGAGAAACCAATGCGTAATTTATGTGTTTTTGTTTTAAATACATGAAGTATAGTTTTGTTTGAATATTGAGATGTTATTTAAAAATATGTTACCTCTTTTTCATACAGTTGTCTTAGCACTAAAAAGTATGTGTGCGTGTGTGTGTGAGAGAGAGAGAGAGAACGAGAGAGGTGGCGAAAGGAAAAGTAACAGCCTATTTTGGTATTTCATGTTATTTGTAAGTTTGAAAGCTCTGCTATACGTATAATCTGTAGAGTGTTTTAGCAACGTAATTTTCAACTGTTTTCATGCCTTGACTATCTCAATATTAACTATATAGCCAGATTGGAATGACTTTGTTATTGTATGTTCCCTTGTGCTGCTGAACTCTCCGAAGTGCCTCTGTTGTGCTGATCTACGATAACCTGGCTCCAAAAGCCTGGTGTGGAGAAGTTGATGGAGAAGCTATGATGTGAGTTGGGACCAGACATGGGATTTAGTCAGTGGAGAGCTGTGGCTTCTTGTCCCATTGGAGGAAGAGGTATGCATTCCCTCCAGGCATGGAGCCAAGGCAGAAGGAACACTGTCTCAGAGTGTCTTTATCTAGCCCAGGGACATCTCAAGGAAGCCAACCATTTAAATGCCTGTGTTTGGTGAGAGGCCCCTGCAAGCATCAAGCAGCCCCTGTGTTATCATTGACTGCAGTTGGGGAAGCAGAGATAGTTAATAGAATGAGGCATGGTTCCTGTGGACCTCCTGTTGAGTGATCAAAAGGGGAATTTGATTCATTCCATCCCCTTTCCCATTTGGCTAGCCTTTAGTCACAGTGAAGTAGCCATATCTGTCTCAGTCACAAAAGTAAAGCAAGTTAAGATTCCCAAGTAAAAAAGCCTTGACATCCAGTTTGATTTGTACTGGACCCATAGTTTTAACTGAAAAGGATCAAACACAGGGAATCTGTTCAGTTTCTGAATTGGGCTAAATTTAGTTCTCTTACCCTTAAGCTACAATGGAGTTGTGTGAGAATAGTAAATGTAGTGGATACAGAGGGTCCAGGGTGATTAAACCCTCTATAGAACTTTTCCTTACCTTTTCCAGTTACATGTATCTTACCCTAGTTGAACATGTGAAGATTTCAGTTTTGTATCTTATCTTGCCTTGAACACGAATGTATTGCAGTTAACAGCTAATTCTTTGTGTGGGTAATTTCCCATTTTATCAAACTAATACTGATTTTCAGTCTTTCTTGACACCGTCTGATGTGCAGGAATTGTCTCATTTATTTGTGTAATTATCACGTCATAGAATTATTATCCTTCCGCTACTCTATCCAGCTATCTAGTCTGTGATTATACTTGTGGAAACCTTTTTTCTTGCGGTCTCCAAGAGCTCTTTCACAGACCTGCAGGGTACCCTCTAAATATTGGTTCCTGAACATCAGCACACTTGGCTTCCTCTGTGTGTTCCTGGAGTTGAGTCTCCTCCTGGAGTTGAATGCCATACTTTCTCCACTTCTGGCACAGTTACCTAGCAATCTCTGTGCACCATTCAAGGAAACTGGGATCCTGGCTGTATACCTATGCCAGGAGAAATCTCTCCATTTCCTCTTCCTTTCTCCTCCTCTTTGTCTCTCCCCACTATTTTTCCCCCTCCACAATTTATTTAAATGCTCTAAGCTTTCACAGAACCCTGGAAAGTGGTAATCACCAAGGTATTAGCATCCATCTCAGAACGGAAGAGGAAGGACTACAGATGACTAAACTAGAGTAAGCCTATTGTCTCCATTTTAGGTAATTTCTTGAGTGTAAATTCAAATACAAGTAGATTGTATTTATTTATTCAATGCTTCATTGATTGGTTTGCACTTTGAATATATTACTAGGCCTTTCCAGTTAATTTTCTTGGGCCAAAGCACTTTGCAAAGTGTCAGCTTAAACCACTTTTAGGTGTATAAAGTGTGTGTGTGTGTGTGTGTGTGTGTTCTGATCTTATGTGAGAACTCTATGTATAAATAAATGTACAGACTATTGCATTCTTATCTCCTTTATTCTATTTCTATAGTAAAAATATGAAATGTTTTCTTCATATGTTTTTATTGTTGCTTAGTATTTTGAACACAGTTACTGTCGTTTGCTCTGAAGTATGCTCCTAAGGAGTACAAGTTGTATTTATTGCCAAATAAAAAGGTCCCAGTGATATGGTCCCTGACTACTCCCTCTCTTCCATTCTCTGTCGTTTTACTCTACTATTTTCCCCACTGGTGCCCTGTTTTTGACAACACTGGCCTTGCTTTTCCTTAAGCAAATACATTTCTTCCCAATCCAAAAACTTTGCAACTGCTGTTCTTCTGGAAATGCTCTTCCCCTAGGCCTGCATGGCTTGCTACCTCCCTTGTTTGAGCTTCACCAGTGGTGTTCAAATCACACAATGAAATCCTCAACCCCCTCCATTTCCTCCTCCTCCTTAAAGGCACTTTAAGTCTCTACTCTCTGCTTACCTCTCCAGCCTAAATTTCCTACTTTACACACACACACACACACACACACACAAACTGAGAAGAGATAATAACATCAGGGCTTTGCTTCTTAGAATTAGCTTGAGTCAGTTTCTGTGCCTGCAAATAAAATATAGTTAATAGTGAGTTGAGTTCTTTCAGGAGCTTCCTCTGTTTTTCTGTTGATACCTCTGTATTTTTTTCAGGCAATGACACTTTGTTTTGTTTACAAATGTATTGAATATCTGTCAAGATCACTATTTTGTTATTGCCGTTTGTGAATTCCTTGTCTACTTTGCTTGTTCTTTCAGGTAAAATTTATTGTTTTATTAATGTTGCCAAAACATTCTAAGTAAAATTACTATTTATAGAAATAAAATGTTTTTTACAAAAATATTTCTGCTGTCCATATTTTTACAAATAACATGGCATATTTCTATTTTTTTTCATAATCTTATTGTGTTTGCCACAAATTCTAAACACTGATGTGTAAATGGGTTTTCTTGTTCTTAGTACCATCAAGGGCAATGAGGATATGGCTTAATGAATTTCTATTTCTGTTTTTAGATTTTAAAGAGAATTGTTTTATTGGGAAGTTTACAATATCTGTTGAGACATTTCCTTTTCTATCTTTCTCCCTTCCTTTCCTTTTCTTCCTTTCTTCCCCTGACTCTCTTCCTCTTTCTTTCCTTCCTTTTCATTCCCCAGGGTTTTGCTTGACTGGATCTTTCCTGAAACAAAAGTAATTCCACTCAGATTTGAACATTATCGTTTCAGAACCACATTCCATTTCTCATTTCTAGTACTGGAATTAACCTCCTCTTCCCCTTATTAGATTGCCACAGTTGTATCAGTGTTTCTGATTTTGTTTTTCCAAGAAGCAGCTCTTGTTTTCTTAAATACATTAAAAAAAAAAAAAAAGTCGGATCTCAGGTTAGTGCAAATCACTCAGGAGGAGAAGGGCTTGCCTTCACGGCAAGGATAAGCTTCTTGTATGAGTGCTGGTGTCCAGACAGTGGCAAAGGGGAACAGCACCACTTAAAGAGACAGAGACTCATATACACCAGCCCTGGTACATACATAGAAGGATTGCCCAAAACAGTGCTATGCCAGAAGCAGAGATAAAGAAACACAGAGTGAGCTCTGTACCCTAAGGCTCTGGTGTCCCTGAACAATGGGGATCAACTGTTGCAAACCGTCGGGTTTTTCCCCACTCCGCTAGCATCTGGACAGCAACAGGTACTCTGTCCCATGGAGAAAAGTATCCAGCCACTTGGAGCCCCTGTGTACGATTTGGATACTCAGGGAGAGCTCTCGGTTATTGAAGGTCCTGTGGGACACAGGAGTGTGTTGTTCAGATTGCGGAGCAGGAATCCGTGGTTGAAATTTCCAAATGCAGGTCAATGACAGCACCTGGGGTAGCGGCAGATGCAAAATCTGCTATCTCCCTAAAGCAGAATCTGGCCACGTGGTGGAGCTGGAGCCCAGGAACCGCGGAAGATGTCCTCCGGTCTAGGGGCATGTCCATAAGGGTGCCGTCCAGTACCCTCTCAGCCATTGGTCTAGATTTGGGCCAGCAGCATGTGCGTGGCTCACAGCCTAGGGCAGTGCCTGTTTGGCTGATGTACCAGAGCCTGTTCACCCCGTCCTGGGCTGACCACCACCCCTTTCTTCAGCCTCAGTCCACCACAGACACACCAACCACTGCCTCCCGACCATGCCTCTCACTCCCCACCCCGAAAAAGCAAGTTGGCCCCACAGGTTTTTTGCAGCCTGGGCCGCCATTGCACACCACTTGCTTTGGTGCTCTTATGTCCCATCCTTTCATATCTGACCCAGCCTGGGTTCATGGTCAGGGCCAAGAAGAGCATGAGAGGTGGTCAGAGGAATGTCGGAGTGTCCTGGGACCCCAGACCTTCTTAATTGTGAGCCCGGGTGCTCATGGGGATGGGGCCCTGAAGCCTGCCCTTGTGATGCTGTGCATGGCTGCGACCTTGCAGCCACCAGTTGTCACACCAGGCGAAGATGCCACTCTCTTCAGTGTGGAGGCAGCAGGGGACCTGCTGGACAGGACCTCTGCCCTGGTGGACAGAGACATGGTGCAGATCAGGCGGATGTTCCAGCTGCTTGTGGAAGACATCATGGAGGAGGTGGAGGTTTTGGCTGATGAGAAGCAGCAACAGGGGTCCTCCCAAGACTTGGATGAGAAGATATTAGAGGAACAAGGCCAGCAACGGCCGGGAGGCCTGAATGAACTTCTGGCGCTAGATGCGCTTCGGGCTCTGGCCACCCTGCAAGTGGAACTGAGCTCTGACCATGAGAAAAACTGCAGGGCCTAAGTTTAGTTCATGTGCAAGAGCCATCAGAGGTGGAAGTGTGACTTGGCTCAGAGGAGTGCCATTATCCAGGGCATCCCTGGCTTCTGGGTCAAAGTGGTATCCTTTCTGCTGCTCCTTGGGGTCTGCTGCTCAGGAGGAGGAGGAGGTGCAGGGGCAGGAGCAGGAGGATGGGTGGGGGCGAGGGCGCAGGATGCGTGCTGGTGGACCCTGAAGGAAGTGTGGTACTGGGCAATTTGCAGGCTCCACAGGTACAGCTGAGTAGAGTTCAGGCAGGGCCTCACCTGTGAGTGTTGCAGTCATGACTTTGTGTGTCTACTTCAGGCCTGCATCTGAGGAGGAGCAGCTCCGAAGCCTCTAAGTCAGGAATGACCAGAGTCAGTACCCCAGAGCAGCCTCAGCAGACAGTTATTATAAATGTGGATGATCCCAAAAATAACTGACATGGGAGTCACACACACACACACACATAAACATACACAAACACACACCAACTCCTTTGCTTTCGGACATGATTTGTTACAACGACTACAAGTTGTTTGACCACGTAAGCAATGACATGCCACTACTCAGCATACACAAGTCTGGAGAAGAGTAGGGATCAGAAACAGCCCCTTCTTGGGGAATGCAGACCACCTCAGATACAGAACACCACAAGGAAAACAGAGCCATGAGCGTGCCTGATGGTATGGCAGGGCCTGAGGACAACCGTGGTGGCTGGGCAAGCAGAAGTGCCCAGAATCCTTGATGATGACTGTTCCAGTGTCCTTCCACCCCAGACTAGGGCTGATGTTCCTGGCTCTTCTTGGCCTAGTATGTGGCTAATATGGCTCCTTAACCTAAAGCAGATTATGAACCACCCTCAAGTTTCTGTCATCATCAGCGACCAAGATAAAGACTTTCTCAGCTACTTGATCAATTTGCAGGTCAGTGAGGGAGACTGAAGATGGGTGGGTATGGGACTTGGTGGGGAGTGGGAGGATCATGTTATCCATGTTCCTACACTGTGAGAGTTTGGAGAGGCTTCGTGGAAGCTGTTAATGGGAGGCAAGCTGAGGTCCCTAGAAGCTTGCACCTTTCTCTTCTCCCTATCCTAGCAGGTACAGGTGCGAGCCATCCCTGGTCCCACAGCAAGTTGATCTTTTCCTTTAGGTATAACCCCTACTTTTTGAACACAGTGATCATTAAGGAGTATTACCTTGACATCACTGATAAAACGTGGCTCCTGGGGTGATGAGTGTGGGTGTGCAAGGGTGTGCATGATTCACCTGCGGGATCCGCACCTGTCTCCCCTGTCTTTCTTCAGGGTAAAGGGCACATCATTCCACACCAGTCCATTGGTTCTGGTACTTTGAACAGGGAGGACCCAGCTGCAGGCTGGTCACCAGGAACCTTAATTTTCTCAACTGGTTGTCAGACCACAACTGCCCAGAATCAAACAGGGTTGTTGAGGTGGACTAGTTTTGGTCCTGCATACAGTTGATGCTTGATGTTGGAGTTCTTGGCTGCTCATGGGAAGGTTCGGGTCCTGGTCAGCCCAGAGGTGACATTCCTTGTGTTGCCACCAGATAATCAGCTAAGACGAGTAGGGTGATCCCCTGAAGTACTACCCCAGCAGGGAAGATTCTGCCGTGAGTGGTAACTGACAGAGACACATGTGGTAAAGGGTCTGGAGGTGGGCCGTGAAGGGACAGCCATGTTGGAGTTGTGACACTGTCCTTTCCCAAATGGGGATGCTCAGGCTCATGCAAGCTGGCTGAGGAGCATGAATTTGGGCCATGCATATAGCAGGTCGCCTGCTGAGGCTAGGGCCTGAGCATTCAGTGTGTCCGTGAGTGAAACAAGTCTCCCTCAAATCAGTTGTGGTTGTAGCATAAGACTCCTAGGTGATACTACTATAGGCAGGGTGAAGTAAGTTTCTTTTTCAGAATCATCCTGTTGTGGGTCCTCCCATCTTCTGGCCTCCTGTTGCTCACTGAGTTTGACATTGCTTGGGCCCTTCATTCCTGTCCCTTAACCTGGGAAGGTCTATCATTGAAAGGGCATCCTGTCTGGGATCCCAGTGCACCTGTGTGCTGACTTTGGGTTCTTCTGTGAATTTCCACATGCACCGCTTGGTGGCTCACAAGCACCACACATGCTGCGCTGGAAGCGGCTTCAGGCTACCTTGGGAAAATATGAAAGAGCTCGTGGAGGAGGTGAACAGGAAAGAGCTCGTGGAGGACATGAACAGGGAGCCACAAGGGCAGGGCATGGTGCCCACCGACTACATCCCTGATATTGCAGAGACCACCCACCCTTAGACTGGGGACACCTCATGCCTCCACTTATGGTAACTAGGCTCCTCCTCTCCTGTCACCTTCATCTCTGTGTCTTCCCTGGGCTACACACACAAACACACACACTCACAAACACAGCCGACATAGGCACATGCGTGTATACACACACATGCTCGGCACGGAGACACAAACACAATCAGGGAACACGGGCTTCTGAAACACATGAGTTTCCTGTTTGCATTTGTGTTCCTGTGCCGAGCATTTGTGTGTATACATGTGTGTGCTTGTGTCGGCTGTGTTTATGTGTGTGTGTGTGTGTGTGTGTGTGTGTGTGTGTGTGTCTGGCCCAGGGCAGACACAGAGATGAAGGAGACAGGAGAGGAGGTGCCAAGCAACCAAAAGAGGAGGCACGAGGCGTCCCCAGTCTAAGGGTGGTCGGTCGCCGTATCTCTGCAGTACCCTGTACAGGATGGGAACGGGGAAAGGATGGCCAGTGATAACTCCAGACCGTGGCTCCAGAAATCTGCAATTAGACCAAATATAAGACAAGCTCACCATTTCTACTGTGTTGTTGTGTGTGTTTGGACCGGGAAGAGGGGATGCATGGCCTGAGGATTCACCCAGGACAAATCAGGTGGGGTAGGGCTTTGAGACCACTGGCTTTGGAGCCCTCAGCCTGTGGTCACATGGGCCGGCCTTTGGAAATGGTGGATGTGGCTATGGCAGGACTGGGATGGTGAGGAGGCTAAGGTCCTGCAGAAAAGGGCAGAGACCTGAAGGAGAAAGAGCCACAGATTGTCTGCTGCACTGGAGACTTGTTCCACACACGTAAGGAGAACTGGAAAAGTCCTGGGCTGTACTGCCCAGGATCAGCCCAAAAGCCAGCATGCTATGTCCATGAGAGTGGCACACACTGACACCATGTGACACAAAATGGAAGATAAGGTAAGGCAGGCTGTCTGTGCAAAATGACAGGCCTCCTAGGAGAGACAGAATGTGAGCGTGGCATGCCTCCAGGCATTTCCAGCCTCCCTGGCAGTGCAGGTAGGCAAAGAAAGTGCAGGGCCTAGTGTACGTGTGTGGCCCTCCGCTGGGTTGTGCCTGTGAGGGAGGGAACAGGGAGGAAGCAAGGGTGGTGGGCTTATTGCATGTCCCAAGGGAACTCGGGGGAGGGGAGATGGGGAAGCCCCTGGGGGTAATTTGAAGCCTGCTGGTTTTCAGGGTCCAGGGTCTAGGCAATAGCGGTCCTGCCAAAGATACCCCATGGTGTGTGCTGAAAGTCCTGACGTGAATTCCTTCTTTCCTCTGGGGTCATGCCCCTGGCTCTGGGGTCTAGAGGGGTAAAGGTGTGCATCTGCCTCTGAGAGAGGATTGTGGCTCTCTCTCTCTGGAGCAGATTCTCTGATTTTGTCATAGGGGATTTGCACCAGGTGACACTCAGTGGGACCCTGCCTTCCAGGTGACTGTCTTGGATGTCTTTGGGCCCAACCAGGGACAGGCTTCTTTGGCACCTTGGCTGTTAGGAAAGCAGATATACCTGATTGTATGAAGACCTACCTGGGCCTAATGAGAGCAACTGAAAGGGAGTCTTGGCATTTAGTCAATCAGTGATGTCTGGGTGGTTCTAACACAGTTGGTGCTAAGTTACAGAGTCAGAAGTGCAACCTGAGATGAGCAAGTGAAAGAAAATAACCAGGACAAAGAAAGTTGGGTGCTTACCAAAGTTCATGTTCCTGGAGAAGAAAGCGTGTACTTCTGCATATGTGCAAATTTCCTCTCAGGGATGTTACTGTGTACATGCACATGCACACAAAGAACCACCTGCCAGTACGCTTATGAGTATGAGCTGTCGGAAGTGACCTAACCAGGTAATGGGAGTTGAATAGCAAAGCATGAACGTCATAGGGAAAGACTCCACCTAGACTCCAGCCAGCAAAAGCACTGAAGTCAGGGTACCAATCTCTGTTATCCCACCGAGCCAGCAAGTTCTAAGTGGAATCAGAATGGTGCACCAAGGATGCCTGGCAGAAAGGAGAGGCAGGAGGAAAGTGCCTGTGGGCGACCAGTGAGAGTTCAAAGATTCCAAGACACAGAACAATCAGCAACCTCAGACAAAGAAGCCAAAGTGGGTGACCACACAACCCCTTGACCACCCGGCTACAAGGGCCGTTCTGTCCTTCTGAAGTGCCAGGCATACTTTCCCTGACCTTGCCATGAGCATGAGTAAGGTTTGCCTTTTTTGTGTGCTTTCAGTGATGGACCAGAAGTGCAGCATCAGGACCTGCTACCTGCAGAGTCTTCCAGTTTGAAACATCACTAATTGAACTCTTTGCAGAACACATATATTGGTATCAGGACTACAGGATGGATGGCTTAGCTTGATCCTCTTACTGCTCCTGGCCCCACAGGCTTGGGCAACTAGGCAGGCTTGGGTGTGTTCTCACATGGAGAACAGAACCACATTTGCTGTGAACCACCTCAGGAGATCCCATGCATGCAAAGGTCATGCAGAGAAGACCTGACAGGCAAAGGTGGATCAGGACTCGAGGGATTACCTGGACCTGCTCAAGCATCTGCCCGAAACCAAAATCTGTCTCTACTGTTTACTATATTATGCCTTTCACCAATTATTTTGACATTAACAGGGGGCTCTCCCCGACCACCTTTCTCTGAAGAAAATCAACGTAAGGCTCTAGTTAATAAGTCTCCTGGGCTTGAAAGGAACATTTTAATTCTAACCCCTCTGTTACTATTTTGGCTTCCTTGGCAGGTTTATCTACACTCTTGTAACTAATGCACATGATTGTTCACAACACCCCAAGCATAATATTTGAGTAAAAAAAAAAAAAAAAAAACTTTATTAGAATAATACTGCATTGTTGAGCCAATGTTTCCTCCCGAATTTCCTTGTCCTTTACCCAATTTGCGCCTGGGAGGATATTAGCTAATATAGTTGGTATGCAAGAAAAACAAGCAGTAGCCTTGGTATTAGCAACATAAGACCCTTGAGTTAATAAGTACTTTCTTTGTTGTAACCCACTGCACCTTTTCTTCATAAGAATGTAACTCTGTTTCCTGAGGGGGACTACAGACTGGAAAGATAAAGGGAAAGTAGGTTTTCAGGTTGACCAACATTTATCAAGAAAGAGTCACAAAATGTTAACAGGCCATGGGGCCAGAAGATAATGTACATAACATAAGACCCTTGTTTGTGAAAGCTTTGCAAAAAATGTCCTGGTTTCGATAAAGGTAAAACTGATGGAATGTTGAGCTGATTCTGCATGACTTTGTATCTTTCACTTCTGGAAATATGTAACTCAGAGTATAAAAGCCCCTTTTGAAAATAAAGCTGCAAGACCCGTTTCACCTAAGCTGGGTCTCCCCTGTGTCATTCTGTCTCTCCTCTCTCTCTCTCTTTCTCTCTCTCTCTTTTTCTCAGCCAGATTTCCTAGAGCACAGAGGCTCTCTGAGTTCACTTTTTTGCCCAGGCTTCTAACACCCAATCGAGAAGGTGCTCTGCAACTTCGCTCCATCGAGAGGGTGCCTGTGACCTCCATGAACACAGCAAGTGCTGTGTCAAGGGCTTTATTGCCTTTCTGTGTAAACCAAGGAATATCAGCCTCTTTTTCTCTCCTTTACGTTCTCTCTTTTTGCCCGGGCTTCTAACACCCAATCGAGAAGGTGCTCTGCAACTTTGCTCCATCGAGAGGGTGCCTGTGACCTCCATGAACACAGCAAGTGCTGTGTCAGGGGCTTTATTGCCTTTCTGTGTAAACCAAGGAGTATCAGCCTCTTTTTCTCTCCTTTACTTTCTCTCTTGCTGAGGGTATCCCTGAATCCTGCTGGGGCTGGACCCCAGCAAGTGGTGCCCAGAACAGGAACCTGAAGTTAAGTCTCCCCATTGTCCAGTTTTGGGGACGCCTAGGACTCCACTTAGGGTGCTGCAAACCACTTTGCATAAGATAGGTAGGGTGAGGAAGAGTGGGTAGTGTTGAATCTTTCCTTGAAGCCAGAAATCACTGACACGGGTAACAACAAATCAAAAGAACAACAACCCTTTATAGGAGTAATCTTGCAATTGTTAAATAAAAGAGGAATTAAAGTTAAGAAGGCTAGTATTCAATCCTTTTTTACATTTGTACAAGAGCAATGTCTTTGATTTCCAGAAGAGGGCACTGATAACCTAGATACCTGGGAAAATGTAGGGAAACAGGTAAAAATTTATTACACTTTGCATTGCCCAGAAAAGGTAACCACTGACACCCTTTCTCTTTTTAATATGATTAAGGATGCTTTAGATCATGCTCATAAATCTGAAGAGTAAATAATTTGAGACCATAATGTGGGGCGGTTAGGATTGTACCTGCCTAACTGCCAGCAGGGTGAAGAGGGTACAGAATGAATAAGAATATTATCTAGAAAAATAGGTTTCTCTGCATCTAAGAATAGACAAATGTTTATTGAAGTATTACTTCACATGTTGGCCAATAGAGGCATTAAAAAAACCACAGGAAGACTGTCTAAATTTCTATGTTTGTTTTATACTTTGCATAGGCCAGAAAATATTCCTTTAGATGCGTTTGCTCTGTGAAACATGATTAGAAATGTCCTGGACCCTTGTCATGAGGCTGTTAGACAGCCTATATGGGAGGCTATAGCGGTCGGTGGTGGGTCTCCACTTTTGCGCAGATCATATTTTCTGCCATTGATGAACAGGAGGGGGCTTACAGGACCCTACGGTCAGGCGCCCTGGTGAGCCCCCTCCCCCTCTGCACAAACCTTTAAAGACTTATCTACCACTTTCTGATTTAAGGTGATCGCCGCCACCTTCCGTTTGCGCCTCCCAAAGCCTGCAAAGGTCTTGTCTAAAGCTGAAGAAGATAAAAAGTGTTTTGCACAACAGAACTATTAAAGCATACGCATACACAATATGCAGAGCATACTCCTTGGAGAAAACCCCTCAGGGGGGCCTCACCCAGGCTAGGAGAGAAGCGGAATGGTAAGGGGTTTTAACAACAATATTAACCCCGGACATGCTGGTTACTCCAATTGCAACGGGAGTGGCTGGCCCCCTACCTGAGGGTATTGTACGATTTGTGCTTGGGCGTAGCTCGCTGTCTTTTCAAGGAATTTCACTGGTGCCTGTTGTAGTAGGTTCTGATTATATTGGGGAAATTAAAGTTTTGATCTTGCCACTTACCAAAACTGTGCAAATTAATAAACGTCAAAGAATAACACAGCTTTTGCTTTTAAGTTATTATCAGAAAGGTAAAAAACTTGACTTCTCAAGCTAGAGGCCACAGAGTATTTGGATCTAGTGATCTAGCTTTTTGGGTTCAGGAAATTATAGCTTCTAGGCCTTCAAAAGACCTTTTAATTCAAGGAAATGAAATAGGGTTGTTAGATACTGGAGCAGACGTCTCTACCATTGCTGGACTTTAACCTTTAGAAGGGACAATTTTAGTTTTCACAGATGATTCCTCTAACGTTAAAGCAGACACAATTATTGATAAAATATCCCATGTTCAGGTAACTGAAGAGACATCTGTCCAGAGAGCTGAGTTATGAACAGTTATTTGGGCTCTTCAACATTTAAGAGACCACACCTTCAATTTTTTGACTGACTGCCAATATATTGTAGGGTTGTTTCCTCATATAGGGACTGTTAATATTCCAAAAAAAAAAAAAAAAAAAACTACTATATTCTCCTTGTTATCTGATTTACAGAAATAGATTAAACACAGAGATAACAAATATTTTGTGGGACATATTAGAGCCCATTCTGGCTTGTCTGGCCCTTTACATGAAGGAAATGCTTTGGCAGATGCATTGACTAAATTAATTGCTTTAAACTTACAGAAAAAGATGGACAAAGCCAAAAATTCTCACAAAATTCACCATCAAAATGCAGCTGGTTTAAGGTATGAATTTCATATCCCTAAAAGAAACAGCTAGACAAAGAGTTAAGTTATGTTCAAATTGCCCACTATTTAATCCATATCCACCGTTAGGAGTAAATCTCCGAGGCCTTAAGCCTAATGCTCTCTGGAAAATTGATGTAACCCTATCCCGACCAAAAAATGAGTCTACTTATTTTATTTTAGCTTGCCTACCCTCTCCCTATGTTTTTCTCTTCACTAATGACTCCAAAGGACTTAATATACAAATAAATTATTCAGGTGGACCTAACATAGTATCTTGTGAACAATGTATGCTCTCATCTTGTTTGAACCCTCAATATAATGTTTGCTCCTTTGCAGTGTTGCAAAGTCCACCCTATCTTATAGTGCCGGTGACTGTAATCACTTATTGGTATGATAACTGCAGTCTTGCTGTGTTGCAACGATTACAAGATTTGATGTGATCGTGAAGGTTTGTGAGCTTGCTTTTCTTGAGAATATCAGCTTTAATAACTGCAATTACCTCTGTCACTGTGGCGTCAATATCATTGACTCAAAAAGTGCATACTGCTCAATATGTTAATATTATGTCTAAAATTGCCTGGAAAAATCCCATGGACAGAGGAGCCTGGTAGGCTACAGTCCATGGCATCACAAAGAGTCGGACACGACTGAGCGACTTCACGTTCACATTCACATTCATGTCTAAAAATGGCTCTTTAGCTTTGTCAGGAAGTTATAGATAGGAAACTAGAAATGGAGGTAGATGCCCTGAAGTTGTAATGCATATTGGGACTGAATTACAGGCATTAAAGAAAAATTGTCATTGTCCTATCATGCCAACTACCTGTGGATTTTTGTAACACCCCTGAAAGTAAACGAGACAGATTATAACTGGGAGAAAATTAGAAATCATATTTCGGGGGTATGGAATAGCTCCAGCATTAGTGTAGATTTAGGAAAACTTCACACTAAGATAAAGACCATGGGACATTCCCGATTGGATTTTACTGCCACAGAAGCAGCAAATGACCATTTTTCATACATTTTCAAACCTTATTTCAGGAAAACAACATTCTGTCTACGATTTTTAGCTATGCCACTGTGGCCACTCTAATTCTGCTTCTCATAATTATTCTTCCTTGTATTGTCAGAACTCTTTGTCAGAGTACTCAGAAGCTCGCGACTGAGTTACATCTGGCTGTTTTAAAAAATACAAAAAGGAGAGATGTCAGGAGCCACAACGGGAGATCCCACCCATGACAAAGGTCATGCGGAGAAGATCTGACAGGCAAAGGCAGATCAGGACTCGAGGGATTCCCTGGACCTGCTAAACCATCTGTCCCGAAACCAAAATCTGTCTGTCTACTGTTTATTATATCATGCCTTTCACCAATTCTTTTGACATTAACAGGGGGCTCTCCCCGACCACCTTTCTCTGAAGAAAATCAATTTAAGGCTCTAGTTAATAGTTCTCCTGGGCTTGAAAGGAACATTTTAATTCTAACCCCTCTGTTACTATTTAAGCTTGCTTGGCAGTTTTATCCACACTCTTGTAACTAACGTACATGATTGTTCACAACACCCCAAGCCTAACCTTCGAGTTATTTAAAAAAAAAAGCTTTATTAGAATAATACTGCATTGTTGAGCCAATGTTTGTTGCCAAGTTTCCTTGTCCTTTACCCAGTGTGCAGCCGGAAGTGCATTAGCTAGTATAGTTGGTATGCAAGAAAAACAAGCAGTAGCCTTGGTATTAGCAACATAAAACCCTTGAGTTAATAAGTACTTTCTTTGTTGTAACCCACTGCACCTTTGCTTCATGAGAATGTAACTCTGTTTCCTGAGGGGGACTGCAAACTGGAAAGATAAAGGGAAATCAGGTTTTCTGGTTGACCAAACTTTATCAAGAAAGAGTCACAAAATGTTAACAGGCCACAGGGCCAGAAGATAATGTACATAACATAAGACCCTTTTTGGGGGAAAGTTATGCAGAAAATGTCCTGGTTTCGTTAAAGGTAAAACTGATGGAATGTTGAGCTGATTCTGCATGACTTTGTATCTTTCACTCCTGGAAATGTGTAACTCGGGGTATAAAAGCCCCTTTTGAAAATAAAGCTGCAGACCCATTTCACCTAAGCTGAGTCTCCCCGAGACATTCTTTCTTTCTCTTTCTCTCTTTTTCTCAGGCAGATTCCCGTGAGCACAGAGGCTCTCTGAGTTCACTTTTTTGCCTGGGCATCTAAAACCCAATAGAAAAGGCGCTCTGCATCTTCGCTCCATTTAGAGGGCGCCTGTGGCCTCTGTGAACACAGCAAGTCCTGTGTAAGGGGTTTATTGGCTTTCTGTGTAAACCAGGGAATATCAGCCTCTTTTTCTCTCCTTTACTTTTCTCTCTTGCTGACACCATTTTTCCTGAGGGTATCCCTGAATGGTGCTGGGGCTGGACACCGGCACAAGTTGAAAGGGCCTCGATAGTGTAAATGGGTAGCCATGCATGTCTCTGGCACCGGTGGGTCGTGGAACTTAAAGGGGAGCTGTCCTTACCGTCTGCCTGGCAGGTTTTCAAGTGATGTTCATGGAGTTCCCTTATGCCAGGAGAGCATGCCCCATTTCTCAATCTGTGCCAAGAGTGGCCAAGCCACCTCAGGCCTGTGCAGCATTCACATCTGTCCAGCAAAGGAAGGAAGGTCCAAGCCCCTTCTGCAGTTCAGCATTGACCACCGACTGTTGGCTTTCAAGTTTGAGAAAGAACTATCTGAACGCGTGGACTAAAAAAATTGGATCTCCCATTGGTGCAACTCACTAAGAAGGAGAAGAGCTTGCCTTCACGCCATGGATTAGCTTCTCATATGAGCGCTGGTGTCCAGAGAGTGCCAGACAGCAACAGCACAACATGGAGAGACGGAGACACACAGACACCAGCCCTTGGTACACACATAGAAAGATTGCCCAAAACAGTGCTGTACCAGAAGCAGAGATAAAGAGACACAGATTGAGCTCTGTACCCTAAGACTCTGGTGTCCCTGAACAGTGAAAATCAACTGTAGCAAACAGTGGGGTTTTTCCCTACTTCTCTAGCATCCGGACAGCAACAGGTTCTCTATCCCATGGAGAAAAGTATCCAGGCACGTGGCGCCCCTGCTTAACCTTTGGATACTCAGGGAGAGTTCCCAGTTATTAACGGGCCCGAGGGACACGGGAGTGTGTTGTTTGGACTGTGGAGCAGGAACCTGTGGTTGGAATTTCCAGAGCCTGATCAATGACTGCGCCTGGGCTAGTGGCAGATGCAAAAGCCACTACCCGCCTGGAGCAGAATATTTCACATCGGTGGGCTGGAGCCCAGGGACCGTCGAAGATGCCGTCTGGTCTAGGAACATGTCCATAAGGGTGCCGCCCACCACACTCTCAGCCTTTGCACTAATTTGGGCCAGCAGCCAGAGAATGGCTCATAGCCTTGTGCCCCGCCTATTTGGCTGATCTCCCCAGGGCCCTTTCACTATGTCCTGTGCTGTCTGCCAACCCATTCTTCAGCCTCAGTCCACCCTACACACACCAGCCCCACCTCCCTACCATCCCCCTCACTCTGTGCGCCCAAAGAGCTAGTGGGTCCCACAGGATTACTGCAGCCTGATCCGCATTTGTGCACCACTTGTTGTGCTATTATGACCCATCCCTTTGTATCTGCCCCAGCCTGGGTTCGCGACCAGGGCCAAGAGGAGCGTCAGAGGCGTTCAGAGGAATGCAGGAGTGTCCTGGGGCCCCAGGCCATCTTAGTTGTAAGCCCTGGTGTTCAGGGTGCTGGGGCCCATGGCCTGCCTTCCTGATGCTTTTCGTGGCTGGGACCTTGGAGCTACCAGTTGTACTGCCAGGCAAAGAGGCCACCCTCTTCAGGTTGGAGGCGGTGGAAGACACTGAGCCCCTGGTGGATGGAGATGCAGCGGGTATTGGGCAGGGGGTCCAGCTGCCTGCAGAATACATCACGTAGGAGGTGGAAATTCTGGCAGATGAAGAGCAGCAATAGGGGTCCTCCCAGGAGCTGAAGAGAAGATGGTGGAGGAACAGGGCCAGGAAAGGCCTGGGAGATCGAATGAGCTTCCGGGGCAAGATGCATTGCAGGCACTGGCCACCCTGAAGGTGGAACTGAGGTCTGAGCATGAGAAAAACTGTGGGGCCTACTTTCGGTGCATGAGCAAGAACCATCAGAGGAGGAAGCCTGACTTGGCTCGGAGGAGCGCCATTTTGCAGGGCATCCCTTGCTTCTGGGCCATAGCTGTATCCTTTCTGCTGCTCCTTGGAGTCCACTGCTCAGGAGGAGGAGGAGGAGGAGCAGGAAACTTTTCCCTCCTCCCTACCCTGGCAGGTGCAGTTGCAGAGCCATCCATGGTCCCACTGCAAGGTGATCTTCTCCTTTCAGGACCACCCCTACTTCTTGAGCACGGTGATCACTACGTATGGTTACCTTGACATTGTTTGTAAAACATGGCTCCCGGGGTGAAGAGTGTGGGTGTGCAAGGGTGTGGATGATCCACCTGTGGGATCCGCACCCATCTCCCCTGTCTTCTGCAGGGTATAGGGCAGGTCATTCAACTCCTGTCGACTGATTCTGGGGCTTCAAACGGGGAGAACCCTGCCACAGGCTGGACACTAGGAGCCTTAACTTTCTCAGCTGATTGTCAGGCCAAAACTGCCCAGAATCGAACAGGATTGTTGAGGAGTGGTGGTTTGAGACCTGCACAGTTAATGATTGATTATGGAATTCTTGGTTGCTGGTTCACCTTACTCTTTGTGCCAGCAGATCATCAGCAAAGATGTGTGGGATGATCCCCTGAAATAGTACCCTGGGGAGGAAGGTTCTTCCATGAGCGTAACTGACGGAAACATATGTGGAGAGGAGGTGTGGAGGTGGGCCCTGAAGGGAGAGTCGTGTAGTATCTAGGACACTGTCCTTTCCCATGGGGATGCTCAGACTCATGCAAGCTGGCTGTGGAGCCTGAATTTGGGTCGGACATGTGCAGGTGACCTCCTGAGACTGTGGATTTGGGGATTCGGTGTGTCCATGAGTGAAGCAAGTGTACCTCAAATTAGCTGTGGTTGCAGTGCCAAAGTCCAGGTGATACAATTAGAGGGAGGGTGAATTAAGTATCTTTTTTCAGAATCATTGTTCCATGGGTCCTGCCATCCCCTGGCTCCTGTTACTCACTGAGTTTGAGATTGCTTGGGCACTTCACTCCTTCCCCTTACCCTGGGAAGGCATATCATTGAAAGGGTGTCCACTCCAGGCTCCCAGTGCACCTCTGTGCTGACTTTGGGATCTTCTGTGAATTTCCACAGTCACCACTCGGCATCTCTCCACCACCATACACGCTGCACTGGAAGCAGCTTCAAGCTGCCTTGGGAAAATATGGAAGAGTTCGTATAGCCAGATTAGAATGGCTTTGTTATGGTATGGTCCCTTGTGGTGCTGAACTCTCTGAAGTGTCTCTGTTTTGCTGATCTAGGGCCCTGGCTCCAAAAGCCTGGTGTGGAGAAGTTGATGGAGAAGCTATGATGTGAGTTTGGACCAGACATGGGATTTAGTCAATGCAGAGCTGTGGCTCCTTGTCCCTTTGGAGGAAGAGGTATGCATTCACTCCAGCCATGGAGCCAAGGCAGAAGGAACACTGTCTCAGAGTGTCTTTACCTAGCCCAGGGACATCTCAAGGAAGCCAACCATTTAAATGCCTGTGTTTGGTGAGAGGCCCCTGCAAGCATCAAGCAGGCCCTGTGTTATCATTGACTGCAGTTGGAGAAGCAGAGATAGTTAAGAGAATGGGACCTGGTGCCTGTGGACCTCCTGTTGAGTGATCAAAAGGGGAATTGGATTCATTCCATCCCCTTTCCCATTTGGCTAGCCTTTAGTCACAGTGAAGTAGCCATATCTGTCTCAGTCACTGTAATAAAGCCAGTTAAGATTCCCAAGTAAAAAAGCCTTGACATCCAGTTTGATTTGCACTGGACCCATAGTTTTAACTGAAAAGGATCAAACACAGGGAATCTGTTCAGTTTATGAATTGGGCTAAATTTAGTTCTCTTATCCTTAGGCTACAATGGAGTTGTCTGAGAATAGTAAATGTAGTGGATACAAAGGGTCCAGGGTGATTAAACCCTCTATAGAACCTTTCCTTACCTTTCCCAGTTACATGTATCTTACCCTAGTTGAACATGTGAAGATTTCAGTTTTGTATCTTATCTTGCCTTGAACACGAATGTATTGCAGTTAACAGCTAATTCTTTGTGTGTGTAATTTACCATTTTATCAAACTAATACTGATTTTCAGTCTTACTTGACACAGTCTGATGTGCAGGAATTTTCTCGTTTATTTCAGTAATTATCAGGTGATAGAGTTATTATCCTTCCTCTACTCTATCCAACTATCTAGTCTGTGATTATACTTGTGGAAACCTTTTTTCTGGGGGTCTCCAAGAGCTCTTTCACAGACCTGTGGTGTACCCTCTAAGTACTGGTTCCTGAACAACAGCACACTTGTCTTCCTCTGTGGGTTCCTGGAGTTGAGTCTCCTCCTCGAGTTGAATACCATACCTTCTCCACTTTTGGCACAGGTACCTAGCAATCTCTGTGCACCATTCAAGGAACCTGGGATCCTGGCTGTATATCTATGCCAGGAGAAATCTCTCCGTTTCCTCTTCCTTTCTCCTCCTCTTTGTCTCTCCCCACTCTTTTGTTTTCCCCCTCCGCAATTTATTTAAATGCTCTAAGCTTTCACAAAATGCTGGAAAGTGGTAATCACCAAGGTGTTAGCATCCGTCTCAGACATGAAGTGGATGGACTACAGATGACTAAGCTGTAGTAAGTCTATTGTCTCCATTTTAGGTAATTTCCTGAGTGTAAATTCAAATACAAGTAGATTGTATTTATTTATTCAATGCTTCATTGAATTATTTGCACTTTGAATATATTACTAAGCCTTTCCAGTTAATTTGCTTGGGCCCACGCACTTTGCTAAATGTCAGCTTAAACCACTTTTAGGTGTATAAAGTGTGTGTGTGTGTGTGTGTGTGTGTGTGTGTTTGTGTCCTGGTCTCAGGTGAAAACTCTATGTATAAATAAATGTACAGACTATTGCATTCTTATCTCCTTTATTCTATTTCTATAGTAAAAATATGAAATGTTTTCTTTATATGTTTTTATTGTTGCTTAGTATTTTGAATACAGTTACTGTTGTTTGCTCTGAAGTATGCTCCTAAGGAGTACAAGTTGTATTTATTGCCAAATAAAAAGGTCCCAGTGATATGGTCCCTGACTACTTCCTCTCTTCCATTCTCTGTCGTTCTACTCTACTATTTTCCCCACTGGTGCCCTGTTTTTGACAACACTGGCCTTGCTTTTCCTTAAGCAAATACATTTCTTCCCAATCCAAAAACTTTGCAACT
Organism: Bos taurus; assembly: GCF_002263795.3. Classification (NCBI taxonomy): domain Eukaryota; kingdom Metazoa; phylum Chordata; class Mammalia; order Artiodactyla; family Bovidae; genus Bos; species Bos taurus. The sequence goes on from NC_082638.1 coordinate 35,425,064, forward strand.
GCTGTTCTTCTGGAAATGCTCTTCCCCTAGGCCTGCATGGCTTGCTACCTCCCTTGTTTGAGCTTCACCAGTGCTGTTCAAATCACACAATGAAATCCTCAACCCTCTTCATTTCCTCCTCCTCCTTAAAGGCACTTTAAGTCTCTACCCTCTTCTTACCTCTCCAGCCTAAATTTCCTACTTTACACACACACACACACACACACACACACACACACACACACACACACACACAAACTGAGAAGAGATAATAACATCAGGGCTTTGCTTCTTAGAATTAACTTGAGTCAGTTTCTGTGCCTGCAAATAAAATATGGTTAATAGCGAGTTGAGTTCTTTCAGGAGCTTCCTCTGTTTTTCTGTTGATACCTCTGTATTTTTTTCAGGCAATGACACTTTGTTTTGTTTACAAATGTTTGAATATCTGTCAAGATCACTATTTTGTAATTGCTTTTGGGAATTTCCATGGTCTACTTTGCTTGTTCTTTCAGGTAAAATTTATTGTTTTATTAATGTTGCCAAAACATTCTAAGTAAAATTACTATTTATAGAAATAAAATGTTTTTTACAAAAATATTTCTGCTGTCCATATTTTTACAAATAACATGGCATATTTCTATTTCTATTTTTTTAAATAATCATATTGTGTTTGCCAGAAATTCTAAACAGTGATGTGTAAATGGGTTTTTTTCTTCTTAGTACCATCAAGTGCAATGAGGCTACGGCTTAATGAATTTCTATTTCTGTTTTTAGATTTTAAAGAGAATTGTTTTATTGGAGAGTTTACAACATCTGTTGAGACATTTCCTTTTCTTTCTTTTCCCTTCCTTTCCTTTTCTTCCTTTCTTCCCCTGACTCTCTTCCTCTTTCTTTCTTTCCCTTTCTTTCCCCAGGTTTTTGCTTTACTGGATCTTTCCTGAAACAAAAGTAATTCCATTCAGACTTGAACATTATCCTTTGAACATTATCCTTTCAGAACCACATTCCGTTTCTCATTTCTAGTATTGGAATTAACCTCCTCTTCCCCTTATTAGATTGCCACAGTTGTATCAGTGTTTCTGATTTTGTTTTTCCAAGAAGCAGCTCTTGTTTTATTATCCCAACAAGATTCATTTTTGTTGTTTTCTATTTTTGTTTCAATTCATATATACCTTCTACTTTCTTTAGATTTTTTCCTTATAACCTTGTATTTTAAAAGCTTTCTTTACAAATTTTCATGGAAATATATTTGATTTACAATGTTGTGTTTCAGATGTATATCACAGTGATTTAATTATACAGATACATATCTATTCTTTTTTAGGTTCTTTTCCAATGTAGGTTATTACATGATGCAGAGTCTTTCTTTCTTTTTTTTAAATAGATGGTTTAGGGCTTGACCTAACTTTATTTAAATAGCAAATTTTATCTAAATCCCAAATATTTTTATGTATACATTTTTTAAACTAATATTTCATTCTCTACGATTTTTTGGCAAGTTAATTCCAAAGATTTCACTCTTTGCAGGCTGAATGTTTTAATTTACAGTTTACTGAGAATTAAGTTTTCCTTGGAGCTCTGAGGGTATATGTGTATATACACTGACATGTCTATATACACATCCTTTTCAGATTACTAAATTTTTTTTAGAATATATAAATGTATTTTAAAAGCTATTTTCTGTTTGTATGGTAAAAACATGAAATGCTTTAATTCTAAAAATTTGTTTCCCAAATGAATATAGTATAAAAAGTAAAGGTATAAAAGTGTTCCTTTGAGAATAATCCGTACTAACAGAACTTGGAAATGTTAAAAAATTATTCATAACACTTACTAAAAGTGGTAAGAAAAACTTTATTCAAAGTAAGAGTACTACAGCTGGGTCTTATAATACGGGAGAGACATTGAGCTTAAGTCTGACTCCAGTAGGGACACAACTAGGATTTATAGCTACGGAACAGGGTGGGTCCATGGGATTGCAAACAGAGACTGGGAGACTGCAATGAACAACAACAACAGAGTGGGTGTCAGTGAATGGAAACTTATTAAGAGGGCCATAAGGGTGAGGGTGGATTCTGGTTCAACTGAGAAGATCATTGCTGAGGCTAGGCAAGGCTGATAAGATATTGAGGTGAGTGATAAGGAATTTGATCTGATACTGAGGGTGGTCAGATCAAGGGTGAGGTATGTTTTCTAAACTGAACTAGCAGATTCTGACGTAGATTGGACTAAATGGGCAGGCACCCCGGGATAAATACATGGCCCAAGGTTGGCAGTGCATTAATGAACTACTGCTACATAACAAATTACCCCAAACTAACAGCTTAAAACAATATTATCTCATACTGCTGCTGAAAGGAATCCAGGAGTAATTCAGTTGAGTGTTCTGGCTCAGGGTTTCATGAGATTGTCATTATCTGAAGCCTTGACATGGGCTGGTGGATTTCCTTCCAAGATGGCTTCCTCACATAGCTGTTGAAACCAGTTTCCATGCTGGCTATTGGGAGAAAGCCTCAGTTCTTTCACATGGGCCTCTCTACTGGGTTACATGAGTGTTGTCAAGATACTACTAAACTGGCTTCTAGAGTGATCCAAGAGGATGAGCAAGGAGGCTGCAGTGTCTTTTATGACCTAGTCTCAGACACTTCATTTTCATTTCTACAATATTCTAACATTAGAAGTGAGCCACTAAGTCCAGCCCACATGTGAAGGGGAGTATAAAGATCCACCCTTGAAAGAAAGGACTTGTGGACATCCTTTAAAACCACGTGGTACCCACATGGCCACAAAATTGTTTACATACTTGTATGTCCAAAATGCTTTTTCTTGCCAATGCTTTCAAATAATTTATGCATTGTAACATTAAGTTGTAGTTCAGGACCTTGTCATCTAAGTCAGTTTCACATATGGATCAGGGTCTACTTGTGCAATATCTCACGTGTTCAGTCGCTCAGTTGTGTTCTACTCTTTGTGACCCGATAGACTGCAGCACGCTAGGCTTCTTTGTCCACCATCAACTCCAGGAGCTTGCTCAAACTCAAGTCCATTGAGTAGGTGATGCCATCCAACCATTTCATCCTCTGCTGTCCCCTTCTCCTGCCTTCAATATTTCCCCCATTAGGCTCTTTTCCAATGGGTCAGTTCTTCACATCAGGTAGCCAAATTATTGGAACTGCAGCTTCAGCATCAGTCCTTCCAATGAATATGCAGGACTGATTTACTTTAGGATTGCCTGGTTTGATCTCCTTGTAGTTCACTAGACTCTCAAGTCTTCTCAAACACATCAGATCAAATTATACAAGTGTAATTCCTCTAGATCTGATGATCTGTGAACAAAAGAGTTGAGTTAATCTGCTCACTTTCACAACCAACATACAGTGCTGGGTCAGGCATAGATAACCTTTATAGACACTCCAGTTCCAGAAAGGGCAGGGGAGTGGGAGTCAATAGTAGCAGTTCTGAAATCCCACGGGTTCTTATTGGCAGTCCTTTGATTAGGATTTAAGGCCTGGAAACTTCCTAGGCTTCAGTCTCTGAATTTTTAATTCTGCCCTCTGATATGATTCCATTGCATGAAAGGTGGCTAGTATATGGTTACAGTGAAACAGTCTCCCTAGCCTGCTTCCTGCTTGTCGAAGGTAGAAGTCCAGAGCTCTCTTATTTTGTACTATTTCTAGTCCTTTCAGTCCAAGCTGAACATATATATATGTTATCTTAAAATCTTGGTGTGCCTCCTGATAATCTTACTGGTGTTCATGGCAAAGAACCCACTCTAAAGCCACAATCACACGTTTTCATAAAAAGTCCTCCTCTGTCTTGGTTTTCTACTGAGATAGCTGAGAGATAACACCCTGAAACTTGGTAGAAGTCTTATTGTATGACTGAAATGATCTCTGAGTGACACCCCTAAACTCTTTGGAGGGCATTGGCCTGCCTAAATAATGTCATGAAGCATCCCCTTCCAGCATTCTGAGGCTTAACAAAGAATTTTACTGTCACACTCATCTTTAGACAACGTTTATTTAAAAAAAAAATAATAAGAATGACCTATAGGTGATGTAAAATGTTATATTTAGACCATCTTATCTCAGTGCCCTGGAAATGACCTTGCTTGAGAGCCATTTATTTTAGCATCTTCTGTCATCTTAAAAGACTGGAATATTTCCAAATCAGCAAGTTCTGTCTTATTTTTTAAATAGTCCTTCTCTTATTTATTTATTTTTTAAATTTCCCTTCATATTTTACTATAGGCAGCAAGAAGAAACCAGGAAGCACTTTTGGCTGTTTGGCTGGAATTCTCCTTGGCTAGATATCTCAATAAATAAGATACAGTTTCTCCTTCCAGGTCATTAGGTACATTTTCTACTTTTCATAAACTGCAGGTGTAGTGGCCTTTCCTCGGCCCACTCTCTAGGCTCTTTCCCCCTGCCTCTCCTTTCTGCCAGGCATCCAGGGTGCACCACTGTGATTCCATTTAGAGTGTGTTTGCTCAGTGAGATAATGGGAATCGATTCCCTGGCTTCAGTCCTTCTGCTGGCCAGAGTCTATGTACCTTTCCCTAAGACCTTCATGTTTTCATTATCCAACTTCCATCACCTGGCCATGTCATTTCTGACAGCTCATACTCACAAGCGTACTGGCAGGGACCTCTATGTGCACACATGCGTGTGTACACAGTAACATCCCTGAGAGGAAACTTGCACATATGCAGAAATACAAGCTTTCTTCTCCAGGAACATGAATTTTGGTAAGCACCCAACTTTCTTTGTCCTGGTTGTTTTCTTTCACTTGCTCATTAATCATGTCACGTTGCACTTCCAACTCTGTGCTGCTACTGCTGCTAAGTCACTTCAGTCATGTCCAACTCTGTGTGACCCCATAGATGGCAGCCCACCAGGCTCCTCAGTTCCTGGAATTCTCCAGGCAAGAACACTGGAGTGGGTTGCCATTTCCTTCTCCAATGCATGTCTTATGTTGCTAATACCAAGGCTACTGCTTGTTTTTCTTACATACCAACTATATTAGCTAATGCACTTCCAGGTGCAAATTGGGTAAAGGACAAGGAAACTCGGAAGGAAACATTGGCTCAACAATGCAGTATTATTCTAATAACACTGTTTTATCACTCGAAGGTTATGCTTGGGGTGTTGTGAACAATCATGTGCATTAGATAAAAGAGTGTGGATAAAACTGCCAAGAAAGCTAAAACAGGAACAGAGGGGTTAGAATTAAAATGCTCCTTTCAAGCCCAGGAGACTTATTAACTAGAGCTTTAAGTTGATTTTCTTCAGAGAATGATGGTCTCGGAGAGCACCCTGTTAATGTCAGAAGAACTGATGAAAGGCATAATATAGTAAACAGCAGACACACAGATTTTGGTTTCGGGTGGATGCTTGAGCAGGTCCAGGGAGTCCCTCGAGTCCTGATCCACCTTTGCCTGTCAGGTATTCTTTGCATGACCTTTGTCATGCATGGGGTCTCCCGTATTGGCTCCTGGCAAATGTGATTCTGTTCTCCATGTGCGAACACACCAAAGCCTGCCTTGTCGCCCAAGCCTGTGGGGCCGGAAGCAGTAAAAGGATCAAGCTAAGCCAACCATCCTATAATCCTGATACCAATATATGTGTTCTGCAAAGAGTACAATTAGTAATGTTTCAAACTGGAAGACTCTGCAGGTAGCAGGTCCTGATGCTGCACTTCTGGTCCATCACTGAAAGCAAAGGAAAAAGGAAAGCCTAGTATGCCTGGCACTTCAGAAGGACAGAACGGCCCTTGTAGCCGGGTGGTCAAGGGGTTGTGTGGTCACCCACTTTGGCTTCTTTGTCTGAGGTTGCTGTCTGTTCTGTGTCTTGGAATCTTTGAACTCTCACTGGTCGCCCACAGGCACTTTCCTCCTGCCTCTCCTTTCTGCCAGGCATCCTTGGTGCACCATTCTGATTCCACTTAGAACTTGCTGGCTCGGTGAGATAACAGAGATTGGTACACTGGCTTCAGTGCTTCTGCTGGCTGGAGTCTAGGTGGAGTCTTTCCCTATGACGTTCATGCTTTGCTATTCAACTCCCATTACCTGGTTAGGTCACTTCCGACAGCTCATACTCATAAGCGTACTGGCAGGTGGTTCTTTGTGTGCATGTGCATGTACACAGTAACATCCCTGAGAGGAAATTTGCACATATGCAGAAGTACACGCTTTCTTCTCCAGGAACATGAACTTTGGTAAGCACCCAACTTTCTTTGTCCTGATTATTTTCTTTCACTTGCTCATCTCAGGTTGCACTTCTGACTCTGTACCTTAGCACCAAGAGTGTTAGAACCACCCAGACTTCACTGATTGACTAAATGCCAAGACTCCCTTTCAGTTGCTCTCATTAGGCCCAGGTAGGTCTTCATACAATCAGGTATACATGCTTGCCTACACAGCCGAAGTGCCAATGAAGCCTGTCCCTGGTTGGGCCCAAAGACATCCAAGACAGTCACCTGGAAGGCAGGATCCCTCTGAGTGTCACCTGGTGCAAATCCCCTATGACAAAATCAGAGAATCTGCTCCAGGGAGAGAGCCAGAATCCTCCCTCAGAGGCAGACGCACACCTTTGCCCCTCTAAACCCCACAGTCAGGGGCATGACCCCAGAAGAAAGAAGGAATTCACGTCAGGACTTTCAGCACACACCATGGGGTATCTTTGGCAGGACCGCTATTGCCTAGATCCTGGACCTTGAAAACCAGCAGGCTTCAAATTGCCCCCAGGGTTTCCCCCCTCCCACTCCCCCGAGTTCCCTTGGGACATGCAATAAGCCCACCACCCTTGCTTCCTCCCTGTTCCCTCCCTCACAGGCACATCCCGGCAGAGGGCCACACACGTACACTCACCCCTGCACTTTCTTTGCCTACCTGCACTGCCAGGGAGGCTGGAAGTGTCTGGAGGCATGCCACACTCACACCCTGTCTCTCCTAGGATGCCTGTCGTTTTGCACGGATAGCCTAGCTTAGCGTATCTTGCGTTTTGTGTCATATCGTGTCAGTGTGTGCCACCCTCATGGAGACAGCGTGCTGGCTTTTGGGCTGATCCTGGGCAGCACAGGCCCAGGACCTTTTCGGTTCTACTTACGTGTGTGGAACAAGTCTCCAGTGCAGCAGACAATCTGTGGCTCTTTCTCCTTCAGGTCTCTGCCCTTTTCTGCAGGACCTTAGCCTCCTCACCATCCCAGTCCTGCAGTAGCCACATCCACCATTTCCAAAGGCCTGCCCCATGTGACCGCGGACTGAGGGCTCTATAGCCAGTGGTCTCAAAGCCCTACCCCACCTGATTTGTCCTGGGTGAATCCTCAGACCATGCACCCCCTCTTCCCGGTCCAAACACACACAGCAACATGGTAGAAATGATGAGCTTGTTTTTGTGTTTCGTTTAATTGCAGATTTCTGGAGCCATGGTCTGGCGTTATCACTGGCGATCCTTTCCTCGTTCCCATCCTGTACAGGGTACTGCAGAGATACGGTGACCAACCACCCTTAGACTGGGGACGCCTCGTGCCTCCTCTTATGGTTGCTCAGCACCTCCTCTCCTGTCGCCTTCATCTCTGTGTCTGCCCTGGGCCAGACACACACACACACACACACACACACACACACACACACACACACACATAAACACAGCCGACACAAGCACATACATGTATACACACAGATGCTCGGCACAGGAACACAAATGCAATCAGGAAACACAGGTGTTTCAGAAGCCCGTGTTCCTGATTGTGTTTGTGTCTCCATGCCAAGCATGTGTGTGTATACACGCATGTGCTTATGTCGGCTGTGTTTGTGAGTGTGTGTATGTGTTTGTGTGTGTGGCCCAGGGAAGACACACAGATAAAGGTGACAGGAGAGGAGGTGCCAAGTTACCATACGTGGAGGAATGAGGCGTCCCCAGTCTAAGGGTGGGTTGTCTCTGCAATGTCAGAGATGTAGTCGGTAGGCACCATGCCCTGCTCTTGTGGTTCCCTGTTCACCTCCTCCACGAGCTCTTTCATATTTTCCCAAGGTAGCTTGAAGCCTCTTCCAGCGCAGCATGTGTGGTGCTTGTGAGCCACCAAGTGGTGCATGTGGAAATTCACAGATCCCAAAGTCAGCACGCAGGTGCACTGGGATCCCAGAGAGAATACCCTTTCAATGATAGATCTTCCCAGGTTAAGGGGCGGGAATGAAGGGCCCAGGCAATGTCAAACTCAGTGAGCAACAGGAGGCCGGGTGATGGCAGGACCCACAGCAGGATGATTCTGGAAAAGATACTTACTTCACCCTGCCTCTAGTAGTATCACCTAGGAGTCTCATGCTGCAACCATAGCTGATTTGAGGGAGACTCGTTTCACTCACGGACACACTGAATGCCCAGGCCCCAGTCTCAGCAGGCCACCTCCTACATGCATGGCCCAAATCCATACTCCTCAGTCAGCTTGCATGAGCCTGAGCATCCACATTTGGGGAAGGACAGTGTCACGGCTCCAACATGGCTGTCCCTTCACGGCCCACCTCCAGACCCTTTACCACATGTGTCTCTGTCAGTTAGCACTCATGGAACAATCTTCCCTGCTGGGGTAGTACTTCAGGGGATCGTCCCACTCGTCTTAGCTGATGATCTGGTGGCAACACGAGGAATGTCACCTCTGGGCTGACCAGGACCCGAACCTTCCCATGAGCAGCCAAGAACTCCAACATCAATCATCAACTGTATGCAGGACCAAAACTAGTCCACCTCAACAATCCTGTTTGATTCTGGGCAGTTGTGGCCTGACAACCAGTTGAGAAAATTAAGGCTCCTGGTGACCAGCCTGTGGCTGAGTCCTCCCTGTTCAAAGTCCCAGAACCAATGGACTGGTGTGGAATGATGTGCCCTTTACCCTGAAGAAAGACAGGGGAGACGGGTGTGGTGGACCCCCACAGGTGAATCATGCACACCCTTGCACACCCACACTCATCACCCCAGGAGCCACGTTTTACCAGTGATGTCAAGGTAATACTTCTTAATGATCACTGTGTTCAAGAAGTAGGGTTGGTACCGAAAGGAAAAGATCAGATTGCTGTGGGACCGGGGATGGCTCGCACCTGTACATGCTAGGATAGGCAGAAGAGAAAGGTGCAAGCTTCTAGGGACCACAGCTTGCCTCCCATTAACAGCTTCCACGAAGCCTCTGCAAACATTCACATTGTAGGAACATGGATAACATGATCCTCTCACTCCACACCAAGTCCCATACCCACCCACCTTCAGTCTCCCTCACTGAACTTCAAGTCGATCATGTAGCTGAGAAAGTCTTTATCTTAGTCGCTGATCATGACAGAAACTTAAGGGTGGTTCATAATCTGCTTTAGGTCAAGGAGCCATATCGGCCACATGCTAAGCCAAGGAGAGCCAGGAACATCAGCCCTAGTCTGGGGTGGAAGGACACTGGAACAGGCATCATCAAGGATTCTGGGCACTTCTGCTTGCCCAGCCACCACGGTTGTCCTCAGGCCCTGCCATACCATCAGGCACGCTCATGGCTCTGGGTTCCTTGTGGTGTTCTGTATCTGAGGTGGTCTGCATTCCCCAAGAAGGGGCTGTTTCTGATCCCTACTCTTCTTCAGACCTGTGTATGCTGAGTAGTGGCATGTCATTGCTTACATGGTCAGACTTGCAGTCATTGAAACAAATCGTGTCCAAAAGCAAAGGAGTTAGTGTGTGTTTGTGTATGTGTATGTGTGTCTGTGTGTACGTGTGTGTGACTCCCAAATCTCAGTTATTTTCGGGATCATCCACATTTACAATAACTGTCTGCCAAGGCTGCTCTGGTGTACTGTCTCTGGTCATTCCTGACTTAGAGGCCTTGGAGCTGCTCCTCCTCAATTGCAGGCCTGAAGTAGACACACAAATTCATGGCAGCGACACTCAGGGGTGTGGCCCTGCCTGGACTCTACTCAGCTGTGCCTTTGGAGCCTGCCAATTGCCCAGTACCACACTTCCTACAGGGTCCATCAGCACCCATCCTGCGCCCTCGTCCCCACCATCCTCCTGCTCCTGCTTCTGCACCTCCTCCTCCTCCTGAGCAGCAGACCCCAAGAAGCAGCAGAAAGGATACCACTTTGGCCCAGAAACCAGAGATGCCCTGGATAATGGCACTCCTCTGAGCCAAGTCACACTTCCTCCTCTGATGGCTCTTGCACATGAACGAAACATAGCCCCTGCAGTTTTTCTCATGGTCAGAGCTCAGTTCCACTTGCAGGGTGGCCAGCGCCTGCAGCGCATCTAGTGCCAGAAGTTCATTGGGGCTCCCGGCAATTCCTTGCCCTGATCCTCTAACACCTTCTCCTTCAGGTCTTGCGAGGACCCCCGTTGCTGCTCCTCATCAGCCAAAACCTCCACCTCCTCCATGATGTCTTCCACAAGCAGCTGGAACACCCGCCTGATCCCCGCCACGTCTCTGTCCACCAGGGCCCCGCCATCCCCTGCCACCTCCACGCTGACGTGGGTCGCATTGTCGCCTGCTGTTGCAACTGGTGGCTGCAGGGTCGCAGCCGTGCACAGCATCACAAGGGCAGGCTGCAGGGCCCCATCTCCCTGAGCATCTGGGCTCACAACTAAGTAGGTCCGGGGTCCCAAGACTCTCCCGCATTCCTCTGACCACCTCTCGTGCTATTCTTGGTCCTGGCCATGACCCCAGACTGGGTCAGATGTGAAAGGATGGGACATAAGAGCACCAAAGCAAGTGGTGTGCAATGGCGGCCCAGGCTGCAATAAACCTGTGGGACCCACTTGTTTTTTCGGGGTGGGGAGTGAGAGGTATGATCGGGAGGCAGTGGCTGGTGTGTCTGGGGTGGCCTGAGGCTGAAGAAAGGGGTGGTGGTGAGCCCAGGACCGGGTGAATAAGCTCTGGTACATCAGCCAAACAGGCAGGCCCTAGGCTGTGAGCAGCGCACATGCTGCTGGCCGAAATCTAGACCAATGGCTGAGAGGGTACAGGACGGCACCCTTATGGACACACCCCTAGACCGGAGGACATCTTCCGCGGTTCCTGGGCTCCAGCTGCACCATATGGCCAGATTCTGCTCTAGGGAGCTAGCAGGTTTTGCATCTGCCACTACCCCAGGCGCTGTCATTGACCTGGATCTGGAAATTCCAACCACGGGTTCCTGCTCCACAATCTGAACAACACACTCCTGTGTCCCACAGGACCTTCAATAACTGGGAGCTCTCCATGAGTATCCAAATGATACACAGGGGCTCCAAGTGGCTGGATACTTTTCTCCATGGGATAGAGTACCTGATGCTGTCCAGATGCTAGGGGAGAAGGGAAAAACCCCACCGTTTGCAGCAGTTGATCTCTATTGTTCAGGGACACCAGAGCCTTAGGGTACAGAGCTCACTTTGTGTCTCTTTATCTCTGCTTCTGGCACAGCACTGTTTGGGGCAATCCTTTTGTGTATGTACCAGGGCTGGTGTCTATGTGTCTCATGGCAATGTCAGGGAAAGAAATCCCAGAGTTTGATAAGGATAGAAAGGCCCTTGTTGCTGCATGTCCAAGGGGCTGTGGGATCACCCACCATGGCTTCTGTGTCTTGGGATTGCAGCCTGTTCTGTGTCTCAGATCCTCGGCACTCTCACTGATCACCCCCAGGCACTTTCTTTCTGCCTCTCCTTTCTGCCAGGCATCCTGGGTGCACCACTGTAATTCCACTTAGAAATTGCTCACTCAGTGAGATAACAGGGATTGGTACCCTGGCTCCAGTGCTTCTGATGGCCAGAGTATGTACTTTCCCTATGACCTTCACGGTTTCGCTATCCAACTTCCATCACCTGGTTAGGTCAGTTTCTACACCTCATACTCACAAACATACCGTCAGGTGCTTTTCATGCACATATGCACACACATGCTTGTGTACACACCAACATCCCTGAGAGGAATTGCACATATGTAGAAGTACAAACTTTCTTGTCCAGAAGCATCAATTTTGGTAAGCACCCTATTTTTTTGTCCTGGTTATTTTCTTCCACTTTCTCATTGAACATGTGAGGTTGCACTTCCAGCTCTGTGACTTAGCCTCAAAGGTTACAAAATTTTGGCATTTGCTCCTGACAGGGACCGATCTGCAAAGCATCAGGCAGGGTTGGAAATGCTCGCCCTGGAGAGCTGAATGAGCTGTGCCTGCGTTCTGCATTCTCCCATCACCTTGGACAGCTTCACAGTACCAGTCACGCTGGCCTGATCCATTGCCTGTGCATTCTTTCAGGAGACCAGAAAACAAGGACGTCTGGGCTCAGCTGACTTGGAGAACTGCTTTCTCAGTGTGTTCCTATCTAGGTCATTCCTGGTCAATGTTGTGCTCCTATTGCTAGCCTACCACCCCCAACAGTCTGAGTGAGGCCCACTGTTCTTTCTACCTGTGTAGCTTTCTGTGTTCACCTGTCTAACTGTGCCTCCAAGAGCTACCTCCCTTTAGCAGGAAAAGGCCAAAGAGATGCCCGAGCCTCCAAGGGCCCCCAGAGTCTTTGACAGGCCTGGGTTTGATCCAATGTTGTGAAGAAGGTGCACATAGATAGATGGTCTCTTCTGATACAAGGCATGAAACCCGAGCCATAATGGTAAGGTGGCATTCCTACAGGTGGTCCCTTCTGTTTATTCCTACCCAGACCCATGGAGTCCCCAAACAGATGATGATCTGGGAATCCTGCACTTTCTGGGCCCACAGCTCATCCCTCCCTTGGGCAGAAAGCAGCTTTTCTATCTCAAAAACACCAAGAGGGCTTGATTCCACCCAGGCCTCATTGATTTGCTAAATGCAAATACTCTCTTTCATTGGGTTCATTAAGCCCCGGTAGGACTCCCTACAGCCAGGCATCCCTGCTTACCTATAGAGCCCACGTGCCAAGGAAGCCAGTCCTTGGTTGGGCACACGGACATCCAAGACTGTCACCTGGAATGCAGCTTCCCTCTGAGTGTCACCTGGTGCAGATTGCCTACAACAAAATCAGAGATTGTGATCCAGAGAGACTGCCAAAATCGTCCCCCAGGTGCAGACACTCACCTTTGCCCCTTAGGCGCCCAAAGCCAAGGGAAAGACCCAGAAGAAAGAGGGAATTTATATCAGGGCTTTCTGCACGAGCCATGGGGTATCTTTGGCAGGACTGCTATTGCCTTTCCCCTGGACCCTGAAAACCAGCAGGCCCCGAACTGCCCCAGGGGCTTCCCTGTATCCCACTCTCTCGAGTTCCTATGAGACATGCAATAAGCCCACCATCCTTGCTTCCTCCCTTTTCCCTCCCTCATTGGCATACCCCGGCAGAGGAGCACACACGTACATCAACACCTGCACTTTCTTCGCCGTTCTGCACAGCCAGGGAGGCTAGAAGTGACTGAAGGCATGCCACGCTCTCGCCTTGTCTCTCCTAGGATGCCTGTGGTTTTGCACGGACAGCCTACATTAGCATGTCTCGCATTTTGTGTTACATTGTGCCAGTGTGTGCCACCCTCATGGAGAGAGGGTGCTGGCTGATGGGCTGATCCTGGCAAGCACTCGCCCAGGACCTTCCTGGGTCTCCTTCTCACATGTGCGGAACAAGTCTCCAGTACATCAATCTGTGCCTCTTTCTCCTTCGAGTCTCTGTCCTTCTCAGCAAGACCTTAGCCTCCTCAACATCCCAGGTCCTCTGTATCCACATCCACCATTTCCACAGGACGGCCTATGTCCCCACAAACTGTGGGCTCCACAGGCAGTGGTTTTAAAGGCCCACCCTACCTGATATGCCCTGGGTGAATCCACAGACCATGCACCCGCTCTTCCTGGTCCAAACACATACAAGAACACGGAGAAATAGTGAGCGTGTTTTTGCATTTTGTCTCATTGCGCACTTCTGGAGCCAAGGTCCTGAGTTATCTCTGACCATCCTTTCCTCATTCCCATCCTGGACAGGGTCCTGCGGAGATAGGGCGATCAATCACCCTCAGACTGGGGACGCCTTGTGCCTCCTCTTCTGATTGCTTGGCATTTCCTCTCCTGTCGCGTTTATCTCTGTTTTTACCCTGGGCTGGAGACACACACACACACACACACACACACACACAGGCGACACAAGCACACATGTGTACACACACACAGGCTCAATATGGGGACACAAACACAAACAGGGAACATAGGTGTTTCAGGAGCTGAAGATGCCCATGTCCAGCAATGTCTGAGATGGCATCAGTAGGCACCACGTCCTGCACTTGGAGCTCTCTGTCCACCTCCTCCCCGAACACTTCCCTATTTTCTGAAGGCAGCCTGAAGCCTCTTCCAGTGCAGCAAGTGTGGTCATGGTGAGACACTGATTGGTGGATGTGCAAAATCACAGAAGATCCCAAAGTCAGCACAGAGGTGCACTGGGACCCTGGAGAGGATGCCCTTGCAATGACAGGCCTTCCCAGGGTAAGGTGCAGGAGTGTAGGCCCAGGCAATCTTAAACTCGGTGAGCAACAGGAGGCTGGGGGATGGCAGCACCCACGGAAGGATGATTCTGACAAATATACTTAATTCACCCTGCCTCTAGTAGTATCACCTAGGCCTCTTGCACTGCAACCACAGTTAAATTGAAGGAGACTTGATTCACTCATGGACACACCGAGTCCCCAAGCCCCCAGTCTCAGCAGGTCATCTGCCACATGCATGGCCCAGAATCTGGCTCCACAGACAGCTTGCATGTGCCTGAGTCATCCCCATTTGGGAAAGGACAGTGTCCCGGCCACTACATGGCTGTCACTACAGGGCCCACCTCCAGACCCCTTCACCACATGTGTTTCTGCCAGTTACTCCTCATGGCAGAAACTTCCTTCCTAGGGTAATACTTCACAGGGTCGTCCACACGTCTTTGTCAATGATCTGCTGGAGGCACAAGCAAGATCAGTCCAGGGCTGACCAGGCCCGCAACCCACCCGTGAGCATCCAAGAACTCCAACATCAATCGTCACCTGTATGCAAGCCCAAAGCAACCGCACCTCAGCAATCCTGTTCGATTCTGGGCAGTAGTCGCCTGACAACCAGCTGAGAAATTTAAGGCTCCTGATTTCTAGCCTGTGGCTTGTGCTCCTCATTCACAGTCCCAGTACCAGTGGACTGGAGTGGAATATCGTGCCCTATAACCTCCAGAAAGCGAACACAAGGGTGGATTCTGCAGGTGGATCATTCACCTCCTTACACACCTACACTCACCACCCTGGAGCCACGTTTTACCAATGATGTCAAGGTAATACTCCTTAACGATCATCGTGTTCCAGAAGTAGGATTTGTCCCCAAATGAAAAGATCAGCATGCAGCGGGATTTTGGATGGTTCTGCATCTGCACCTGCCAGGATAGGGACGAGGGTAAAGGTGCAAGCTGCTAGGTGCATCAGCTTGTCACCCAGGTAGGCATTAACAGCTTCCACGATGCCTCTGCAAAGTCTCACAGTGCAGGAACATGGCTAACACGATCCTCCTACTCCCCGCCAGGTCCCATACCCACCCATCCTCAGTCCCCCTCACTGACCTTCAATCTTGTAGCTAAGAAAGTCTTTATCTTGGTTGCTGATCATGACAGAAACTTGAGGGTGGTTCATAATCTGCTTTAGGTCAAAGAGCCATTCAGGCCACATGCTGGGCCAGAAGATCCAATAGCAACAGTCCTAGTCTTGGGTAGAAGAAGCACACTGGAACAGGAGTTTCCAGCGATGCTGGGTTCTTCCACTTGCCCAGCCAACACTGATGCCTCCGGCCCTGCCATACCATCAGACACATTCATTGCTCCGTGTCCCCTCTGGTGTTTTGCATCTGAGGTGGTCTGCATCCACCAACCAGGGGCTGTTTCTCACACCTACTGTCCTCCTCCTGACTTGTGTGTGCTTGGTAGTGTCATGTCACTGCTTACCTGGTCAGGATTTGCAGTCCCTGTTGCACACTGTGTCCTCAAGCAAGGGGGTAATGTGCCTGTGTGTGTGTGTGCCTTCAACAAGAAAGCCCTGAGTGTTTGACCTGTGTCCTGTCTTCACAACGGATGGTAGGTGTGTGTCTGAATTGGTCTGGCACTCTCAGCAGATGAGAACAGCAGCCCCTTCCAGTTCCACCTTGTGCCTTTTCACTGCACTAGTGAGTGCAAACACAGGGATTCTGACTGACGGGCATGGGTAGTGGGACTCCCGCTCTCTCAGATATTTCCCGGGATCATCCACATTTACAACAATAACTGTCTGCCGAGGCTGCTCTGGTGTACTGTCTCTGGTCATTTCTGGACTCGGGTGCTGCTCCTCCTCAGATGCAGGCCTGAGGGACACACCCAAAGTCATGGCTGTGGCACTTACAGGTGTGGCCCTGCCGGACTCTTCTCAGCTGTGCCTTTGGAGCCTGCCTCTTCCCCAGACCACACTTCATTCAAGGGTCACCCATACCTTCCCTCTTCCCTTGCCCTGTGGCCACACCTGTTTTAGCAGGATCTTTAGCACAACCATCTTGAAGGTTAAATTCTTAATTTGGCTATAAAGCTCACAAATTTTAACAGCACAGTAACACAATTTTTCTAATTTGCACTGTTAGAGTTTGGTGAGGTCTTGGTGAGTTTCTTGGTTTCAGTTAGAAAGCCCTGCATTACACTTAGGGATGTAGAGTTTTCTGAAACTGAAGGAAAGACTACAAATATTCCGACTAATTTGATTATGATACATTTTTCTAAAGACTTAAACAGTTTCTGCTTCCCTGCTGCCCAAAAAATTACCCCTAACTCCTGAAGATCTTCATGATTCTATTGTGGGAATCTGGTAGAATTGAGATTCCTCAGTGCTTAGTAATTTCATCAGTAAGCTTTTCTGAGGTGAAAAACACATTGGAATTAGTTTTTAAATTAGTCCTAGACATAACAATCAGGCGAAAAGCAAATAAAAGGAACACAGATTGAACACAAACAAACTATTACTGTTAGAAGATGGCATGACCCTCCACACAGTGAACACTAAGGATGCCAGCAGAAAATTACTCGAGCTAATCAATGAATAGAGTTAGCTGAAGAATACAAAATATATACTCAGGAATCGCTTTCATTCTGATACACCAGCAATGAAAAAGGAGAAAGAGAACTTAAGGAAAAGTATCTCATTCACGATCCAATGAAGAGACTCAAATATTTAGGAATATATTCCTCCAAAGAAAGCAAGGACCTGGTACATAAAACTCTAAAACCATGTTGAAAGAAATCAAAGATAGCACAAGTAGATGAAGAAGTATACCATGTTCTTGTATTAGAAAAATCAATATAGTGACCATCAGTAAGTATACAACTCAATGCAATCTATTGGTACATTCATTCACCATTGATATTCTTGGATTCAACTATGGAATCCCTATAAAAACACCAATGGTGTTTTTCAATGAATTAGAACAAATAATTTCACAATTTGTGTGGAAACACAAAAGACCTCCAATGAGTTAATAACTCTTGAGAAACAATGGAAACGGAGGAATCAGACTTCCTGACTTCAGACTATACTACACATCTACAGTCATCAAAATAGTAAGATACTGGGCCAAAGACAGAAATACAGATCAACAGAACAAAACAGGAAGTCCAGAGATGAAGCCACACACCCACGGCCACCTTGTCTTTGACAGAGGGGCCATAAATATGCAATGGGAAAAAGACAACCTCGTGAACAAGCAGTTCTGGGAAAACAGGTCAACCACATTAAAAGAATGAAATGTTTTTCAATGGCACACACAAAAATAAATGCAAAATGGATTAAAAACCTAAGTGGAAGACCAGAAACTATAAAGTTCTTAGAGAAAAACATGGGCAGAAAACTCTCTGACAGAAATCACAGCAAGATCTTCTCCTCTATGTTCCACCTCCAAGAGTAATAGAAATAAAAACAGAAGGAAATAAAAGTGACTGACTGAAACTTCTAAGCTTCTGCAGAATGAAGGAAATTATAAGCAAGGTGAAAAGACAGGCTTCAGAACTGGAGCATATTACAACAAATCAAACAACTGCCCAAGAGTTAATCTCCCACATATGCAAGCAGCTCATGCAACTCAATACCAGAAAAACAAACAACCCGATCAAAAAGTGGGCAGAAGAATTAAATAGACATTTCTCAAGAGAAGACATCACTTTGCCAACAAAGGTTCGTCTAGTCAAGGCTATGGTTTTTCCTGTGGTCATGTATGGATGTGAGATTTGGACTGTGAACAAGGCTGAGTGCCGAAGAATTGATGCTTTTGAACTGTGGTGTTGGAGAAGACTCTTGAGAGTCCCTTGGACTGCAAAGAGATCCAACCAGTCCATTCTGAAGGAAATCAGCCCTGGGATTTCTTTGGAAGGAATGATGCTAAAGCTGAAACTCCAGTACTTTGGCCACCTCATGCGAAGAGTTGACTCATTGGAAAAGACTCTGATGCTGGTAGGGATTGGGGGCAGGAGGAGAAGGTGATGACAGAGGATGAGATGGCTGGATGGCACCACTTACTTGATGCATGTGAGTCTCAGTGAACTCCGGGAGTTGGTGATGGACAGGGGAGGCCTGGCGTGCTGTGATTCATGGCGTCGCAGAGAGTCAGACTCGACTGAGCGACTGATCTGATCTGATCTGAATGAACACAGGACAGATGGTCAACATCTCTCATTATCAGAGAGATGAAAGTCAATACCAGAATGAGATGTCATCTCACACTGGTCACAATGACCATCACCCAAACTTTCAAACAAGAAACACTGGAGAGGGAGTGGTAAACTGACCAGCTTGCACTGTTGGTAGGAATGAAAATTGGTATAGCCACAATAAACCGTATGATTTCTTAAAAACCTGGAAATAGAACCATCATATGACCCAGCAATCCCACTGCTTGCATACACCCCAAGGAAAGCAGAACTGAAAGAGATATGTGTACACCAATATTCATCCCACAACTATTTACAGTAGCTAAGACATGGAAGCAATCTAGATATCCACTGCAGATGAATGGATAAGAAAGTGGTGGTATATATACACGATGGACTATTACTCAGCTGTGAAAAACAATGCATTTTAGTCCATTCTAGAGAGGTGAGTGAAACAGGAGCCTGTTCTACAGAATGAAGTAAAGTCAGAAAGAGAGATACAAATACTGTGTAGGAATGCACATGTATGCAATTTGGAGAGATCGTCACGATGATCCTACATGCAGGGCAGAAAAAGAGGCAGAGATGGAAAGAACAGACTTTTGGACTCTGTGGAGAGGGCAATGGTGGGATGATTTGAGAGAATAGCACTGAGACATGTACATGACCATACGTAAACAGATAACTGGTGCAAGTTCAGTGCATGATGCAGGGCACCCAAAGCCAGTGCTCTGGAACAACAAAGAACAATAGTCTGGGGAGTGAGGTGGGAGGAAGGTTCTGGATGCGGGAACACGTATGTACCGGTGACTGACTCTTGTTGATGTAAGGCAAAAACTAACCCAATATTGTAAATTGAGTATCTTCCGATTAAAATAATTTAAAAAAATGAAAGGGTTGCTTTCTGAAATTTCAGTGTTGGGAGTCCATGGTACAGCATATCTTCTGAACGTATGTAACAATGTCTGATTTGAATGAGGGCAGTGTCAAATTTTGATGCCAAGGGCCGTGTTCCAATATTCTAACATCCTACGAAACAGAACTGCTAAGTTTCCTTTAAAATATTACTTTGTACTCTCCTCCAGGGCATCTTACAGAATGTTTCAAGTGACTGGAGAGGAAACAAAAGACATCACTCACTTTTTAGCACCAATTAAAGTGGGGCAATCAATTCTGAATAAAGTTTCTAGGCCTGACAAAAATGTACCTATACCATTTCTACATGACATGCATCAAAATAATTGTTCCATGGAAAATTGCACATAAGCAACTCAAGATGAAACACTATGCCTCACAGGTACTAAACAGTGAGAATAAAATGTGTTGTCACCAGTGTGTCACTTCATTCAAGTTCTTACGTCAAAATACTACAAACTGGCTTCTCAACAATGGAAAGTTTCACTTCCAGTTGTGGTAAGTCTAGGATCAGTGTGCTGGTAGGGTCAGGGTTCTGGTGTAGATCCTCCTCTGATTTGCAAACTGCTGGGTTCTTGCTGCCTGTGTTCATGGCGAGCCCTCTGAGGTCTCCTTCATACATGGAGAGATTCCTTTCCCAACAGTTCCTCTATGGTGGCAAAAGGACATCCCAGAGGGCCTGCTTCCCAATACTATCATCTTCTGGGGTTAGGGCATCAGTATACAATTTTTAGGAAGATACAAACAACAACAACAAAACAAGTGTACAACAGTCGGACCATGACAACTAACGAACACAATTTAAGTGCAGATTAAATCTTTGGACAAACCTGTATGTGTTTGTCCACAGAGAAAGTTTTTCATGTTGTCATGTGTGCAGATTCTGAAATTTTTGGCAAAGGGTTGAAGAAAGATATGTCAAAAGATTAACTATCCAGGAAGTTTTGTTTATCCATGAAGTCAACTTCTCAAGATTTTTCTTCAGCATACTAAAACTAATCCTCCATCTCAAATATATTCAGCATATAAGGGTTGAGGACCTCCACAGATGAAACACCACAGACCACATCGGTGAAGTTTTTCTTGGATTTATTTATGTATACACTCAGCTTATAAACTTGGGAAAGAAAACTCTAGCAAAGTGAAATGAAACCCTCTGAGGGTTTACTCCCCTGTTTTTATTTTAGAGAAACCAGCTAAATGTGTATTCCGTATAAATTCTCAGAAGAAATGTGTTTCAGAAATTACTTGATGAATGGTCTCTCACTACAAACGAGTATAATTGTATTGACTTTAATGAACTAGCCCTGAACTTCATTTCGTCTTACTACAGAGGATATATTCAAAGCACATTGTTAAAAAGCAAGGGTAGTATCTAAATTTGCAGGAAAATACACACACACAAATATGCACCAGTGACAAAGAGTAAGGACAAAATACACTGCGTGCAACACTTTCTCGAATTTTTCAGTGGCTCTTCCTTCCTTTCCCTTATGTCAGCTAAGGGATACATTTATGAAGGTCTTAGTTTATAGAATTTAGTTATGATATTAGATTTTCACTCAAACAACATAATTATATGATTTATCAAATTCAGCACTATTTGGTTACAACACATATAACTTTAGAGAATGAAATGACATAAAAACTATTTTATCTGTAAAGGATCATCTAGTTATTTTATCCTTAATGGTTGTTGTACTTGAGAAATATTTAAAATGCTAAGTAAAAACACTCTCAACAAACAGATCAAAACTTTCAATGTTAAGAAAACTGAGGATTACTTAGTATAGAAAGTCTGCAACTTCTAATCACATGAATTGAAAATTATGACTCCACTCTGTCTTCTGAAAGCTTCACTCTGGAAATGCCTTTCTTATGGTAGTGGCAACACAAAATGATGAAAAGAATAGATGTTAGCAAATGGTGTAAAACACTTGGGCAGTGTCTGTAAGAAAACAGCCCCTTTTATTAACCTCAAATGCATATTTCTGCTTTCCTTAAATTCTATCAAAAATCTCAAGAAAATATCTAAATAAGTGGAATATATAGAAAGACTCCCAAACAGACGAGTTCATACTCGTCTTATGATGGTGAGACAATTTATTCAAAACATCTGTTTACTGGAGGTAAAACAGGAGAGGAATCTTTTCACTTCTTTCTTTCTTCCCAGTGTATTCACAGCAGATATTTTGGTCTTTACACCTAAGTTCCATTTTATTGAAAGAACCAAGAGTTAACATTTTCCTCAAAATAATTCAGCCTCATTAGTTTTTAAAAGAAATATGATACTTTAAAACAATGAAAATACACCATTGTTTAATTAAGGCACAGTGTGCTTTAAACTATATTCATACTGTAGTTTTTTACTCTTCTAAAAGGTGATGACCAAAATTCAAACTGTAGAACGATCTTCAGACAACTGAGTTCAATTCAGATGTGACAAGAACATCTGATCTACAGAAAAATTAATTCTTGTAATAATACATAAGGTATCTTCTTTACACTACTTAGAAAATCAATCCTTTTGAACTGAAGTTAAGGACACCAACCAGATAGTTTTCTCAATACTAAATACTAAAGTTCTAAATACTAAAACACTGAACTGTAGAAGAAACTGCTTTTAATCAATCTTTGGTTCAACAGTTTTATTCCAGAAAAATCTTCCTAACTACAAACATATCACAGGGAACAAACTCACAATGAAACCGCTAAAAGAAGTTCACTGCCAAGTAAGTATTTATCTGATTCCCAATTATCTTAGTATTTATTAAAAGGCCTATATGTCATCAGAATCTTCACTCTTACTCAAAAACTCAGGTATTAGTGTGTTAGTTGCACCGTTGTGCCCGACTCTTTGCAACCCCATGGACTGCAGCCCACCAGGCTCCTCTGCCAAGGGATTTTCCAGGTAAAGATACTGGAGTGGGTTGTCATTTCCTTCTCCAGGGGATCTTCCCAACCTAGGGATCGAACCCAGGTCTCCTGCACTGCAGGCAGATTCTTTACCAACTGAGCTACAAGGGAAGCCCCACCCCCAAAACAAAACAAAAAACCTCATAACTTTATATAATAAAATACACTGTAAAAGAATTTTTAAAAATTGCTATCATGTTCAAAATGTGAGTTTAGTACACTTCCTCTTTGTTGTTAGTAGAAACTTATTTTAATTTTTCCAAGCTTACTAGAGGACGAATAAAATACTTTTGTCTCTAAGAAATAAAAGGGATTCAGAAACACTGTCCACAAAGCTCCATGAGAAAACTGAATACTCTTTTCCGAAACATCAATACCAGTATCATAAATGTTTTCCTTGATTAGCTGAAAACAGGTATCATCTCTTAAGAATTACTTTTAAGAGTGTAAAAGAGGCATTCCTTTAACAATTATTATGTACAAGTCTAGGACTTGTGAGCTTTTTAATTCCCCACCAAAGGAACATATATTAGGAAGAGAATCCATTACTATGTTGTTAATATTCTGAAGTATTTAATACCTACTTAAAGCAAATTTAAGCATCTATGAAAAAATACAGAAAAGAGAGAATTCTGAAACGACTGTTTCACCTAAATACTAAGTAGCAAACACTATGAGAAGACAGGGAAATGTAATAACTTTGATATTATCTACCATATTCCAGAAGCTCTCCATAAGCCTTCAGATTTCTAACTTCATCTGCTTTGTACTTTAAAATTACATCAGCTTTGTGGTCCTTGGAGAAAAACAAGGAAGGATCAAAACTGGTTAGGCAAAGAATCATCAGTTGTCTCATAAATTCCTTTCAAATTAAACACACTTAAGAAAATCCTCACTATTCTCTCACCTTCCTTGTGTCATCTGCACACACACACACACACACACACACAATCCTCATGATGAAGTTTGCATGCATGACCAAAAAAAGTATAGACTAGGAAAGTTATGAATACAATGCACTGAATTAAAGAAAGAAAAGGAAACATGTGGGGTGGCAATGCGGTCTTGTTCACACTCTAACACTGTAGTTCAAACTGAAAGTGGTATTATTACCCAAGAGAAACCTTTCTATAACCCATAGTTGTTAGAGTATCTTACCGATTTGAATTCTCTGTGGTGCTTTAAAAAAAGATACCGTTATCTTCCTAAAACCTGAGAGGCCTGAAGTGAAGTCTTTGTGTGTTTATGATGTAAATATGCCTGAGAATTACTGCCTTTTAGGGGGTTCACTTTTCTCCATTTTAAAGAAGCTGAGTCACTGACAGAGGAAAACATTATGAATGCTTACAACTAACCTAGAAAAGGCCTAAAGAAAGACAACTGAAAATATCAGTCATAAAACTGCAGTGGAATACAAACCAACACTTCTCAAACTATAATGTGCACCAAAAACACATACGTATTTTGTTAAAACTCTGAGTGTAACTCAGTAGTGAAGAGATAAGCTAATAACCTGCTTATACAATTCCATAGAGTAGTGATGCTGCTATTATCTTTAGATTATGATTTGAGTAGCAAGGGTTTGTAATTACCCACAACAGATTAAAAATCAGAAGAGCTATTTGTGGCTTAAGGGATTAATATAATTGTGGTTACACTGCCCATCAAACAGAGAATTTAACTGGGAATTAACTATTATTTGATCCATTTACAGGTTTCTATGTAGTTAATCCAAAATAAATGGACATGAAAATGATACAGTTTTATGGACAGATTCTATGTTTTTAGTCATCAAATACAAAAATAGAAAGGTTATCAATGGATGTTCCAGATAACAAAACATATAAATGACAAAAAAAAAAATAAATGAGTAAAACATCAGGATATAAAATGGATATACTTAAATCTGTTGTAATATTAATGCATCCATATTACCCAAAGTAATGTACATATTCCATGGAATTCCTATAACAATTCAAGTAGCATTATTTTTCCCCAGACAAAGTTATATGGAACCTCAAACAATCCAAACCGCCAAAGCAATCTTGAGAGTTAACAAACATATGAAAAGATACTGAACATCACTCATTATCAGAGAAATGCAAATCAAAACCACAATGAGGTGCCATTTCACTTCAGTCAGAATGGCTGTGATCCAAAAGTCTACAAGCAATAAATGCTGGAGAGGATGTGGAGAAAAAGGAACCCTCTTACACTGTTGGTGGGAATGCAAAGTAGTACAGCCACTACGGAGAACAGTGTGGAGATTCCTTCAAAAACTGGAAATAGAACTGCCTTATGACCCAGCAATCCCACTGCTGGGCATACACACTGAGGAAACCAGAATAGAAAGAGACAAGTGTACCCCAATGTTCATTGCAGCACTGTTTCTAATAGCCAGGACATGGAAGCAACCTAGAGGTCGATCAGCAGATGAATGGATAAGAAAGCTGTGGTACACATACACAATGCAGTATTACTCAGCCATTAAAAAGAATACATTTGAATCCGTTCTAAAGAGGCAGATGGAACTGGAGCCTATTATACAGAGTGAAATAAGCCAGAAAGAAAACCACCAATACAGTATACTAATGCATATATATAGAATTTAGAAAGATGGTAACAAGCCTGTATGCAAGACAGCAAAAGAGACACATATGTATAGAACAATCTTTTGGATCCCGTGGGAGAGGGAGAGGGGATGATTTGGAATAATGGCATTAAAACATGTATAATATCCTATAAGAAACGAATCGTCAGTCCAGGTGATGCAGGATACAGGAAGCTTGGGGCTGGTGCACTGGGATGACCCAGAGGGATGGTATTGGGAGGCAGGTGGGAGGGGATTCAGGATGGGAAACATGTGTACACCCATAGTGGATGCATGTTGATGTATGGCAAAACCAATACAATATTGTAAAGTAAAATAAATAAATAATAATAATAACAATTATAATAAAATAAAGAAAGAAAGAAAGAATAAAGCTTGAGGACACATACTTCCTGCTTTTGAAACACAACTGTTCAAACAATATGGCACTGGGATTCCACCAGTAATGCAGGTCCTGGAACAAAACAGAGCACTCAGAAATACAATTTTTCAAAACCACCCAACTAACACTTATGAAGGGAACCAAGATCACAGTGTAGAAAACACATCCTCTCCAATAGACAGGACTGGAAAAACAATACTTAACATAAAAGTAGACCCCCCTTTCTTACACTAGAATCTACCTAAAATTACCCTGAAATAGATCAGAGATTTAAACACAGAGCTGAAACTATAAAACTACTGCAAGAAAACACATTGTACAACTACTAAATGCCACTCTTGCTCTTTGATTTTGCTATAGGCCACCAAACCCATAAGCAACACAAGCAAAACCTAGTAAGTGAAACTATATCACACTAAATTGATTTTGCACAGAAAAGGACACTGTCAACAACAACAAAAAAGACAGTGTACTAGACTGGTGAAAATATTTGCAAGTGATATGACTAATAAGGGTTTAACAGCCAAGGTAGATAAATCCTGCCATTTGCAACAACATGGATGAACCTGGAGAGTAGTGTGCTAAGAGAAACACGTCACACAGAGAAAGCAAACACTGCAGGACCTCATTTATATGTGGAATCAGGACTGAATACAAACTCATCAAAGTTCAGGGATGCTCCTAATCTCTCAGCTTTGAGTGACCTGGATTTTCTGCACAAGCCTGAAATGAAAAGAAGAACTATCAGTTGCCTGGCTGAGTATTAAAGGTACGCCCCACCTTGCACAGAGCCTAAAAACAGAGGTTGAGAGGGCTGCTGGTTTTTAATGAAACCTCAAACATAGGCTGTCTGCTAGGTTATAAACAAGCATTCAGTGGCCACACACAAGGAAAAAATACATACCATACAGAATCTGTTTCAGAAATCATCCAACAAATGACAACAAGTAAAAGCTCTGGGACAAGAAATCTGATGTCCCATTTCACCATGTTATATCTGCATTTTCTAGTTTTCAACAACAACAACAACAAAACATGAGACACACAAAGAAATAGGATGTGTCTGGTCACCTAAGGAAATAAGTAGGTAATACAAAGCATGGCTCAGAAAGCCCAGAGGCTGGACTTAACAGAGACTTTACATCAGGTAGTATAGATAAAAAGAATACAAGAAACAATATAATTGTCAAGAATATTTCACTAGAGAATCAGGATATACAGATTATTTAAAAGAAAACCAGTGGACATGAAAAGTGGAGTGGTTGACTTCAAACTGTCACGGTAAATCACTAATAGAACAACAACAACAACAAAAAAAAAAAATCAACAAGGAAACAAAAGACTGAAACTTTACAAATCAGAAAGTCTTAGGTATTTACAGAAAACATGACCTGATAACAGAATAGAGAGAAACAGCAATTATTTCACTCAAAATTTAATTAAGCACAAGTGATGGGTTTGACCCAGAAATCTAAAGGATTTCTATTTCACAAGTCATATTTCAAACATTAAGACCATATTGGGCCACTACCAAGTATTTCTGTAAATATTTATTTCAGATTTATAACTTACACTTAAAAAGACCTAGTCTATGTCTTAGCTTTGTCATATGAGCCAAAAAAACCCCACATTTTTTGGAGATAGAGGTTTTGCCTTATTTAATTGCATCATCTACAACAGTGGTTTCTCAAACTTGGATC
This sequence comes from Bos taurus, assembly GCF_002263795.3. Taxonomy (NCBI): domain Eukaryota; kingdom Metazoa; phylum Chordata; class Mammalia; order Artiodactyla; family Bovidae; genus Bos; species Bos taurus. The sequence continues at coordinate 35,452,187 of NC_082638.1, forward strand.
TGAGATCTTTAAATTTAAAAATCATAACTGAGAACCCAATATAAACTTACTATTTTTTTTCTTTTGATGAAAGAGAATACTAATGAAAATCACTGTCATATGCTACTGTTCTTATTTCAGCAAAGGTCTCATTTCAAAAAATATTTAAAAAACAAAACTGTAGGGAGTCCTCTGGTGGTCCAAAGATTAGGACTCAGGGCTTTCACAGCAGTATTCTGGATTCAATCCCTGACTGGGGATCTAAGATCCCACAAGCTGCAGTAATATCAAAAATTAAATTAAAAAAATTGAATGGAAAATGAATACTCTAGCTCTGTGAAATATATTTCATAAAATACAAAGATATCTTCGTTTTACTACAGAAAACTGAAAAAGTCAGCCTGCAGCATAAACCCTGAAAACCTAGCACAGATCTTTAAATACACTTGGACTTTAAATGAAGACAGAGTGATGAGCTGTAGTATTTATCCAAAATTATAAGAGAATATGTATTGCATATTGTATTAAAATAAGATAAGAAACAACCAGTCTTCCCATAGAACACATATACCGTAAGTCAGCTAGAATCCTATCATCTTAAACATAAGTGGATCATAACAAATTTTGATGCCAGAAGGATGAGAATCATAACTGGCCAGGACAGGTCAAATGCATTTTATCACATCAGTGAAATAATGATATTAATGATTTTAAATTCAAGAACATTATAAATTTAAATGTAATTGTTACCTGATAGTCTCAAAGACCAATCAATATAATATCTGAAGTATTTATCCAAATCTATAAAATAAAACTCACAGTATATTACATTTAAAATACAAACAAACAATAGTGTTTGATGTTAAGCCATACTTAACGTGATACAAAAAATACAATTCACACAGCGTGTGAAAACTATCTGCTAAGGATTGGGGCAAAACTACAGACATGTGGTGTGTGTGTGTGTCTTGTGTGTATGTGCAGGTATATGTGTATGATGTGTGTGTGTGTTCATGCCCATGAGACAAAGTCTAGTTATAGATAGTTAGAGTATATTAAGCAAAACTAAAGTTAGGCAGTTCAGTTTGGGTCAAATTTTCTAATGTAGTCTATTAAAATATACAGTAATTTTACCTCAACTAAAGTCTTTTAAAATTACAAAAGCATAGTTCTTTGTCACATAAATTACTTGTATTCACAAATCACTCTGGGAATTTTTAGTTATTTTAAACAAATGAAAATAATTCATCCACACAAATATAGCCATCTAGTTACCAATCTACATCAATTCAGGACCCAAATCACTAACTGGAAAAGAATGATTCAAGAGAAAAAACTGTTTTTTTTTAATCCAAAAAATTAGGGTTGAAAGAACTTTAAAACAATATGATCAATAAATGTGCCAAAGTTACTAAATAAGATAGTCTATCATGTTATGAGGTCGATAAAGGACAGCAATGGTATGGACCTAACAGAAGCACAAGATATTAAGAAGAGATGGCAAGAATACAGAGAAGAACTGTACAAAAAAGATCTTCACGACTCAGATAACCACAGTGGTGTGATCACTGACCTAGAGCCAGACATCCTGGAATGTGAAGTCAAGTGGGCCTTAGAAAGCATCACTACGAATACAGCTAGTGGATGTGATGGAATTCCAGTTGAGCTATCCCAAATCCTGAAAGATGATGCTGTGAAAGTGCTGCACTCAATATGCCAGCACATTTGGAAAACTCAGCAGTGGCCAGGGGACTGGAAAAGGTCAGTTTTCATTCCAATCCCAAAGAAAGGTAATGCCAAAGAATGCTCAAACTACCGCACAAATGCATTCATCTCACACACTAGAAAGGTAATGCTCAAAATTCTCCAAGGCAGGCTTCAGCAATATGTGAACCATGACCTTCTTGATGTTCAAGCTGGTGTTCAAGAAGGCAGAGAAACCAGAGATCAAGTTGACAACATCTACAGGACCATTGAAAAAGCAAGCAAGTACCAGAAAAGCATCTATTTTTGCTTTATTGACTATGCCAAAGCCTTTGACTCTGTGGATCACAATAAACTGTGGAAAATTCTGAAAGACATGGGATTACCAGCCCTCTTGACCTGCCTCTTGAGAAATCTGTATGCAGGTCAGAAAGCAAGTTAGCACTGGAAATGGAACAGCAGACCGGTTCCAAATAGAAAAAGGAGTACCTCAAGGCTGTCTATTTTCACCCTGCTTATTTAACTTCTATGCAGAGTACATCATGAGAAATGCTGGGCTGGATGAAGCCCAAGATGGAATCAAGATTGCTGGAAGAAATGTCAATAACCTCAGGTATGCAGATGACATCACCCTTATGGCAGAAAGTGAAGAAGAACTAAAGATTCTCTTCATGAAAGTGAAAGAGGAGAGTGAAAGAGTTGGCTTAAAGCTCAACATTCAGAAAACTAAGATCATGGCATCTGGTCCCATAACTTCATGGGGAATACATGGGGAAACAGTGGCTGACATTTTATTTTATGGGTGGCTCCAAAATCACTGCTGATGGTGATTGCAGCAATGAAATTAAAGGACACTTACTTGGAATGAAAGTTATGACTTACCTAGACAGCATATTAAAAAACAGAGACATTACTTTGCCAACAAAGTTCCTTCTAGTAAAGGCTATGGTTTTTCCAGTAGTCATGTATGGATGTGAGAGTTGGACTCTAAAGAAAGCTGAGTGCCAACAAAGTAAAGACTGATGTTGAAGCTGAAACTTCAATACATGGCCACCTGATGCCAAAAAAACTGACTCATTTGAAAAGACTCTGATGTTGAGAAAGATTTAGGGCAGCAGGAGGTGGGGACGATAGAGGGTGAGATGGACGAATGGCATCACTGACTTAATGAACAAGTGTTTGGGTAAACTCCAGGAGTTGGTGATGGACGGGGAGGCCTGGCATTCTGCAGTCCATGGAATCACAGAGTCGGACACAACTCAGTGACTGAACTGAACTGCTCTTTGGAAGAAAAGCTATGGCAACTCTATACAACATGTTAAAGGCAGCTACCACGTTGCTGACAAAGGTCTGTATAGTCAAATATCTAGTTCTTCCAGTAGTCACGTATGGATGTGACAGTTGGGAACATAAAGAAGGCTGGACACTGAAGAGTTGAAGCTTTTCACTGGAAGTTCTGGAGAAGACTCTTGAGAGTCCATTGGATGGCAAGGAGATCAAAGAAGTCAATCCTAAAGGAGATCAACCCTGAACATTCACTGCAATTTCTGCTGCCAAAGCTCCAATATTTTGGCCACCTGATGCAAAGAGACGACTGAAAGGAGAAGACCTTGATGCAGGGAAAGCAGGAGGGCAAGAGAAGAGGACAACAGAAGATGAGATGGTTGGATGGTATCACAGGATTCAAGGTATATGAGTCTGACCAAACTCAGGGAGACAGTGAAGGACAGGGAATCCTAGTGTACTGCAGTTCATGGGGTCCCACAGAGTCATAGATATGACTTATCAACTGAATAACAACTTGACCAAAGAGCTCCTAGTCTAATCTGTAATTATCCTGAAAAGTAATGGGATTCACATGCTAGAGAGTTCCTTGGATAAAAGGCCATGAACCCAGCTTAGTACTCAGGACTACTACACAAAAGAAAATAGCAAAGAAAAGAAGACGATAAGTTAAAAATTGGCCATGAAAACACACTTCTAATGTAAGGAAAAATATGAAGTTCAAGGACCAGATTATCTTTAGCCACACATCATGTTCTAAATAATAAATTATTTGTGCTTGTGTGTTAGTGTGTGTGTATGTGTGTGTGTGTTGTGTGTGGGTTTAATGGCTTTCAGTATGCAGGAATAACTGCAAGGCTTTGTTAAGAAGTGCTGTAAATTACTGAAACAAATGGACAAATGTGAATGGAGTTTATATACCAGCTCTACAATGAAGAATAGAATTTTCAATTAAGAGAAAAGCATACATGTGTATTGAACACTATTTAAATTTCCATTCATTTCAACATCCACATATGGCTAGTGGCTATACAAAAAAACAAAAAAAAAACAAAAAAAAACAAACAGGTTTCCCCAGTGGCTGGGCCATGAAGAATTCACCTGCAAATGCAAGAGACAAAGGAGACACGCATTTGACTTCCGGGCCAGGATGATCCCATGGAGAATAAAAGGACAACGCATTCCAGTATTATTCCTGCAAATCCCATGGAGACAGGAGCCAGGTGGGGCACAATCCATGATTTCAAAAAAGAATCAGACATGACTAAGCACAACCAACATTTCTAGAAAAGTACTTCAGTGCAATTCTGTTCAGTCGCTCAGTCATGTCTGACTCTTTGCGACCCCATGCATAGCAGCACACCAGTCCTCCCTACCCATTGCCAACTCCCGGAGTTTACCCAATCTCATGTTCATCGAGTCGGTGAGGCCATCCAACCATCTCATCCTCTGTAATCCCCTTTTCCTTCTGCCCCCAATCCCTCCCAGCATCAGCGTCTTCTCCACTGAGTCAAATCTTCGCATAAGGTGGCCAACATATTGGAGTTTCAGCTTCAGCATCAGTCCTTTCAATGAATACCCAGGACTGATCTCCTTTAAGGTGAACTGGTTAGATCTCCTTGCAGCCCAAGTGACTCTCAAGAATCTTCTCCAACATCACAGTTCAAAAGCATCAATTCTTCAGCGCTCAGCTTTCTTCACAGTCCAACTCTCACTTCCGTACATGACCACTGGAAAAACCATAGCCTTGCCTAGACGAATCTTTGTTGGCAAAGTAATGTCTCTGCTTTTTAATATGCTATCTATGTTGGTCAAGAAGTGATAATACCAGACCACCTGACCTGCCTCTTGAGAAACCTATATGCAGGTCAGGAAGGAACAGTTAGAACTGAACATGGAACATGGACTTGTTCCAAATAGGAAAAGGAGTACACCAAGGCTGTATATTGTCACCCTGCTTATTTAACTTCTATGCGAGTACATCATGAGAAACACCCTGGGCTGGAAGAAGCACAAGCTGGAATCAAGATTGCCTGAAGAAATATCAATAACCTCATATATACATATGACACTATCCTTATGGCAGAAAGTGAAGAGGAACTAAAAAGCCTCTTGATGAAAGTGAAATAGGAGAGTGAAAAACTTGGCTTAAAGCTCAACATTCAGAGAACTAACACTATGGCATTTGGTCCCATCACTTCATGGGAAATACATGGGGAAACGGTGGAAACAGTGACAAACTTTATTTTGGGTGGCTCCAAAATCACTGCAGATGGTGACTGCATCCATGAAATGAAAAGACACTCCTTGGAAGGAATGTTATGACCAAACTAGATAGCATATTAAAAAGCAGAGACATTACTTTGCCAAGAAAGGTCTGTCTAGTCAAGGTTATGGTTTACTAGATGACAAGAGAATTGTAAGGTTAAATTTCTTGTAACCATTCTCCTGGAATTATATAAAGAAAGGCTTCGCTCTTAGGAGATGAAATATTTAGGGCTAAAGTCTATAACTAAATATCTAGACCTGCCTATAACAAAGTTTAAAATGTTAGAAGGAAAATGTTCATGTACAGAAAAAAAGTACAAAAAGAAAACATTAAAGATTAGTGAGTCTAAGTGAAAAACATATGGGATTTGTGCTCACATTTCAACGTTTCTGTAGGCTTAAATTTTCATTAAAAGGAAAAATGTAGGTACTTCAGTCAATTAGTTTACTCTTAGTTTAGTCTGCACTTACTTAAATAAGAGTCAGTTATTCGGTTACTTTATTAAATATGATCATGCACTAGTGACATTGTAGCACTGATCGTCTGAGGTCTTGGCACGGATGTCTCATAGTCTATTGAAAAATATTACGATGGTAGGGAATTTTCAATGTTGGAAGACATCCTTACTCTGCTCTAAACCTTAAAATTCATTCTCAGTTATACCATCTTTTTCCATAGAATAAAAACAGAACACTTTGTTTACAGAAATGCCATTAAGCATCCATGAGAAACAGTGTAAAATGAATTATTTAATAAAGAAATTCTGGTAAAATGTATGACAATGAAAATGGGGAAAAGATGGAGCTATGTGGGGCTTTGGTGGTGGCTCAGTGGTAGGGAATCCACCTGCGAATACAGCAGACACCAGTTTGATCCCTGCTCCAGGATGAATCCACATGCCTCAGAACAACTGAGCCCCTGTGCCACAGCTACTGAGCCTGTGTTCTACAGCCTGGAAGCTGCAATTGTTGAGCTCACGTGCTGCAACTACTGAAGCCTGGTCTCCCTAGAGCCTATGCTCCACAAGCAGAGAGTGTACCCCAATGAGAATCCTGTGCACTGCAACTACAGAGAAGCCCCTGTTCCCCACAACTAGAGAAAAGTCCATCCACAATAATGAAAAGCCCATCCACAGTAATGAAAGCCCAGTACAGCAAAAAAAAAAAAAAAAATATATATATATATATATAATATATATAATATATTAAATATATAAGCAAATATATATATATATATATATATATATATATATATATATATATATAAGCAAATAACAGCATTTAGATTAAAAAAAAAAAAAGAGTGAGATTATGAGACAACTCCTCAGGACTTTCACTAAGGTATGTTTCAGATTAAACTCTGAAATTCACATTATTATAAAAGGTATAAATAGCTAAAGAATTCTTGTTTTGACCATCTTCTTTAAATACGAAGTATCTTTTTTTCACATTTGTTTCCCTTAACCTTGCACCTGTTTCTGCCTCCTTTACTTCAGTGATTAAAATGTGAATAAATATTGAGATCTAATTATCTGTATAATAGTTTACAAACTCATCAAACAAGCTAACATAAGCTGTTAAACTTTATATAAACAGGGAAACAAACAGATTATCATTTAAATAGCAGCAAAATATTAACAGACCTCAAAAGAGATTTACAATTTAACCTAATTTGTTACTGATTAGCCACGTACAAATTTGCTGATGGCTTTCTTCTAAATCCCTTAGCAGATAAATACATAATCAACCACATAACCCATTACCAGAGATAACCTGTAGCATTTTTTATTATCCATGTTTTCCAATTAAACCCGGGTTCTATACATTCCCTTCTACAATTCATTTGCAAATTAATAAACCAAAATAGTCCATATATTTATAAAGCAATGAAAACTGAAAAATCATATGTCAAAATGTCTTCAGTTTGGCCTGAGAGGAAGCAGCTGGTTTAAAATTCCCTCAGATGGAAGGGGGAGTTACCCACGGCTGCAATGAAACTGAGGAAGATAACATTAACAAAAATGTGTTGAACATCTACTAAGCACCAAGTTGTGGTAATTCTGCTTTCATAAAATAATTACTAGTCTCTTATAGAATACACAAGCCAACATGGGCACCTGAAACTTCTTTCCTAGAAACAGAGGAGGAAACAAGGAATGTATGGAAATGTATACTCATTTGTAAGTTAAAAGTTAATTAAATTAGGGGAAAAAAAAGTGGAAGTGCTTTGTAATTTACCTAACACATTCTGAAAAAGACATTCTTAGAGTTTCCCTGAATAGTTAGCAGCAACACATTTGCTAGAGAAAGGCTGTACCAGTCGGTTTGGGGACTCTAGAGAGCACTGAAGTCAAAGGCAAAGAAGTGTGACAGAATATGACAAAGGTTAAGTAAGCCTTGAAAGCTAAAATGAAGTGCAAGGAATGAATTATGAAGAGAGATTTGTTGTGGAATGTGAAATATGGTCCTATTCTGAAGGATGTATTCTCATTCCTTGCAGTTACAGTTTTCCAGGAGGCATTTCAAGGATATTAACCATGACCCAAGCAGAACTCAGGTCTGTAAAAAGGAGAATTCAAGGAATAACTGTCCCACTGCCCTCTTTCAATTAGCTTAGAAGTACCGTTTTGGAAGTTACAAGTAAAGTTATTGTCAAATCTGATTATTTGTGAACTGTCTGCCTCAGAATAAAGATAAGTAGAAACGCATAGTGCCAGCATCGATTTTACGAGAAAAGAAGGCTGAACACGTTGGGATATGTGTGCCTTCTAAAAAAAATGGTTAAGGTTTGTGACAGGTAGAGGAAAGTAAACCGGCAGACATGAACCTAAACATGCAACATGGATTTACCCTTTCCTGGGAGCTCAGATGGTAAAGCGTCTGCCTACGATGTGAGAGACCTGGGTTCCATCCCTTGGTCAGAAAGATTCCCTGGAGAAAGAAATAGCAACCCACACCAGTATTCTTGCCTGGAAACTCCCATGGACCGAGGAGCCTGGTAGGCTACAGTCCATGGGGTTGTAGAGTTGGACACGACTGAGCAACTTCACTTCACTTCACTTCACTTCACTTCACTTCACTTACAAAGAAGCAGTTATTTTCACCAGTAGTGAACTGTCCACAAAGTAAAGTATAGACAAATATTTAACAGTTGCAAAAGAAAAAATCAGGGTGTCATAAACAACAGCTAAGGGAGAGTTCTGGGAAGGGATGAAGGCCAGAGGGGCGAAGCCTCCACTGACCAAAAGTAGGCTCCTGCCAGTTTACTAACGCACCTGCAGTTAAACTGGCATGAATCCCAAACTAATAGTATTTTACCCGCGGTGTAAAATTGACAAAAAGGGAGAGAAAATTATACCGCTATGTGAACAGAGCGAGAGGAAGCACGAGCAGCTTCTCGCTCCTATGCGGACTGTGCAGTTCACTCAAAAACATCAGCCAACCAGAAGGAGGAGGAAATACCACTGATGGTGGCTGAGCAATCAGTGGTTCCTGGAAACTGAGTCATTACCTTTATTCTTGGGCAGAGCTGTAGCAGCAGGCTCACTGTTTCCAAGCAGCTTCCTGTGCTGCTTCCGCTGCCAGATAATCCTCCGAGGCCTCCAAGGTACTAAGTTACACTCTCTGAATTGAGAACTTGGGAGAGATTGGCACGCGGCCACTCTTAGCAGCAACAAAATGGCAACCCGGCTGGTGTTACGGTGTAAACGTCACTTTTCTCGCGCATGACGCTACCGGCCTATCCCCCAAGCACAGTCTCTTCTGCCCTACGGAGCACGTGTAGTCCAAACCAACTGACTTCCTGGTACTCAACACTGTGAGGGACGCTGTGTCCGATGCCAGTAAAGAATGATATATTTTTGGAGAACACCGCGCTGAGCTTGAAACGAGATGTGTCAATGTAATGAAGACTGCGTGCATTTCCCTAATTAGAAACCGCTTGAGCTAACTCATACTACTGAACAGACTTCTGCTACCTGTTAATAAGTGCTCTTGCCTGACCATTTCTTCACTTAAATTGTATCCGTTGTCTTCCTTCTTGGAGAAACAAATTCCATCAGGATGCTTCTGTTAGAAATCTAGCGTAATACAAGTGGTGGAGGAATTAAAGAGAAAGGTTATATATCTATCAGAGGACCTGGACAAATGTTCTTATGTTTGGGAGACAGGAACCTCTTGTGGTTCATTAGAGATCCCTCTCTTTGAAATATTTAGGTCCAGTAAGCTAGGGACTGGTGGTGGCGGTAGTAGAGCCCCTAGTCTGTGTATCCAATGTTGGAGTGATGGAATAAAGTTTAAAGTTACTGCAAACAAACAAACGAACAAAAATACCTTCTCTTCGGAAATAAAATGTTTAGTATTGTTTTTCATAGTGATGGAAAACCTTTTCACCTATTTAAGCATTAGTGAACATTCTAGCTAGATATAATTTTGCTTGAACTTTATGCTAGACACCCTATTTTTGACCTGTGAAGCAAATATTGTACATCTGCTTTAACCATGGAGAATAGTCACTGGGTATTCACTTGAATGGGGAGGTAAAAATCTACTGTAGTTGTCTGTCATCAGTGTACCCTCTGGAAAATCAGGATACGAAAATGAGATTGTGCATTTCTGTGCTTTGGAGTTGTGTGTTCCTAGTCAGTTAAGATAATTAAGAAGTTTAATGATTCCAGATTCTTGCCTAGGAAAACACTAACATCACTGCTTGCCATATTTGTATTTTGTGGTTAACAGGATCCTTTTTACCACGATATATGTTTCACTCATGTATTTTCCACTTTAAAGAGATTTCTGTGTATACTGGCTCTGCCCCTACAGCTTCAGAACACTCCTCTTAAAACTGTAGGAAAGACCATTTACCAGGCTATGGCCCTTGAGTTTGTTTGAATATTTTTTCCAATTTTAGTATATAATTTGTTGGGAATTTTCATCAATATGGTATAATTTCCTTCAAAGGAAAAAAAATGTGTTTGACTTCAAGTATGAAACGTTGTACTGAAAGTTATCTCTTTCTTAATCATGACATATGATCAGTGAGTCCACATAATAAGGAATGACAATTGGAACTTTTAAGCAGAAACTAGGGCTTCCCTGGTAGGTCACCTGCTTAACAATCTGCTGCAATGCAGTTTGATTTCTGGTTTGGAAGGATTATCTGGACAAGCAACAGGTCACTCACTCCCATATTCTTTAGGCTTCCTTGGAGGTGCAGATAGTAAAAAATTCATCTGCTATAAGAGATCTGCTGGAAGAGTGGCCTGACAACCCACTCCAGTATTCTTGCCTGGAAAACCCCCATAGACAGAGGAGCTTGATGGGCTATAGTCCAGAGGTCACAAAAAGTCAGACATAACTGTGAGACTAAGCAGACCAGAAACTAAAATAGATTTTTTAAAAATGCTTGAAAAACTTGAAGTTTGGAGGTCTGCCTTAGAAAGAGTATTTTAACCCTGAAAAAATTACATTAAGCAATGAACTTTACTACTCTCTTGTCCCTATAAAATCACAGGAGAAATGGAGTGTCATTTCCCTTTTTAGAGGATAGTTGTTGTAGTGAAGATATTAAATGATTAAATAAGTGATTTAAATCTACTGAAATGCTGCTTGCAAAAATGACAAAAAAATCTAATTCAAGATGAATATTAAAGCAAGAACATAATTGAAATCAGTTGCTGTTGTAAGACATGGCTTCAAAAGAGAGCTAAATAAATGTATATAATGACTGGCTAAATTCTCTGGCAATACATTATAAAAAATCACGGTCAATATTGAAAAGATTTTTACACACAATAAAAATAAATGCCTTTTAGTTATGCATAGTTTGAATAATCAAAAACACTGACTACTTTTCAGACATTCCAGGAAAAGGTCTTTTAAACAAATTATTTACTTTATCTCCCAAAACAATATAGTGGTGGTGGTCGTGATTAGTTGCTAAGTTATTTCCTTCTCTTTTTCATCTCCATGGACCATAGACTACCAGGCTTCTCTGCCCGTGGGATTACCCAGGCAAGAATACTGAGGTTGGTTTCCATTCTCTCTTCCAGAAGATCTATCTTTCCAACTCAGGGTTTTCTCAACGTTGGGTCATCCACATTGGGAGGTGGATTCTTTACCACTGAGCCACCAGGAGAATCCCCCAAAGCAACACAGTATCTACTTAAGATAGATAAGTAGAACTTAAGTAGATAAGTAGAACAAACTTCTAGCCTGCAGAGTCTGGGTTTGTTCAGAACTACCCTAGTGATCCATTGGTTAATAGTCAGCTTCCCAGTGATCCTTGTCTGGGAGGATCCCACATGCCGAAGTGTAACTAAACTCATGGGCCACAACTCATGAGCTCATGTGCCAAAACTAGAGCCAGTGTTCTGCAACAAAAGAAACCATCACAATGGGAAGGCTATGCACCATATCAAAGTGCACCATACCACTTGCCTCAGCTAGAAAAGGCCCTTGAACATCCATGAATACCTGGCCCCGCCAAAATAAATAAAATTTAAAAAATAATAAAATAAATAAGTTCCTTAAAAAAGTGAGTTTGTTTAACATAGAAGTGTAGTTACATATATGCAGCAACAAGCAAATGTACCTTGAATGTTGAAAGCACAAAAATACTTATTTTTTAAAACATGATAGAACAGTACTGATTAGACAAATTTACCACAAAATAAAAATATTCTATGCAATAGTTCACCAAGATGAGATGTAAGGGTATCCCAACCATCAGAGTTAAATTTGTGGTATGAATGCCTAAAAGCCTATGAAACATAATGTTGCTTATATAATTCGAGCATACATAGATCTACTTAAGCTGTTAGCTCTCTCTTCTGTGTCTTTATATTTCCTTCTGAAGCAATTTGGATTTTCTAAAAGAATGTGAAGATTTGTTTTCTTTGTTTTAGTTTCTGAGGAGACTTCTCATTCTGCCCACACACTAGGAAACTTTTAATATATTTTCCATTACTATAGTTCAAGTTTTGTGTACCCTAAACTTGCATACCATTAACCCTGTACTGTATTTCTTTCAGCAGGCTTTAGTGATGTTCTTCAAGCTGTTTTTGCCATTCTTTAATTTGGATATAATGCTCACTGATTTTAATAGAAAATTAACAGTTTTCTACTGTGCTTTTATTATTTTTATATAAATTTATTTATTTTAATTGGTGGTTAATTACTTTACAATATTGTATTGGTTTTTCCATGCATCAACGTGAATCCACCACAGGTATACACATGTTCCCATCCTGAACCCACCCGCCCCTCCACGCTACCCTTCTGGGTCATCCATCCTTCTGGGTCGTCCCAGTGCACCAGCCCCAAGCATTCAGTATCATGCATGAAACCTTGACTGGTGACTCATTTCATATGTGATATTAAACATGTTTCAGTGGCATTGTCCCAAATCATCCCACCCTCTTCCTCTCCCACAGAGACCAAAAGACTGTCCTATACCTCTGTGTCACTTTTACTGTCTCGCTTACACGGTTATCATTACCATTTTTCTAAATTCGATATATATGCATGTGTATGCTGTATTGGTATTTTTCTTTCTGGCTTACTTCACTCTATATAATAGGCTCCAGTTCATCCACCTCATTAGAACTGATTCAAATGTATTATTTTTAATGGCTGAGTAATACTCCATCGTGTATATGTACCACAGCTTTCTTATCCATTCATCTGCTGACAGTCATCCAGGTTGCTTCCATGTCCTGGCTATTATAAATAGTGTTGCAATGAACATTGGGGTACACGTGTCTCTTTCAATTCTGGTTTCCTCGGTGTGTATGCCCAGCAGTGGGATCGCTGGGTCGTATGGCCATTCTATTTCCAGTTTTTTAAGGAATCTCCACACTGTTCTCCATAGTGGCTGTACTAGTTTGCATTCCCACGAACAGTGTAAGAGGGTTCCCTTTTCTCCACACCCTCTCCAGCATGTATTGCTTGTAGGTGTTTGGATCATAGCCATTCTGACTGGTGTGAAATGGTACGTCATTGTGGTTTTGATTTGCACTTCTCTGATAATGAGTGATGTTGAGCATCTTCTCATGTGTTTGTTAGCCATCTGTATGTCTTCTTGGAGAAAAGTCTATTTAGTTTTTTTGCCCATTTTTTTATTGGGTCATTTATTTTTCTGGAATTGCACTGCAAGAGTTGCTTCTATATTTTTGAGATTAGTTGTTTGTCAGTTGCTTCATTTGCTATTATTTTCTCCCATTCAAGGCTGTCTTTTCACCTTGCTAGTAGTTTCCTTTGTTCTGCAGAAGGTTTTAAGTTTAATTAGGTCCCATTTGTTTATTTTTGTTTTTATTTCCAATATTCTGGGAGGTGGGTCATAGAGGATCCTGCTGTGATTTGTGTCGGAGAGTGTTTTGCCTATGTTCTCCTCTAGAAGTTTTATAGTTTCCGATCTTACATTTAGATCTTTAATCCATTTTGTGTCTTTTTGTGTGTAGGGTGTTAGAAAGTGTTCTAATCTCATTCTCTCACAAGTAGTTGTTTGGCCAGTTTTCCCAGCACCACTTGTTAAAGAGATTGCCTTTAATCCATTTTATATTCTTGCCTCCTTTGTCAAAGATAAGGTGTCCATATGTGCGTGGATTTATCTCTGGGCTTTCTATTTTGTTCCATTGATCTATATTTCTGTCTTTGTGCCAGTACCATACTGTCTTGATGACTGTGGCTTTGTAGTAGAGCCTGAAGTCAGGCAGGTTGATTCTTCCAGTTCCATTCTTCTTTCTCAACATTGCTTTGACTATTCCAGTTTTTTTTGTATTTCCATATGAATTGTGAAATATTATTTGTTCTAGCTCTGTGAAAAATACTGTTGTTAGCTTTATAGGGGTAGCAGTGCTTTTAGAATGTGGTGAGCTATTCTGTTTCAGGATTTCAGTTGGAAAATCCTGCATTATTATTAGGGCTGTAGTATCTTCTGATACTGAAGGAAAGACTAAAATATTCCAAACTAATTTGATCATAGTAATTAATGTTTTCTAAAGAATTAAAAAGTTACTCATCAAAAAATTTCATTCCCATGGAAAAAAAAAACGCTAACTCCTTAAGTACATCATGATTTTATTAAGGGAATCTGTGAGAACTGACATTTCTCTGTGCATCATGATTTCATCAATACACCTCTCTGAGATTAAAAAACAAAAACAGAATTCACATGCTTCAGGAAAGTCATATTTAAATATGGAAAAACTTGTTTCAATAGCAGTAAAAATGGCTGCATGAGCAGTGGATTGATAATTTTTCTCTATTTTTCTCTGAGTAACTTCTTGAAAGTTGTGTCTTCACTTCTTACTGAAATGTATTATTCTCCTGTTGTTTAGTTGCTCAGTCATAGCAACTCTCTGCAACACCACGAGGCCTTATTATCTATCACTAACTCCCAGAGTTTGCTCAAACTAATGTGCATCAAATTAGTTGTACCATCTGACCATCTCATCCTCTGTTAGGCCCTTCTCCTTCTCCCCTAAAGATTTCCCAGCATCAGGGCCTTTTCCTCTAGTCATTTCTTTGCATCAGGTGGCCAAAGTATCAGAGTTTCAGCTTCAGCAAAAGTACTTCCAATGAATATTCAGAGCTGAGTTCTATCAGGATTGCCTGCTTTGATCTCCTTGCAGTCCAACGGACTCACAAGAGTATTCTCCAACACCACAGTTCAAAAGCATTGATTATTCCATGCTCAGTTTCCTGTATAGTTCAACTCTCCCATAATTGCAAAGTTATGCCTCTGCTTTTGAATATGCTCTTTAGATGGTTACAGCTTTTCTTCCAAGGATCTAGCACCTTTTAATTTCATGGCTGCAGTCAGCATCTGCAGTGATTTTGGAGCCTGAGAAAATAAAGTCTATCACTGTTTCCATTTTCTCCATGTTTTCCCTATTTGACATGAAGTGATGGGACCAGATGCCATGATCTTCATTTTTTCAATGTTGAGTTATGAGCCAGCTTTTTCACTCTCTTCTTTCTTTTCATCAGCAGGCTCCTTAGTTATTCTTCACTTTCAGTCATATATGTGGTGTCAAGTGCATATCTGAGGTTATTGATATTTCTCCAGGCAATCCTGATTCTAGTTTGGGCTTCATCCAGCCTGGCATTTCACATGATGTGCTCTGAATATAAGTTAAATAAGCCACATGGCAATATACAGCCTTGATGTACTCCTTTCCCAATTTGAATCTAGTGCATTGTTCCATGTCCAGTTCTAGCTCTTGCTTCTTAATCTGCCTACAGATTTCTCAGGAGGCAGCTAAAGAGATCTGATATTTGCATCTTTTCAAGAATTTTCCATAGTTTGTTGTCATCCACACAGTCAAAACCTTTGGCATAGTCCAAATCAGATGTAGATGTATATCTTGAACTCCCTTGCTTTTTCTCTGATCCAATGGATGTTGGCAATTTGATCTCTGGTTCCTCTGACTTTTCTAAATCCACCCTTAACATCTGGAAATTCTGGGTTCACGTACTGTTGAAGCCTGGCTTGGAGAACTTTGAGCATCACTTTGCTTGCATGTGAGATACATGTAATTGTGTTGTAGTTTGAACATTCTTTGGCATAGCCTTTCTTTGGGATTGGACTTTAAACTAACCTTTTCCAGTTCTGTGGCCAATGCCGAGTTTTCCAAAGTTTCTGGCATATTGAGTGCAGGATTTTAATGGTATAATCTGATAGGACTTGAAACTGCACGACTGGAAACCCATCACCTCTAGTAACTTTGTTCATAGTGATTTACTAAGGGCTACTTGATTTCACATTCCAGGATGTCTGGTTCTAGGTGAGTAAAGACACCATCACAGCTAACTGGGTCATTAAGATCTTATTATTATTATTATTATTTGGTACAGTTCTGCGTATTTTTGCCACCACTTCTTAATAGATTCTGCTTCTGTCAGGTCCATATTGTTTGTCTCCTTTATTGTGCCAATTTTGCATGAAATGTTCCCTTGGTATCTGTAACATTCTTGAGGCGATACCTGGTCTTTGACATCCTATTGTTTTTCTCTATTTCTTTGCACTGACCGCCGAGGAAGGCTTTCTTGTCTCTCCTTGGTGTTCTTTGGGAAACTGGATTCAAATAGATTATCTTTTTTGTTCTCCTATGCCTTTAGCTTCTCTTCTTTTCTAAGCTATTTGTAAGGGCTCCTCAGACAACCCTTTCGCCTTTTTGAATTTATCTTTCTTAAGTATGCTCTTGATCACTGTCTCGTGCAGAATGTCATGACACTTGGTCCATAATTCTCCCTGTAGTCTGTCTATAAGATCAAATCCTTCAATTTGATTTGTCACATCCACTGTGTAATCATAAGGGTTTGATTTCAGTCAAACCCAAAGGGTCCAGTGGTTTGTCATACTCTCTTCAATTTAAGTTTGAACTTTGCTTAAAGGCATTCATGATCTGAGCCATGTCACTGCTCAGTCTTGTTGTGGCTGAATGTATAGAGCTTCTCCATCTTCGGCTGCAAAGAACATAATCTGATTTCAGCACTGACCATCTCTAGACTCATCTCTTGTGTTGTTGGAAGAGGGTGTTTGCTATGAGTGGTGAGTTCTCTTAGGAAACTCTGTTAGTCTTTGCCCTGCTTCATGTGTACTGCAAGGTCAAACTTGCCTGTTACTCCAGGTATCTCTTGACTTCCTACTTTTTCTAGTAGGCCATGGAGCTGGACAGTATAAGCCCTCATTCCTCCGCTTTTTCTAAATCCAGTGTATTGGATCACATACTTTGAAGCCTAGCTCAAAGAATTTTGAGCATTGTCTTGCTTTGTATGTGAAATGAGCACAATTGTCCAGTACTTTGAATAATGTTCGGCATTGCCCTTTGACGTGGGGATCAGTACTTTGTCATGTGTACACTAGAGCTGGCTCAGTGGTGGCATAATGTGTATTCCATAGTGCAAACTCAGAAGTTGGGTCACGTATGCCATGTAGTAGTGACTCAGTAGAGGTAGGATGATACATCCAGAATGGAAGCTAAGTAGTTGTGCTAAGCCTGCTGTAGAACACTGGTTCAGTGTGTTCTGGTAAGATGTGTGTTCTAGAATACAGGATCAATACTGTGTGACAATACTGTCATCACATTTCCTCCAGAGTTTAGGCACTGCAGAAGTGTCATGTGCACTTAGAATGGGGTCTTAGTAGTTGTGAGATGCATGCTCTACAATTCAGTCTCAGTAGTGGAGAGATATGTTCTCTAGAGTGCAAGCTCATAGTTACAAGAAACTTGGTGCGATGACCTGTAGTACACGAAGAAGCAGTGGAAGTCGTCACAGCACTGGAACACTGAATGGTGAAAAACTACTAGGTGTGTTTGACCCACAGTAGACAAAGAAGCATTCCAAGAATATTTTACCTCTGATTTACAGGATGGTGGTAATTATTGAGTATAAAGTAGATGAAGATGTACTCAAGTCATGTCATAAAACTGAAACAGTGATGGTTATAATCTATTAATCATGCCTGAGCTATTTGGATGCACAAACACTTAAAAACTTCAGAGCACTGAAACACTGGAATTCGATAAATTATTGGATGTATCTTCCAAGATTGGATCATAGAACACTCGAAATGTATCACATAGCTGAAAGGCTGTATGTTGATCAATACTGGGTGTGTTTGACCTGGGGTGGGGATGGGGACTCATTTAACCATATGACAGCCCTAAAACACAGGATGGTGATAAATTTATGAGTGTGTATGAATTGGTAGGTACAGAAAACGTTGAAACATATCATAGAACTAAATACTTGATGGTGAACAACTGCCCAGTGTATTTGAAGCAGAGTACATGGAAAAAGACTTAAAGAATGTTACAGAACTGAAACAATTGATGGTGATAAACTATTGCTTGTGTTTAACATGGAGTAGAAGAAGCACTTGAAGCATGTCACAGCACTGAAACACTGGATGGTCATAAGATATTGGGTATGTTTCAGCTCAAGTGGTTTAGAGAAATAGTTGAAGCATGTCACACAACTGAAACATTGGATGCTTATAAATGACTGAAAGTACTTGATATGGAGTGAATGAAGAAAGCACTTGAAGCATGTGACATCACTGAAGCATTGATTGATAATACTGACTATGTTTGAGGTGGGATGGACACAGAGACTCCAGAAATCATTTCATAGTATTGAACACTAACACTAGATGGGGAAAAAACTACTGGGTTTGTTTGACACAGGAATGGATGAAGAAGCAGTTGACATTATGTCACAACAGTGAAACCAGATGGTAATCAATGGTAAGTATATTGATGTCAGTGGGACCAAGAACACATTTAATTTTATCAAAGCCTGAAACACTGGAGGATGATGAAGTACTGGCTGTGTATGCCTCAGTGTGGGGAAACAAAATTTAAAATCATTTAACTCCACTAAAATGCTGGTATGATGATAAAATGTTGACTGTCTAGATCTAGGGTGGATGATGAAGCTCTTTAAGCATGTCACAGTATGTAAACACTAGACTTTGGCTTATGGGTGAGAATGAAGAAGCCATTGGGTCATGCTCCAAAACTAAAACACTGGCTGTTTATAACTACTAGAAATTTTGCACCAGGATTAATATAGAAGCATATGAAACATGTCAGTGTAGTGAAGCAATGGATGGTGATAAATGACTATGTTAACCTGGAGTGGGTGAAGAAGTACTCGAATCCAGTGGCAGTCATGAAACACTGTGTTGATAAACTCCTGGAGGTTTTTTTTTTTTTTACTCACTTCACTGATGAATTGAAATCAGTCATATGTCACAGCACTGGACACTGGTTCGTACAAAATATTGGCTATGACTGGCCAGAGTGGAAAGAGAAGCATTTGAATTGTGCCACACCCATTGAAGCAAAGAAATATAGGAAAACAATAGAATGGAAAAGACTAGAGGTCTCCTCAAAAAAATTAGAGATACCAAACAAACATTTCATGCAAAAATGGGCTCAATAAAGGACAGAAATGGTATGGGCCTAAAAGAAGCAGAAGATTTTAAGAAGAGGTGGCAAAAATACACAGAAAAAACTGTACAAAAAAGATATTCATGACCCAGATAATCACAATGGTGTGATCATTCACCTAGAGCCAGACATCCTGGGATGTGAACTCAAGTGGGCCTTAGGAAGCATCACTACAAAGAAAGGTAGTGGAGGTGATAGAATTCCAGTTGAGCTCTTTCAAATCCCAAAAGATGATGCTATGAAAGTTCTGCACTCAACATGCCACCAAATTTGGAGAATTCAGCACTGACCACAGGACAGAAAAATGTCAGTTTTCACTCCAATCCCAAAGAAAGACAATGTCACAGAATTCTCCAACTACTGCACTCATCTCACACGCTACTAAATTAATGCTCAAAATTCTCCAAGCCATGCTTCAGCGATACATTAATCGTGAACTTCCAGATATACAAGTTGGTTTTCGAAAAGGCAGAGGAACCAAGAGCAAATTGCCAACAACCACCAGATCACTGAAAAACCAGGACAGTTCCAGAAGAAATCTGTTTATGTTTTATTGAGACTTTGACTGTGTGGATTACAATAAATGTTGGAAAATTCTGAAACAGATGGGAATACCAGACCACGTGACCTGCCTCTTAAGAAACCTGTATGCAGGTCAGGAAGCAACAGTTAGAACTGGAAATAGAACTACAGACTGGTTCCAAATAGGAAAAGGCGTACCTCAAGGCTGTATAATTGTCACCCTGCTTATTTAACTTCTACATAGAATACATAATGAGAAACATTGTGCTGGAGGAATCACAAGGTGGAATCAAGATTGATGGAGAAATATCAATAACTTCAAATATGCAGAGGACACCACCCTTATGGCAGAAAGATAAGAAGAACTAAAGAGCCTCTTGATGAAAGTAAAATGGGAGATTGAATAAGTTGGCTTAAAGCTCAACATTCAAAATACTTAGATCATGGCATCCAATGCTATCACTTTATACAAATAGATGGAAAAACAATGGAAACAGTGACAGACTTCTGTTTTTGTGGACTCCAAAACCATGGCAGATGGTGACTGAAGCTATGAAATTAAATGACACTTATTTCTTGTAAAAGCTGTGACAAACCCATGCTGCATGTAAAAAAGCAGAGGCATTCCTTTGCCAACAAGGACCCATATAGTCAGAGCTATGTTTTTGTATTTTTCAGTAGTCATGTGCCAAAGCAAGCCATACCATAAAGGAGGCTGAACATTAAGGAATTGATACTTTTGAACTGCAATCTTGGAGAAGACTCCTGTGAGTCCCTTGGGCTGCAAGGAAATGAATCCAGTCAACCCTAAAGGAAATCAATCCTGAAAATTCACTGGAGGGGCTGATGCTGAGGCAGAAGCCCTAATATTATGGCTATCTAATGTGAAGAGCCAACTCATTGGAAAACACTCGGATGCTGGAAAAGATTGGAGCAGGAGAAGGAGATGGAAGAGGACAAAATGGTCAGATGGCATTACTGACCCATTGAATTTGAGTTTGAACAAGCTCCGGGAGATGGTGAAGGACAAAAAGGCGAGATATGCTGCAGTCCATGGGATTACGAAGAGCTGGAGATGACTGAGTGACTGAACAACAAATAACAACCAGCAACAACAAAGCTACTGAATGCATTTGACCTTGAGTAGTTTCAGGAGCACTTGAAGCATGTCACAGATCTGAAACCCTAGATAGTGGTAAAATGCTGAATGTGTTTGACCGGGAGTTAGTGAAGCAGCCAGTGAAATGTGTCATAGCACTGAAACAATGAATGTCGATAACCTATATGCTGCATTTGACGTGGAGTGAATCAAGAACCACTTGAAGTATGTTTCACGACTGAAACACTGTATGTTCACACTTTAGGCGGTCTTTCTTTGATCTTGTATAGGGAAAGAAGCACATGAAGCATGTCACAACTCTGAAACTGGATCGTGATAAATCATTGTGTATGATGACCTGTGGTAGTTGAAAAGTTGATGAAAGTATGTAACAGCACTGAATCCAGGGATGGTGATAAACTAAGAGTGCGGTCAACCTTGGGTGGACAAAGGATCTTTTGAAACATATACCAGAATTAACACACTGGATTGTGATAAATTATTGGTTGTGTATTTTCTTCAGAGAATGAAGAAACAGTTGAAGCAGTAAACAGCACGGAAACACTGGATGGTGATAAACTATTGAGTGTGTTTGATACATGTTGAATGAAGAGAAACTGGAAGCATGACACAGAGTAAAACTTGGGACCATGGTAAACTTCTGAATGTGTTTTATCTAGAATGAATTAAAGAAGGACTTGAAACTCATCATAGAACCGAAACAGTAATTGTGATAAGCTACTGACCATATTTTATTTGGAGAGGATAACGAAGTACATGAGGCATGCCCCAGTACTGGAACACTGGATAGTGGTAAACTACAGGGAGTGTTTGACTCAATCAGACAAATGGACACTTCAAGTCTGTAATAGCACAGCATCAATGAATGATGATAATTTATAGGGTGTGTTTTACCTGGAGGGAATGAAGGAGGCTCAAAACATGTCACAATACAGAAAAAATGGATGTTGATAAACTATCACACTAAATTCTTCTGGAGTGGATTAAAAAACACTTGAAGCATATCTGAACATAAACACTGAATGGGGATATGATATTGTGTGTGTATAAGGCCAGTAAAAATAGAGGAAACAATAGAATAGGAAAGACTAGAAATCTTGCCAAGGAACTTAGAGACACAAAGGGAATATTTCTTGCAAACATGGGCACAATCAAGGACAGAAGTGGTATGAGCCTAGCAGAAGCAGAAAATGTGATGAATTGTTGGCAAGAGTTTAAGAGAACTGTATCAAAGAAAGGTCTTAATCACCTGCTGCTGGGTGCCATTGCCTTCTCCACTTAATCATCTAGATAACCATAATGGTGTGATCACTCACATAGAGCAGACAACCTGGAGTGTGAAGTCAAGTGGATCTTAGGAAGAATTATCACAAACAATGCTAGTCGAGGTGATAGAATTGAAGCTTACCTATGCCAACAAAGGTTCCTCTAGTCAAGGCTATGATTTTACCTGTGGTCATGTATGGATGTGAGAGTTGGACTGTGAAGAAGGCTGAGCACCGAAGAATTGATCCTTTTGAATTGTGGTGTTGGAGAAGACTCTTGAGAATCCCTTGGACTGCAAGGAGATCCAACCAGTCCACTCTGAAGGAGATCAGCCCTGGGATTTCTTTGGAAGGAATGATGCTAAAGCTGAAACTCCAGTACTTTGGCCACCTCATGCGAAGAGTTGACTCATTGGAAAAGACTCTGATGCTGGGAGGGATTGGGGGCAGGAGGAGAAGGGGACAGCAGAGGATGAGATGGCTGGATGGCATCACTGACTTGATGGACGAGAGTCTCAGTGAACTCCGGAAGTTGGTGACGGACAAGGAAGCCTGGCGTGCTGCGATTCATGGCGTCGCAAAGAGTTGGACACGACTAAGCGGCTGATCTGGTCTATTTCAAATTAAAACAATAACAATAATGCTGTTAAAATGCTGCACTCAATGTGCCAGGAAATTTGGAAAAATCATCAATGACCACAGGACAGGAAAAGGTCAGTTTCACTCTGATCCCAAAGAGGGGAATTGTGATGGAATGCTCAAACTACTGCACAATCGTGCTCATTTCATATGCTGGCAATGTAATGCTCAAAATTCCTCAATCTAGTTTTCAACAATATGTGAACTGAGGACTTTCAAATGTACAAATAGGGTTAGGAAACGCAGAGGAATCAGAGATCAAATTGCCAACATTCACTGGATCATAGACAAAGCATGGAATTCCAGAAAATGATCTACTTCTGCTTCACTCACTATGCTAAAGACTTTGCATATGAGGGTCACTGAAAATGTGGGAAATTCTTAAAGAGATGTATATACTTGACCACATTACCTGGTTCCTGTGAAACCTGTATGCAGGTCAAGAAGTAACAGAATCAGGCAGGAACAAAGGACTTGTTCAGAATTGGTAAAGGAGTACATCAAGACTGTCTTGAACTTACCTGCAAGGTATACCATGCAAAATGTCAGACTGGAAGAAGCACAAGCTGGAATCAAAATTTCTGGGAGAAATATCAATAAACTCAGACATGCGGATGACAGAAAGCAGAATAGGAATTAGAGCTCCTTGCTGAGATGAAAGTGGGAATTAAAAAAGCTGGCTTAAACCTCGACATTCAATAAACTAAGATCATGTCGTCCAGTCCCATCAGTCCAGTTCAGTTCAGTCACTCAGTCATGTCCAATTCTTTGTGACGGCGTGAATTGCAGCATGCCAGGCCTCTCTGTCCATCACCAGCTCCCGGAGTTTACTCAGACTCATGTCCATCGGGTCAGCGATGCCATCCAGCCATCTCATCCTCTGTCGTACCCTTCTCCTCCTGCTCCCAATCCCTCTCAGCATTAGAGTCTTTTCCAATGAGTCAACTCTTCATGTGAGATGGCCAAAGTATTTGATAGCAAATAGATTAAGACACAAGGGAAACTGTGACAGATTTTTATTTTTGTAGTTCCAAAATCACTGTGCATGGTAACTGAAGCCATGAAGTTAAAAGACACTTGCTTCTTGGACGAAAAGCTATGACAAACCTAGACAGCATATGCAACCAGAGACATCACTTTTCTGACAAAGGTCCATATAATCAAGGTATGGTTTTACCCAGTAGTCGTGCATGGATGTGAGATCTGAACCATAAAGAAGGTTGAATGCCAAATAATTGATGTTTTAGAACTGTGGTGCTGGAGAAGACTCTTGAGTCCCTTGAACTGCAAAGAGTTCAAACCAGTCAGTTCTAAAGAGAATCAACACTGACTACTAATTGGAAGGACTGATGTTGAAGTTGCAATACGTTGGCCACCTGATGCAAAGAGCCAAATCATTAGAAAAGGCACTAATGCTGGGTAAGATTGTAAGCAGGTGGGGATGGGTGTGACAGAGAATAAAATAGTTGAATGTTGGCATAACTGTCTCAATGGGCATGAATTTGAGCAAATTCCAGGAGATAGTGAAGGACAGGGAAGCCTGGTGTGCTGTAGTTCATGGGATTGCAAAGAGCTGGACATGGCTGTGTGACCGAAAAACATCAATCATGGGTAAATAAGGAAGCACCTGAAGTATGTCACAGCACTTAAACACTGGATGTTGATAAACGACTGTATGTATTTGAAATAGGATAGATGAGGAAGCCTTGTGAATTAATCAGCACTGAAAGAATGGATGTGTGTATTAACCCAGAGTAGATAAGGAATCACTGGTGTATGTCACAGCACTGATAGACTGAATGGTGAAAAAACACTTGTTGAGTTTGACCTCTGGGAGTCAAACAAACACCTAATATATGCCACAAGTTACAGCCCTGAAACCTTGGCGAATGATAAAATGCTGGGAACGTTCGACTGATATGGACTATTAAGCACTTGAAGCATATCACTCTACTGAATACGGGATGATGATACACAAATGAGTATGTTTTACAGGAGAGGATGAAGCACATGAAGTATATCACAGCACTGAAACCCTGAAGGTGGTAAACTCCTAGAAGTGATGGGCCAGGATTGACAAAGAAGCATATGCTGAAATATAGATGTTGATACACTATTGAGTATTTGACACCAGGTGGACAAAGAAACATTTGGAGCATGTCACATGTCAAGGCACTGAGCACTGTATGGTAATAAACTACAGAGTGTGTATTTCCAGAGTGTGGATGAATAGGCACTTGAATCACATCACAGCACTGAAACACTGACGTTGATAAGCTACTGGATGTATTTTTATAGTCTGGATGATAAAGCAGTTGTGTCAGAGCTTGGAAATACTGGATGGTGATAAACTACTGGTGTGTTTGATAAAGATGCACTTGAACTTGTGACAGCAGTGAAAAACAAAAGGTGATAAGCTGATGAGTCTATTTTAGGTCAGGTGGACCAAGATGCGGCTGAATCACCTCTTTAAAGTGTGGATAATGATAAGCTCCTGAGTACGTTTGACCTTGGGTGGATAAAGAAACACTGAAGGCATGTCACAGCTTTCACTGGATGAAGAAACACTGGATGGAGATATACAACTGGATGTGTTTGACCCAGGGTGCGTGAAGAATAACTTGAGGTGTCACTGCACTGAAACAGTAGATCATGATAATCTATTGGAAGTGTTCAACGAGTAATCAATGAGGAAGCACATTGCATGGAATGGTGCTGCATGGTGATAAACACCTGGTTGTATTTGACCAATGTGGATGAAGAAGTTCTTGAAGCATGCCAAATGCTTTGCAACCCTGGATGGTGATATAATCCCATCAAACAATGTGTCTTTTTGATATAGGGTGTAAAAGCAAGCACTTAAAGCATGTCACAGGGCCTTTCCTGGTGGTTCAGTGGTTAAGCATCCACCTTGAAGTGTAGGGGATGAAGGTTCAATCCCTGACTGGGAAACTAACATCCCATATGCTACAGAGTAACTAAACCTGCACAGCTGCAAACACTGAAGTTCTCACACTCCAGAGACTGCATGCCATGGTGAGAGTTGGCTTGTCTCAAGGACTATCTTACGTGCCACAACTATGACCCAACACAGCCAACTAAATAAATTAAGAAGAATCATGTCACAGGTGAAACATTGGTGACAGACTATTGAGTGTGCTTTACCTGGAGAAAATGAAGAAACACTTACATCATGTCACTGCACTGAAACACGGGATGGTGATAAGCTACTGGGTATGTTTGACATGGGGTGCATGAAGAAGACTTGTGGAATGTTCCACAGTTAAATCATTGGATGATGATAATCTACTGACTCTGTTAGACCTGGAGTGGATAGAAGCATGTCACAGAACTGAAATGCAAAGGGTGGTAAATTACAGTGTGTTTAAACAGAGGAGGATGAAGAAACACATAACCTGTCGCAGCATTGAATACTAGATATATTTGACCTGGAGTGGGTTGAACAAGCGCTCAAAACAGGTTACAGGACTGAAGTAAACACTGGATGGTGATAAACAACTCAGTGTGTTGACCAGAGGAGATGAAGAAACAACGGAAGCATGTCATGACAGTGAAAGAGTAGATGATGATAAACAGTATTAGTAGTGGCAAGATGCCTGCTCCAGAGTTCAGGTTCAAGATGCAGCATGTTTGCACTAGAATGTGGGTTTAATAAGTTTGTGATGCCTCCCCAAAAGTGAAAATTCAGCAGTTACTACGAGCCTACCCTGGATCGTGGGGTTGGAAGGGGCAAAATGAGAGCTCCAGGCTGCAAGCTCAGAACGTGCATGATGTGCACTAGAATGTGGGCTCATTGGTGGTTGATGCATGTATTAGATTGCAAGTTCAGAAGTTGTGACATGGGTATTATATAGCACCCATGTTATAAAACCTCACACTGGTCATCTATTTTTTACATATAGCACTGTACACATTTAAATGCTATTTTCTCAAATCTTCACCTTCACCTTCTCTCACTGAGTCCAAAAGTCTGTTCTTTAGATATTTGTCTCTTCTCCTGGCCTGCATATAGGCCATCTTTATAAATTCCACATATATGAATTAATATACAGCTTTGTCTTTCTCTTTCTTAGTTCCTTCACTTTGTGTAATAGGTTTCACACTCTTCCACCTCATTAGAACTGACTCCAATGCATGACTTCTTATTATTGAGTAATATTTCATATGCATATGTAGCAAAATGTCCTTAATCATTCATCTGCTGATGGACCTCATGGTCACTTCCATGTCCTAGCTATTGTAAACAGTGCTTCAGTAAACACTAGAATACTGTGTTTCTTTCAATTCTAGTTTCCTTGAGGTTCATGCCCAGGAGTGGGATTGCTGGGTCATATGGCACTTCTATTTTCAACTTTCTAAGGAGTTTCCACAAAGTACTCTATAAAGGTTGTGCCAGTTTGCATTCCCATCAACAATTTAAAAAGGTTCCCTCTACTCCACAGCCTCTGCAGCAATTACATTGTAGACATTTTAATCATGGCCAATCTGACCAGTGTGAAATGATACCTCAATGTGGTTTTGATTTGCACTTCTTTTATGATGAGTAATGCTGAGCAGCTTTTCTGTGTCTCTTAGTAATCTGTATAGATTCTTTG
The DNA here is from genome assembly GCF_002263795.3 of Bos taurus. Classification (NCBI taxonomy): domain Eukaryota; kingdom Metazoa; phylum Chordata; class Mammalia; order Artiodactyla; family Bovidae; genus Bos; species Bos taurus. The sequence goes on from NC_082638.1 coordinate 35,479,545, forward strand.
GTTTGTTTTTCTGAGTAGTATTTGTAGCTGAGTATTGAGATACTTGAGCAGCTTGCATATTTTGGAGATTATTTTTTTTGTTAGTTTTCCAGTTGCTATTATTTTCTCCCAATTCTGAAGGCGACAGTTCAGTTCAGTTCAGTCACTCAGATGTGTCCGGCTCTTTGCAACGCCATGAATCACAGCACACCAGGCCTCCCTGTCCATCACCAACTCCCGGAGTTCACTCAGACTCAACGTCCATCGAGTCAGTGATGCCATTCAGCTATCTCATCCTCTGTTGTCCCCTTCTTCACCTGCCGCCAATCCCTCCCAGCAGCAGAGTCTTTTCGAGTGAGTCAACTTTTCACATGAGGTGGCCAAAGTACTGGAGTTTCATCTTTAGCATCAGTCCTTCCAAAGAGACCCCAGGGTTGATCTCCTTCACAATGCACTGGTTGGATCTCCTTGGAGTCCAAAAGACTCTCAAGAGTCTTCTCCAACACCACAGTTCAAAAGCATCAGTTCTTCAGCGTTCAGCTTTCTTCACAGTCCAACTCTCACATACATACATGACCACTGGAAAAACCATAGCCACGATTAGATGGACCTTTGTTGGCAAAGTAATGTCTCTGCTTTTCAATATACTGTCTAGGTTGGTCATAATTTTTCTTCCAAGGAGTAAGTGTCTTCTAATTTCATGGCTGCAGTCACCATCTGCAGCCCAGAAAAATAAAGTCTGACACTGTTTCCACTGTTTACCTATCTATTTTCCATAAAGTGATGGGACCAGATGCCATGATCTTCGTTTTCTGAATGTTGAGCTTTATGTCAACTTTTTCCACTCTCCACTATCACTTTCATCGAGAGGCTTTTTTGTTCCTCTGCACTTTCTGCCATAAGGGTGATGTCATCTCCATATCTGAAGTTATTGATATTTCTCTTGGCAATCTTGATTCTAGCTTGTGCTTCTTTCAGCCCAGCATTTCTCATGATGTACTCTGCCTACAAGTTAAATAAGCAGGGTGACAATATACAGCCTTGATGTACTCCTTTTCCTATTTAGAAACAGTCTGTTGTTCCATGTCCAGTTCTAACTGTTGCTTCCTGACCTGCATATAAGTTTATCCAAGCCAGGTCAGGTGCTCTGGTAATCCCATCTCTTTCAGAATTTTCCACAGGTTATTGTGGTCCACCCAGTCAAAGGTTTTGGCACAGTCAATAAAACAGAATTAGATGCTTTTCTGGACCTCTCTTGCTTTTTTGATGATCCAGCGAATGTTGGCAATTTGATCTCTGGTTTCTCTGCCTTGTCTAAAACCAGCTTGAACATATGGAAGTTCATGGTTCATATATTGCAGAAGCCTGGCTTGGAGAATTTTGAGCATTACTTTACTAGCGTGTGAGATGAGTGCAATTGTGTGGTAGTCTGCTCATTTGTTGGCATTGCCTTCCTTTGGGATTGGAATGAAAACTGACCTTTTCCAGTCCTGTGGCCACTGCTGAGTTTTCCAAATTTGCTGGCATATTGCTACAGCACTTTCACAGCATCATCTTTCAGGATTTGAAGTAACTCAACTGGAATTCCATCACCTCTACTAGCTTTGTTCGTAGTGCTGCTTTCTAAAGCCCACTTGACATCACATTCCAGGATGTCTGGCACTAGGTGAATGATCATACCATAGTCATTATCTTGGTCGTGAAGATCTTTTAATTTGTAGTATAAATATATTTATTTTAATTGGAGTTAAATTACTTTACAATATTGTATTGGTTTTGCTATACATCAACATGAATCCACCACAGGTATACGCGTGTTCCCATCCCGTACCCCCCTCCCTTCTCCCACCATGTACCATCCCTCTGGGTCGTCCCCGTGTACCAGTATCGTGCAACCAGTCCCAAGCAACCAGTATCCTGCATCGAACTTGAACTGGTGATTTGTTTCATATATGATACTATACATGTTTCAATGTATAGTATTTCTTCCAAATCATCCAACCCTCTCCCTCTCCCACAGAGTCCAAAAGACTGTTCTATACATGTGCGTCTCTTTTGCTGTCTCACGTACAGGGTTATCATTACCATCTTTCTAAATTCCATATATATGCATTAGTATACTGTACTGGTGTTTTTGTTTCTGGGTTACTTCAGTCTGTATAATAGGCTCCAGTTCCATCCATCTCATTAGAACTGATTCAAATGTATTATTTTCAATGGCTGAGTAATACTCCATTGTGTATATGTACCACAGCTTTCTTATCCATTTGTCTGCTGATGGTCATGTAGGTTGCTTCCATGCCCTGGCTATTAGAGACAGTGCAGTGATGAACATTTGGGAACACATGTTTCTTTCAAGTCTGGTTTCCTTGGTGTGTATGCCCAGCAGTGGGATTGCTGGGTCATAAGGAAGTTCTATTTCCAGTTTTTTAAGGAATCTCCACACTGTTCTTCATAGTGGCTATACTAGTTTGCATTCCCACCAACAGTGTAAGAGGGTTCTCTTTTCTCCACACCGTCTCCAGTATGTATTGCTTGCAGACTTTTGGATCGCAACCATTCTGACTGGCATGAAATGGTACCTCACTGTCGTTTTGATTTGCATTTCTCTGATAATGTGTGATGTTGAGCATCTTTTCATGTGTTTGCTAGCCATCTGTATGTCTTCTTTGGAAAAATGTCTATTTAGTTCTTTGGCCCATTATTTGATTAGGTCATTTATTTTTCTGAAATTGCGCTATAGGAATTGCTTCTATATTTTTGAGATTAGTTGTTTTTCAGGTGCTTCATTTGCTATTATTTTTCCCATTCTGAAGGTTGTCTTTTCACCTTGCTTATAGTTTCCTTTGTTGTGCAGAAGCTTTTTTTTTCTACAGTTCTTCTGTGTATTCCTGCCACCTTTTCTTAATATCTACTGTTTTTGTTAGGTCCATAATATTTCTGTCCTTTATCGAGCCCATCTTTGCATGAAATGTTCCCTTGGTATCTCTAATTTTCTTGAAGAGATCTCTAGTCTTTCCCATTCTCTTGTTTTCCTTATTTATTTGCATTGATCGCTGAGGAAAGCTTTCTTATCTCTTCTTGCTATTCTTTGGAACTCTGCATTCAGATGTTTCTATCTTTCCTTTTCTCCTCTGCTTTTTGCTTCTCTTCTTTTCACAGCTATTTGTAAGGCCTACTCAGACAGCCATTTTGCTTTTCTGCAGTTCTTTTCTATGGGGATGGTCTTGATCCCTGTCTTCTGTACAATGTCACGAACCTCTGTCCATAGTTCTTCAGGCACTCTATCTATCAGATCTACTCCATTAAATCTATTTCTCACTTCCACTGTATAATCATAAGTAATTTTGATATAGGTCATACCTGAATGATCTAGTGGTTTTCCCTACTTTCTTCAATTTAAGTCTGAATTTGGTAATAAGCAATTCATGATCTGAGCCACAGTCAGCTCCTGGTCTTGTTTTTGTTGACAGTATAGAGCTTCTCCATCTTTGGCTACAAAGAATATCAATCTGATTTCGGTGTTGAACATTTGGTGATGTCTATGTGTAGAGTCTTCTCTTGTGTTGACGGAAGAAGGTGTTTGCTATGACCAGTGCATTTTCTTGGCAAAACTCTATTAGTCTTTGCCCTGCTTCATTCTGTATTCCAAGGCCAAATTTGCCTATTCCTCCAGGTGTTTCTTGACTTCCAACTTTTGCATTCCAGTCCCCTATAATGAAAAGGACATCTTTTTTGATTATTAGTTCTAAAAGGTCTCATAGGTCTTCATAGAACCGTTCAACCTCAGCTTCTTCAGCATTACTGATTGGGGCCTAGACTTGGATTACTGTGATATTGAATGGTTTGTCTTGGAAATGAACAGAGAACAGTCTGTCGTTTTTGAGATTGCATCCAAGTACTGCATTTTTGGCTCTTTTGTTGACCATGATAGCTACTCCATTTCCTCTAAAGGATTCCTGCCCACAGTAGTAGATATAGTGGTCATCTGAGTTAAATTCACCCATTCCAATCCATTTTAGTTCGCTGATTCCTAGAATGTTGATGTTCACTCTTGCCATCTCTTGTTTGACCGCTTCCAATTTGCCTTGATTCATGGACCTGACATTCCAGGTTCCTATACAATATTGCTCTTTACAGCATTGTATCTTGCCTCTATCACCAGTCACATCCACAACTGGGTATTTTTTTTTTTTTTTGCTTTGGCTCCATCCCTTCATTCTTTCTGGAGTTAGTAATCCACTGATCTCTCCAGTAGCATATTGGGCCCCTACTGACCTGGGGAGTTTCTCTTTCATTATCCTATCAGTTTGCCTTTTCATACTGTTCATGGGTTTCTCAAAGAAAGAATACTGAAGTGGTTTGCCTTTCCCTTTTCCAGTGGACCACATTCTGTCAAACCTCTCCACCATGACCCGTCCATCTTGGGCGGCCCCATGGGCATGGCACAGAGCACCGGCAGTTGCAATGGCGCACAGAGCATGGCGGAGAGGATACCCCACGTCCGAGGTCAGGGACAGCAGCCGAGAGTGCCAGGTTGCGAAGGTGCAGGGATAGCTGAGAGGAGCTACCCCACGTCTGAGGTCAGGGGCGGTGGCAGGGAGGAGCTACCCCATGTCCAAGGTCAGGGACGGTGGCCAAGATTCCAAGGCTGCAACAGCACAGGAGCAGCCCAGAGGAGCTACCCCATGTCCGAGGTCAGGGCCAGCAGCTGAGAGAGCAAGGCTACAACAGCGCTGGAGCAGCCCATAGGAGCTACCCCACGTCTGAGGTCAGGGGCGATGGCTGGGAGGAGCTACCCCACGTCCGAGGTCAGGGGCTGTAGCCGAGAGAAGCTTACCCGTGTCAAAGGTCAGGGGCACAGCAGGGAGGAGCTAAACCGTGTCAGAGGTCAGGGGCTGTGGCGGACAGTGCAAGGCTGCGACAGCACAAGAGCAGCCAAGAGCAGCTACCCCACACCCAAAGTTGGGGCAGCAGCTGAGATGAGTAACCCCAGATCCAAGGAGCGGTGGCTGCGTGGGCTCAGGAGGGCCTAGAGGAGCTATTCCATGTTCAATTTCAGGATAGGTGCCGTGAGGAGATACCCCTCATCCAAGGTAAGGAGCAATGGCTGCGCTTTGCTGGAGCAGCCGTGAAGAGATACCCCATGACCAAGGTAAGAGAAACCCAAAAAAGATGGTAGGTGTTGCAAGAGGGCATCAGAGGACAGATACACTGAAACCATAATCACATAAAACTGAAGGCTACATATTCACCTTAATTATAGTTTCCTCGTTGTACACAAGCTATAGAGCTTAATTAGGTTCCTTTTTTTAAATTTTGTTTTTATTTCCTTTACTCTAGGCAATGGGTCATAGAGGATCTTGCTGTGTCTTATTTTAGAGTGGTTATACCTATGTTTTACTCTAAGGGTTTCATATTTTCTGGTCTTACATTTACATCTGTAATCCATTTTGAGTTTATTTTGAACATGATGTTAGATACTGTTCTAGTTTCTACACATAGCTGTCCAGTTTTCCCAGTAGCACTTTTTGAAGAAAATATATTTTTTGGTTGCATATTTTTGCCTCCATTGTCAAAGATAATGGGTGCATGAATTTATCTTTGGACTTTATATTTTGTTCCATTGGTCTGTATTTCTATGTTTGTGCAAGTTTCATACTCTCTTGATATCTTTGTGGTGTAGTCTTATCAGAAAGTTTGACTCTTCTAGTTCCATTCTTCTTTCTCAAAATTGCTTTGTCTCTTCAAAGTCTTATGTGTTTCCATGCAAATCATAAAATAATTTGTTCTAGTTTTATGAAAAATATTGTAGGTATTGCATTGAATCTATTGATTGTTTTGGGTGGTATACTCATTTTAACTATATCAATTAATCCAATCTAAGAACATGGTATGTTTCTCCATCTATATGTGTTTTGCTTTCTTTCATCAATGCTTATTTTGTATCTCTCTGGGTAAGTGAAAGTTGCTTAGTCATGTCTGACTTTTTGCAATCCCATGGATCATACAGTGTATGGAATTTGTAATTCTTCAGGCCAGAATACTGGAATAGATAGCCTTTCCCTTCTCCAGAGGATCTTCTCAACCCAAGGCTCAAACACATTGTGTGCAGGTCTCACACATTGCAGGAGGATTCTTCACGTGCTAGGCCACAAGGGAAGCCCAAGAATACTACAGTGGGTAGCCTATCCCTTCTTCAGGGGATCTTCCTGACCCAGGAATTGAACAGGAGTCTCCTACATTGAAGGTAGCTTCTTTATCAATTGAGCTATCAGGGAAGCCCTTTGTCTTTTTATGCAAATTTATTTCTAGTTATTTTATTCCTTTCATTGCAATGATGAACAGGATTATTCCTTAATTTCTCTTTCTGAATTTTCATTGTTAGTGTATAGGAATATAAGGGTTTCTGTGTATTAATTTTATACCCTGCACATTTACTCTATTCATTGATTAACTCCAGTAACTTTCTGGTGGCATCTCTTGGGTTTTCTGTGTAAAGGATAATATCATGTGCAAATATAGAGAGTTTTACCTCTTCTTTTCCAATCAGGATTCTTTTTATATCTTTTTCTTCTTTGAAAAGTGTGGCTAGAATTTCCAAAACTAGTAGTGATGAGTATGGGCACCCTTGTCTTAATGCTGATTTTAAAGGAAATGTTTCAAGTTTTTCATTATTGATAATAATGTTTGAAGTGGTTTTGTCATATTAGGCTTTCATTATGTTGAGGTATGTTCCATCTATGACTACTTTGGCAGAGTTTTTTTTTTTTTTTTCATAAAAATCTCTGAATTTTATTGAATTCAAATTTGAATTTTCTTCTGTTTTGGAGAAGGCAATGACACCCCACTCCAGTACTCTTGCCTGGAAAATCCCATGGACGGAGGAGCCTGGAAGGCTGCAGTCCATGGCATTGCTAAGAGTCGGACACGACTGAGCGACTTCACTTTCACTTCTCACTTTCATGCATTGGAGAAGGAAATGGCAACCCACTCCAGTGTTCTTGCCTGGAGAATCCCAGGGACGGGGGAGCCTGGTGGGCTGCCGTCTATGGGGTCGCACGGAATCAGGCACGACTGAAGTGACTTAGCAGCAGCAGCTGTTTAGCCTCCAAATTATTTGTGTTTCCTCTATGTTTTTCTCCTGTAGTTGATATCTGATCTAACAACATTGTGATCAGAAAATATGCTTGAAAATATAATTTTTTGAAGTTTACCAAGGTTAGACGTGACCTTGGATGTGATCTGTCTTAAGATAATGTTCCATTTGCACTTGAGAATAAGGAGAAAATAGTGAAATCTATTCTTTTGGGGTGGGATGCCCTGTAGATATCAATTAGGTCAAACTGGTCTAATGTATCATCTAAAACATGAGTTTTCCTTATTGATTTTCTGTCCGGATGATCTGTCCATGTTATGAGTGAAGTATTAAAATCACCCAATACTATTGGTTAGTGTCTATTTCTGCTCTAATAGTTGTTGGCATTTGTCTCTTGTATTGAGGTGCTCCTACATGGGGTGCATATAGCTTCTTCTTGGATTGATACCTTGATTATTAGGTAATGCAACCTTCTTTGTCTCCTATAGTGGTCTTTGATTAAAGCCCATTTATCTGATATGAGTATTGCTTCTCCCACTTTCTTTTGCTCTCCATTTTCACAAAATAGCTTTTTCCTGGTCATCACTTTCACTCTGTACGTGTCCCTAATTATGAGGTGGTTTTCTTGCAGGCAGTATATTCTTATATTCATTCAGCCAGTCTTTGTATTTTCATTGGAGCTTTTAGCCCATTTATGTTTAAGGTAGTTGTTGCTAAGTATGATCTTGTTACCATTTACTATATATTTTTGTGGATTTATTTTGTAAAGCTTTTCTGTTTCCAATCTAGATAAGATCCTTCAGCATTTCCTGAAGTGCTGGTTTGGTGGTTCTGAATTCTAATTGCTTTTGTTTGTCTGTTAAGCTTTTGACTCCTCTTTTGAATTAGAATGCTATCCTTGTTGAATAGAGTAATCTTGGCTGTAGGTTTTTGCCTTTCATCACTTTAAGTATATCTTGCCATTCCTTTCTAAGCTGAAGAGTTTCTAGGGTAAGATCAGCTGTTATGCTTATGGGGATTCCCGTCTATGTTATTTGTTGTTATTCCTTTGTTTCCTTGAATATTTGTTCATTGTGTATATTTATTTGTTTGTTTTTATTTTGATTAATGTGTATTTTGATATGTTTTGTCTTGGATTTATCCCTGTGGAACACTCTGGGGTTTTTCATCTTAGATGTCTATTCCCTTTCCTATTTCAGGGAAGTTTTTAGCTATTTTCTCCTCAAATATTTTCTCATGCCCTTTCCTTTTGTCTTCTTTCTCCAAGAAACCTATGATTTAAATGTGGGGCATTTAACATTGTCCCAGAAGTTTCTGAGGCTGTCTTCATTTCTCTATTTTTTTTTTTTCCTGTTCTGCTTCATTTATTTCCAACATTCTATCTTCCAGCTCACTTAGTCCTTCTTCTGCTTCAGTTACTCTACTGTTTTTGTTGTACAGGGTGATTTCTATCTCAGTTATTGCATTGTTCATTATTGATTGACTATTCATTACTTCTTCTAGGTCCTTTTAAAACACCCCTTTGATCTTCTCAATACATGTCTAAAGTCTATTTATCTGTAGCTCCATTTATTTCCAAGACTTTGACTATTATTATGCTGAATTGTTTTTCCTGTAGACTTCTTATCTCCTCCTCTTTCATTGGTTTGTTGACTTTTATTGTGTTCCTTCACCTGCTGGATATGTCTCTGTCTTTTCATGTTGTTTAGATGGCTGTCTTTGAGGTCTATTTTCTGCAAACGGGAGGGTCATCATTGCTGTTAATTGGTTAGACTCCTCCCAAGGTTTTCTAGTTGAAGGAATTATTTTATTGTTGTTATAGAAGATGGCTGTGGATCTCATTTTTTTCTGAGAGGCAATGCAGTGTTCATGAGAGAATTAGGGGGTTCTATTATGGCTTTGATTCCAGTTGAGCTATTTCAAATCCTAGAAGATGATGCTGTGGAAGTGATGCACTCAATATGCCAGGAAATTTGAAAATCTCAGCAGTGGCTCGGGACTGGAAAAGGTCAGTTTTCATTCCAATCTCAAAGAAAGGGAATGCCAAAGAATGCTCAAACTGCCCTACAGTTGCAGTCATCTCACATGCTAGCAAAGTCATGCTCAAAATTCTCCAAGCCAGGCTTCAGCAATACATCAAGTGTTAACTTCCAGATGTTCAAGCTTGTTTTAGAAAATACAGAGGAACCAGAGATCAAATTCCCAACATCTGCTGGATCTTTGAAAAAACAAGCAAGTTCCAGGAAAACATCTACTTCTGCAAAAGCCTTTGACTGTGTGGATCAAAATGAACTGGAAAATTCTGAAAGAGATGGGAATACCAGACCACCGGACCTGCCTCTTGAGGAGCCTGTATGCAGGTCAGGAAGCAACAGTTAGGACTGGACATTGAATAACAGACCGGTTCCAAATAGGAAAAGGAGTACATCAAGGCTACATATTGTCACACTGCTTATTTACCTTCTATGCAGAGAAATGCTGGGCTGGAAGAAACAAAAACTGGAATCAAGATTGCCAGGAGAAATGTCAATAACTTCAGATATGCAGATGAAACCACCCTTATGGCAGAAAGTGAAGAGAAACTGAACAATCTCTTGATGAAAATAAAAGAGGAAAGCGAAGAAGTAGGCTTAAAGCTCTACATTAGGAAAACTGAAATCATGGCGTCCTGCCCCATCACTTCATGGAAAATATATGCACAAACAGAGGAAATGGTGGCAGACTTTATTTTGGGGAGGTGGGGGGCTACAAAATCACTGCAGATAGTGACTACAGCCATGAAATTAAAAGATGCTTACTCCTCCTAGAGAGCATAAAACAAGACCAGGAGCTAACTGTGGCTCAGATCAGGAAATCCTTATTTCCACATATTGACTTAAATTGAAAAAAGTAAGGAAAACCATTAGACCATTCAGGAATTACCTATATCAAATCCCTTATGATTATACAGTGGAAGTGAGAAATAAATTTAAGGGACTAGGTGTGATAGAGTGCCTGATGAACCATGGATGGAGACAGGTATCAAGATCATCCCCAAGAAAACAGAAATGCAAAAACTCAAAATGGGTGCCTGAGGAAGCCTTACAAATAGCTGTGAAATGAAGAGAAGGGAAAGGCAAAGGAGAGAAGGAAAGATATAGCCATTTGAATATAGAGTTGCAAAGAATAGCAAGGAGAGATAAGAAAGCCTTCCTTAGTGATCAGTGCAAAGAAATTGAGGAAAGTAATAGCATGGGAAAGACTAGAGATCACGTCAAGAAAATTTGAGGTTCCAAGGGAATATTTCATGCAAAGATAGGCACAATAAGGACAGAAATGGTATGGACCCAACAGAAGCAGCAGATATTAAGAAGAGTTGGCAAAGATTACACAGAAGAACTGTCCATAAAAGATCTTCACAATCCAAATAATCATGATGATCTGGTCTCTCACCTAGGTCCAGACATCTTGGAATGTGAAGTCAAGTGGGCCTTAAGAAGCATCACTATGAACAAAGTTAGTGGAAGTGATAGAATTGCAGTTGAGCTATTTAAAATCCTAAAAGATTATGCTATGGAAGTGCTGCACTCAATATGTCAGCAAATTTGAAAAACTCAGCAGTGGCTCGGGACTTTAAAAGGTTAGTTTTCATTCCAATCCCAAAGTAAGGCAATGCCAAAGAATGCTCAAACTACTGCACATTTGCATTCATCTCACATGCTAGTAAAGTAATGCTAAAAATTCTCCAAGCCATGCTTCAGCAATACATGAACCGTAAACTTCAAGCTGTTCAAGCTGGTTTTCGAAAAGTCAGAGGAAACAGAGATCAAATGGCCAACATCCACTGGATCATCAATCAAGCAAGGGAGTTCCAGAAAAAGATCTACTTTTGCTTTATTGACTATTCCAAAGACTTTGACTGTGTGGATTACAATAAATGTTGGGAAATTCTGAAAGAGATGGGAATACCAGAGCAGCTGACCTGCCTCTTGAGAAGCCTCTATGCAGGCTGGAAAACAGCAGTTTGAACGGGACATGGAATGACTAGCTTCACATAGGATAAGGAATATGTCAAAGTTGTATATTGTCACTCTGCTTATTTAACTTCTATGCAGAGTACCTCATGAGAAACACTGTGCTGGATGAAGCACAAGCTGGAATCAAGTTTTCCAGGAGAAATAACCTCAGATATGCAGATGACACCACCCTTATGGCAGAAAGGGAAGAACTAAAGAGTCATTTAATGAAATCAAAAGAGGAGAGTGAAACGTTGGCTTAAAGCTGAAAACTAAGATCATGGCATCTGATCCCACCACTTTATGGCAAATTGAAGGGCAATCAATGTTTGACTTTCTTTTGAAGGGCTCCAGAATCACTGCAGATGGTGATTGAAGCCATGAAATTCAAAGATGCTTACTTCTGGGAAGGAAAGTTATGACCAACCTAGACAGCATACTGAAAAACAGAGACATTATCTTGCCGACAAAGGTCTGTCTAGTCAAAGGTATGGATTTTCTAGTAGTCATGTATGGATGTGAGAGTTGGACTATCATTTATGAAATGAGATGCCAGTCCAGGTTCGATGCACTATACTGGATGCTTGGAGCTAGTGCACTGTGACGACCCAGAGGGATGGAATGGGGAGGGAGGAGGGAGGAGGGTTCAGGATGGGGAACACATGTATACCACTGGTGGATTCATTTTGATATTTGACAAAACTAATACAATTACGTAAAGTTTAAAAATAAAATAAAATTTGAAAAAAAAAAAAAAAGTTGAGCATCAAAGAATTGATGCTTTTGAACTGTATTGTCGGAGAAGTCTCTTGAGAGGCCCTTGTACTTCAAGGAGATCCGACAAGTCCATCCTAAAGGAGATCAGTCCTGAATATTCATTGGAAGAACTGATGCTGACGCTGAAACTCCAATAATTTGGCCACCAGATGCAAAGAGCTGACTCATTTAAAATGACCCTGATGCTGGGAGAGATTGAGGTCCAGAGGAGAAAGGTATGACAGAGGATGAGATGGTTGGATGGCATCACTGATTCAGTGGACATGAGTTGAGTAACTTTGGGAGTTGGTGATTGACAGGGAGGCCTGGTGTGCTGCAGTCCATGGGGTTGCCAAGAGTCAGACACAACTGAGTGACTGAATTTAGAAGTGCCTTGTAATTTTCTTGAGTGTGTTCTTGTTTTGCTGGAAGATTAGCATGGGTTGTCTTGCACTGGAGCTTGCTGCTCTTGGATGGAGCTTGCTTTCAGTGTAGGCATGTATCCTTTTGGATGGGATATTGTCTATCACTCTTCCCTGGGGCCAGGGGTTCTATGATGATCCAAAGTTCTGGAGCTGAGCTACCTGCCTCTGGTTTTTGGTCCCCCTCTTGCAGTAACCTCAAGACTACATTTTCAACATTGCACAGAAGACAAAACCCCATGTTAGTGGTGAAATAACTCCACATCCTGGACAGTCAAAGAGATCCACAGCATTATGTATAGAAAAGAAGAGGGAAGAGCTAGATAGAGGTGATCAGGAGGAGAAAAGAAAGTCAAAAGGAAAGAGAGCAATTAAGCCTGTAATCAAATCCCTGAGTGAAAATGGATATTAAAAAATAGACTCTTAATACTACAAAATGCATAACAAATTCCAGAAAGCAAAAATTAAAAAACCTAGACTAGAATTTGAACTCCCAAATGTACAATATAAAATAAACTGAAACATAATTGAACACAAAAATTAGAAAAAATATTCTGGGGTCAGTTCAGTGTCAGGTTATCCCTTGTTCTAGCTTGCACTTTTTCTCAAAGTCCACGATTGTCCTTAAATGCAATTTTAGTGCTTAATTTTAATCTGTTGCACCTGCCACTTCTTGAGTGGTTCCCCTGTCTTATCTTTACTTAGGCTGGCCTCCTCTGCTTGCAAGTCTCTTCAATGTCTAATCTGAGCCCTGATAGGAAGAGGTGACAATAGACCCTTATTCAGGGTCATTTGCTCTGTTTTGCTGTGGAGAGGCAGGAACACTGCAAACAAATACCACTGGGATTTGTGGGTAGCCTTTGTTGTGAATGGACAGCACAGGGTCTGCCAAAGTCCAAGGTGATGTACACTTCTCAGATCCAGCCACTCAAGCTCCTGGGTGTCCCTTGAGGGCACAGTTACAGAAGGGCCATGGATCTCACGCACTTCCCAGGCCCAAGCTACCTAGGGTCCATCCTGTGCTAGGCGTGAAGTCCCAGGTTGGCTGTGTGTCTCCTGCACTTCCCAGGTCCAAGCTGCTCAGATTCCCAGGTGTTGTATGAAGGCTCAGCCCCAGTTGAACCATGTATCTCTTGCTCTTCCCAGGCCCAAGCAGTCCAGACTCCCCAGTTCTCTGTTTGGGGCACAGTCCCAGGTGGGTTCTTTGTCTCCTGCACTTCCAAGGCCCAAGCTGCTCATACTTCTGGGTGTTCTATGAATGCCCAGTCCCAGTTGAGCCATGCATCTCCTGCTATTCCCAGGCCAAAGTGGCCTGGTGTTCTGCCAGAGCATAGTCCCGGGTGGGCCCTTTGTCTAATGCACTTTCCAGGTCCAAGCTGCTCAGGTTCCAGAATGTTCCAGAGTACACTCTTCCAGAGAGCCACTCAGGTTTTCAGGATAGCTGTGATGTCATAGTTCCTGGTGGACCATGTTTTTCGTGCACTGCTCAGGTTCATTCTGGTCAGTTTCTCAGATACTCCACAAGGATACAGTCCATGCATGGTGAGCTGTGCATCTCCTCAGAGGAGTTGCTCTCAGGTTATGACACTCTTGGCAGCCATAAACTGTCCCAGATCTCAGGAAGTCATGGTTAGTGGCTGCTCATGAATAGAGTCTGCTCACAGCTTGGCAGGAGATGCAGTCTCCTGGGCCTAAAAGGTTATGGCCTTCTGCCTCTGGTTGTCAACATTCTGAATTTTTGCCTCCTGGGAGGTCCATAAGGAAAGCTAGTGTGCTCTCCTTCAGTAAATACTAGGGCATAGTCTGTTCTGTAAGCATGTCAGGGGTTGCAGTGTGGTCTTAGAGCCTTCCCGTGGGAACATTCCTTTTCTTTGTTTATTTTTCTCTCTCTGGCATTATGTGCTTCCGCCTGCTACATCACATTAGTTCTCTCAGAGTGTCTGTAGAGCATTCAAACCCCATCTTTATTCTAAGGACTGAAGATGCAGAGGGCGCCCCTGTACAAAGCCCCCACTCACTGTGGGTGGACATGAGACTGTGAGGCAATTCCCCACTAAAAATTGCTTTTTTGGCTTGAATTCTGAGATGGTGGTGTGGGGTGGTTATACCACCCTCTGAGATTCCAAAGAGGCCCACTGAATCAACCTCTGAGAGGGTTTCCTGTCGTATGGAAACTTTTCCTTCTCTAAAAGCTTAAGGTGGATAGTGCTGGATTTGGGGTGGTGTGGGGTGGCTATACCACCCTCTGAGATTCCAAAGAGGCCCACTGAATCAACCTCTGAGAGGGTTTCCTGTGGTATGGAAACTTCTCCTTCTCTAAAAGCTTAAGATGGATAGTGCTGGATTCATGATCTCTGAGAAGAAGATTTAACTTCAGGACTAAGGACCAGGCTTGATCACTCAAGAGTTCTTGTATATCAGAGTTTTATTAAAGTAAGAAAAGGAACAGAGAAAGCTTCTGACATGGACATCAGAAGGGGGCCAGAGAATGCCCCCCTTGCTAGTGTTAGCCAGGGAGTTACATACATTTTAATTTAGTTATTATAATACATCAAAAGCATGTCTGAAATTTGTGAAAATTTTACCAGACCTACTCCCACAATTTATATTTTAGGATAACAGGATTAGAAGTTAACAATAGAAAGATCCTACCAGACCCACTCCCATAATATAGCTTCTAAAATATAAGGATTCGTCAGAAGGTTTTCAGGGAGGAGAAACTGTCCTCAAGCATGATACACTGTTGCTATATAATTCTAATTACAGAGTTTAAACTGAATTGTTTGCTGTGTAATCATCATTTCAAGGTTTAAAGAAAAAAACAAAACAAAACATTTTATGTGACTAAGACTAATGAATATAGAGAAAAACAAACAAGCAAGCAATTCTCCTCCTTGAGAATTCCAGAACCCTATCTCCTCCTCAAGAATCCAGATATTTTTCTCTTCTTTGGGTAGGCCAGACTTCTTATCAATCTGCATAGGAATTGACTCTCTCTCCCCAACACAAGTTCAGTTCAGTTTCTCAGTCGTGTCCAACTATTTGTAACCCCAAGAACTGTGACACACCAGACTCCTCTGTTCATCACGAATTTCCATAGCTTGCTCAAACTCATCTCCATTGAGTTAGTGATGGACTCAATCTCATCCTGTCTTCTGCTTCTCCTCCTGCCTTCAATCTTTCTCAACACTGGGGTCATTTGCAAGAATCAGTTATTTGCATCAGGTGGCCAAATTCAGCTTTAGCATCAGTGCTTCCAATAAATATTCAGGACTGAATGTCTTACTGACTAATTTTATTCCCTGCTGTCCAAGGGACTCTCAAGAGTCTTCTCCAACACCACACTTCAAAAGCATCAATTTTTCAGGGCTCAGCTTTCTGTATAGTCCAACTCTCACATCCATATATGACTACTGGACAAATTATAGCTTGGACTAGAAAGACTTTTGTTGGCAAAGTAATATCTCTGTTTTTAAATATCCTGCCTAGGTTGGTCATAGCTTTTCTTCCAAGAAGCAAGTATCTTTTAATTTTATGCTGCAGCCACCATCTACAGTGATTTTGAAGCCAAGACAATAAAGTCTCTCAGCCTTTCCATTGTTTCCCCATCTGCGGCTGCTACTGTTGCTAAGTCACTTCAGTCGTGTCCGACTCTGTGTGACCCCATAGACGTCAGCCCACCAGGCTCCCCTGCCCCTTGGGTTCGCCAGGCAAGAACACTGGAGGCTGCCATTTCCGTCTCCAATGCAGGAAAGTGAAAAGTGAAATCTCTCAATCATGGGGCCAGAAGCCATGATCTTAATTTTTGAATGTTGAGTTTTAAGCTGGCTTTTGCACTCTCCTGTTTCACTTTCATCAAGAGGCTCTTTAGTCCCTCTTCACTTTCTGCTATATGGGTTTTGTCATCTATGTATCTCAGGTTACCTGCTATTTCTCCCAGCAATTTTGATTCCAGCTTGTGCTTCATCCAGTCTGGCATTTCACACGATGTGCTCTTCATCTAATTTAAATAAGCAGGGTTACAATTCAGAACCAGTCCATTGTTGCGTATCTGGTTCTAGAATCAGTCTCTATCCCTAAATCCTTTGTCTCTCTTTTCTTGTTTATCTCTTCTCCTCCCTCATTATGAGCAAATTGATTGGCCTTTCTGGTGTCCTCTGCCAGCATACAGAAACGGTTTAGTGAAAGTTACTCCATATCCTGACAATCCGTTGAGGTATTTACTGGGGAAAAATTGAACTCCTTCTCATATATCACTGCCACCTTAGGACGAGTCTACCGAGTTTATATTCAAAGGTATGCATTCTGCCCCTGTTAAGCAAGTACTCTAAAGTAGGAATACTCTCAATGTAGTACCATCGAGTACTATTGAGCTCACAGTGTGAAACATGCATGTAACGAAGCTACTGAGCTCACCCTCTGTAGTATGCATCCAGCAACTACTTGTGCCCCACTCTGTGACAATTATGCTGCAGCTCATGATCTGGCACTCATGAGTGTATGAAGCACTACTTCTGATTATGCATGCAGCAACTACTGAGGTTGAAATCAGGACTTTGCATTCTGCTTTTACTGAGAATTGAATTAGAACAGGTATACTAATTAGCTTGCACTCTGGAACATACATTACAACTCTAGAGCATAAGTATCACAACCAAGTGTGCCTGCACTCTGGACCTGGGATGCCGTAACAACTGAAAATGCAAGAAGCTTTTCACAACTACTGACCCCTGATTTCAAACCACTGCTGCTGCTGCCGCCAAGTCACTTCAGTAGTGTCCGACTCTGTGTGACCACATAGACAGCAGCCCACCAGGCTTCCATATCCCTGGGATTCTCCAGACGAGAATACTGGAGGGGGTTGCCACTTCCTTCTCCAATGCATGTATGCATGCTAAGTCGCTTTAGTCTTGTCCGACTCCGTGCGAACCTATGGAGAGCAGCCCAGCAGGTTCCTCTGTCCATGGAATTCTCCAGGCAAGAATATTGGACTGGGTTGCGATTTCCTTCTCCGATTTCAAAGCACACATGCTACAAACAAGACTTTTGCACTCTGGAATATGCGCTTGTCAATACTGAGACCACCATCAGAGGACGCACGCTAGAACTACTTAGTTTCTAATCTGGATCACCCTTTCTGCCACTATTGAGATTATTGACAAAATTTAGAACAAGTGCCTTGCTGTCACTGAGACTGCACAGTAGAGCATACATCCCATCACTCCTGAACCCGGGTTATTGAGAATATGGCCTGCCACTACTGAGCCTGTCCCTAAAACATGCCTGTTGGAAGTACACATACACTTTTGGTATATTACACTCTGGATTCTGCATCCCTGCACTACTGAAATTGCCTTCCAGAACAAGAGTTCATTGCCTGCTGAATATTCACTCTAAACAATAAAAATCACAATAATTAGCTTGTTGCTTTATAGGTAAGTCAGGCCACTACTCAACCTGCGCTGTAGTTCAGGTGTGCCTAAACAATTACTGAACTTGCACTCTGATGTTTGTTTACTTCTGGACACACCTGAGCCAGCACTCCTATGGACATAGTGAGTTTGAACACTGGAGGACATGGTACACCTCTACTGAGCATGAGTTCAAGGGCAGGCATCCGGGCTCTGCAGAGAACATGCTCTAGTTTCACACATTCCACAGTAACTGAACTTGCAATTGGGAGTACAGCTCTCATGACTACAGAGTGCACACATTTTATCATGGGTTTTGCACTACTGCGGTTTACTCAGGAACATATCTCCCATCATGACTGTGTGTGCCTTCAAGAGCCAATGTTCTGACACTACAGAGACTATGCTGTAGAGTAAGAATGCCTGAGCTACACACCTGCACACTGAATCATGCATCCCGGCAGTATCAATCCTAGTACTATAGCACACCTGTGACTTCTGAGTCCTTACACTAAGCAGGCATGGCACAGCTAGTGAGCATGTGGCCTAGAGCATGTGTGTGGCCAATACTAATTTTGCACTCTGAAGCATGTGTCTTGCCACTTGTAAGCGGTTCAGCTACTGATTTTGCACCCTGTTACACTATTTAATCACTGCTGAGCCTGCCTTATAGACCATGAGTTCCACTACTACTAATCTTGCCCCATGGCCTGTGAGCTTAAAGTAGTGATCCCACACTCTGCAGCTGAAATTTGCCAATGACTTGGCTTGCCCGCTGTTGCATGTTTCCCCAAACTCTTCTTCCTGTACTCTAGAGCATGTGTCCCAGCTACTGAATTTGCACTCTGGAGGACCTATTCCAGGAAAGTGGAGGTTGCATTATAAAACACATATCCTACCCACGAGTGAACCGTCATTCTAGATCAACTGTGTCACCACTAGTGACTTTGAATTCTGAAGCATTAAAGTCACTTCCCTGAAGTATTGCTCTAGAAGGTGTGTGCAACCATCACTCCAGTGGCATTTTATATCAGCCATTATGCTGCTAGCCATCCAGCACTCTAGACTGTATAAGTTGTGAGTAGTGTACCTGTGTTCCACAGCTACATCTATGGATGATCTTCCACAACTAGAGACTTGGTGTATACTTCATATTTCCTGCCTCAATTGATCATGTGTCACAACACACATATGCCACAACCCATGTGCTTGCACTGTTGAGGACTTATCTTCCCACTACTGAGCTTGTGTGGCAGAACAGGCATATCACATTTTCTCAGTTTGATCTCTGGATATGCATCCAAAAATAAAAACCCAGCGTTCAAGAGAATATGTCCCTCACTTACTGAGTGTGCACTCTTAAGCAAGTGTACTGCAACTCCTGAGACAACACTCTGAAGCACATGTAATGCAGGCATGCTTCATCTGCTGAACTTAGCTCTTCAGCATGCATCTCAACATTGAAGCACACTTTAGACACACCCCTGGTAATACAGAACCATGATCTAGAGCAAGTATGGTTCGAATACTGAATCTTTGCTTTAGAGAACTTGTTCTTTGTCTCCTGAGATTGTACTTTTGAGGATTCTCCCCACCAGTACTAAGACTGTATTCCAGAGCGGACATGACACAAATAGTAGGATGGCAGTTTGCAGCCTGCATACATCACTACTGTGTCTGAGCTCTAGCATAGAAGTATTGAAACTACTTAGCTTGCAATCTGGAGCATACATTCTGCCACTAGTGTGCTTGCATTTTAGAACAGGCTGTCTGAAGCTATCCCATTGGCAATGGCAACACGCCTCCAGCCACTACTGAATGAACACTAGAGCACAGTTCCTACCATTACTGAGCATGTACTCTACCACAAGATGACTAAAACGTCTCAGTTGCATTGTGGAGCATACCTCTTTCCACAACTGAACTTGCATTCTACAGCAAATGTTACACAACGACTGATCTTGTGCTCTAGAATTGGCACACCATAAATATTTTTCATAATATTTGAGCCATGTGTCTGGCCAATAGTAAATCAATGCTTTAGATCAGCTGTGCTAAAATCACTAAGCTTGCCCTCAGGTGTATGTCTGAACTCACATTTTATAGCACACCTACTGCCACTGTGGATTCTGTGCTCTAAAACTATCTTGAGATGAGAGAACAAGATGGTGGAGCTGTAGGTACATGTGGAATACATCTCTCTGTGGATACATCAGGCATACACCTTCAGACACAGACAAGTAATCAAAACATCAGCTGAAAGCAGACAGGAGTGCCTGACCAGTGGAAAAGAATATATAGAACCACGCAAAACTCAGTAGGATGAAAGAACTGGGGGGAAAATCATGAGTCTTATTAGGACTGAATCAGCCCTGAGTGGGTGAAGGAGGGGTCTAATCCCATATTGGGGGGCTTGTCTGAATCATAGAATAAACATTTAAAGCTGAGAGTGAGACAACTGATCTGTGGATAACCAAATGTAATGAGAATCAGTGAGTCCTTGCTACAGCTGTACATACCCCAGCCAAGGATATGTGTCTCCTGAAAGGCACAGTGGCTGGGAGCTGGAATTGAGGGATTCTGGAGCGATTCCTGGGCGAAGGCTGCTGTTTACTGTGGCGAGATGGAGAGAGGGGCTGTGAGGGAGGAAACTGTGCTAGGATACGCCTGTGGAGGAAAGCCAGGCAGCCAAGGAAGCAAGGCGATATCACTGAGTCACATGTATGGGGGTGGAGCAATCACCATAGCCTCTCTCTCTCCACATGATAGCATCAGCAGTTACTACAATAGTGAGGCTGACCCATCAAATGCTGAACACACTGAAATACAGAGCAGGACACCACCCAGGTGCTCCTTTAAGTGCCTGATGCACAAAACTAGAGTCGAACCCTACTCATGATGCTTCTTTAAGTGCCTGATGCACTGATCTACAGAGTAGGACCCCAGCCAGGGAGGTATCTCTATGTGCTGACACATTGAACAACAGGGAAGGATTCCAGGCAACGAAGCCTTCTAAGTGCCTCAATGGGTGGAACTAGGGAGAAAGACTGGCAAAAGAGGCCTTCTGATCGCCAGCTACAAGAAGCTCAAAAAAAGACTCTGATAGGGTCATAACTCCTGTGGTCTAGTCAGTTCTGTGTCCCTGAACCCTGTACACTTGGCACCACCAGGGTCCTTGAAAGCCAAGCACCTGCTCCACTTTCACAATTAACTCTCACTGGAGAAAAGCTGCCACAGGTGAAAACAAAACAAACAAAAAAAAACTTGCAACATTTTGCACTCGTTTGCTTCAGTCCTGTCTAACACTTTGTGGGACACATTTCACCACTACAGAGAACAAGCTCTAAAATACATATACGGGAACAACTGACCTTTTCCAGTCTTGTTGCCACTGCTGAATTTTCCAAATTTGCTGGCACATTGAATTCAGCAATTTCACAGAACTATCTTTTAGGATTTGAAATCGCTCAACTGGGGTTCCATATCTCCACGAGCTTTGTTTGTATTGATGCTTCCTAAGGCTGACTTGACTTCATGTTTCAGGATGTCTGGCTCTAGGTGAGTGATCACATCATCATGATTATCTGGATCATGAAGATTTTTTCTGTATAGTTCTTCAATCTTTTCTGTATAGATTCTCGCTACCTCTTCTTAATATCTTCTGCTTCTTTTAGGTCCATACAATTTCTGTCCTTTATTGTGTCCATCTTGGCATGAAATATTCCCTTGGTATCGCTAATTTCCTTGAAGAGATCGCTAGTCTTTCCCAACTATTGTTTTCCTCTATTTCTTTGCATTGATCACTGAGGAAGGCTTTTTTATCTCTCCTTGCTATTCTTTGGTAATCTGCAGTCATATGGGTATATCTTCCCTTTTCTCCTTTGCCTTTTGCTTCTCTTCTTTACTTAACTATTTGTAAGGCCTCCTCAGACAACCATTTCGCCTTTTGGCATTACTTTTCTTGGGGATGTTCTTGGTCACTGCCTCCTGTACAATTTCATGAACCTCCATCTGTAGTTCTTCAGGCACTCTATCAAATCTATTCCCTTAAATCTTTTGTCATGTCCACTATATAATCATAAGGGATCTGATTTAGGTCATACCTGAATCATAAGTAGAGAGTGAAAAAGTTTGCTTAAAGCTCAACATTCAAAGAAAAAAAAAAAAAAAAGATCATGGCCTCCAGTCCCATCACTTCATGGGAAATAGATGGGGAAACAATGGAAACAGTGTCAGACTTTATTTGGGGGGGGGGGGCTCCAAAATCACTGCAGAGGGTGATTGCAGCCATGAAATTAAAAGATGCTTACTCCTTGGAAGGAAAGTTATGACCAAACTTGATAGCATATTCAAAAGCAGAGATATTACTTTGCCAACAAAGGTCCATCTAGTCAAGGCTATGCTTTTTCCAGTAGTCATGTATGGATGTGAGACTTGGACTGTGAAGAAGGCTGAGCACCAAAGAATGGATGCTTTTGAACTCTGGTGTTGGAGAAGACTCTTGAAAATCCCTTGGACTACAAGGAGATCCAACCAATCCATTCTGAGTGAGATCAGCCCTGGGATTTCTTTGGAGGGAATGATGCTGAAGCTGAAACTCCAGTACTTTGGCCACCTCATGTGAAGAGCTGACTCATTGGAAAAGACTCTGATGCTGGGAGGGATTGGGGGCAGGAGGAGAAGGGGACGACAGATGATGAGATGGCTGAATGGCATCACTGACTCGATAGACATAAGTCTGAGTGAACTCCGGGAGTTTGTGATGGACAGGAAGGCCTGGCATACTGCGATTCATGGGGTCACAAAGAGTCGGACACAACTAAGCGACTGAACTGAACTGAATCATCTAGTGGTCTTCTCTACTTTCTTCAATTTAAGTCTAAGTCTATAACATTAGTCACACAAATACTGAGCTTCCACTCTGAACCTGCCTTCTTACAAGTATTTCCCAACATTTTAGAGCACTTTTGCTGCACCTATTTATCTTCACTCTGAAACACATATACCGTCACTCCTGAAACGACGCTCAAGTGCATGCATTTAACTCCTACTGAACCTCTGTTCCAGAGTAGGCATGCTGATCTACTAAGCTTGCATTCTGCCACATGCATCTTCCACTACTTAGACTATGATACTGAGGTCATGCTGCAAAAACATAGTTGCAATCTCAAGCTTATCTTCTTTGACTTTCAGCCTCTATACCAGCACACATGGTCTGCCCCTCCTATGTCCACTTTCTTTCTTTCTTTATTGTTTTGTTTTTTGGTTTATGCAACTTTAATGAAGAAAAATAAATCAATTACTAGCAGAGCTATTAGTTGGTCATTCATCCATTGACAACTTGCATCATTTATTCCGTGCTATATTAAACAGTGTATTGGAAGATAGATTAACTAATAGCTCCAAGCCTCCTAACAATTTAAAGGAAAATTACAAAATGTTTTGAGACCCTATTTTGGAATACAAAGGGTGTTTGACTTCCAATTTCCATTCTCTGTAGAACAAGAACAGGTCATTCCTTTATTGACATGCATAAAATACATCACATTTTCTGTTCTGCTAATGCTATAAATTCAATACCAATTCTCCAGCCATATCAGTTATGAGCATAAAGTATATCATGTAACCTCAAATCTCTAACAGTGGAAGGCTTAAAAAAGAATGGACGCTGTTAGAATAATGCTGCTTCCTTTGATGTGACAACTCAGCATCCATCTCCATCCCTCTCAGATGATTCTTCAGCATGTTAGAGCAGTAAGGAATGGTTTTAGTCTCATAAGCAAGTTAGAGTGAAGACATTGGCCACATAATACACATGCTCCATTTTTTTTTTTTTTTTAAATTTTGAATATTGGGCAACTGTTCTCTTGTAACTACTTTACAGTTTCTAAAAGCAGTTATTGTCCAAAGCTGGAAGAACTTAAGTCTTCTCAGATGAGCATGTGAATGAATGGAGGGAGGTAAACAAAAAATAAAATTAAAAAAGATGAGGTCTGATAGGGGAGCAGCCAGATAAGAAAAAAAAAAAAAAAAACAGTAATTTAAATTTTATTCCAGCTATAATGCAGGTTAGTCTGACTTTAAGCATCACATGGCATACTTCTGAGTCCATTCCCGAGATACTCTGTTGTACTTATCTCTGTCTGTTTTATACATCCGTGCAATCTCTGGTACTAGGGGGTCATCTGGGATTGGATCACATAGCAGTGAACAAATGGATAAAAGAACTTTAGAAATAATTAAAGCAGGAGACCACTGTGATCTTAGAATATCGAGACAAATGCTGCCATTACTGTTAATATTTGGATGATAAATTCTTGTTGTAAATGCAACCTTAGGTAGTTTGAAGGGGTAGTCTGTAGGAAAATGAATTGTCAAAAAGAATACACCGCCTTGATAAGGGCTGTCATTAGGTCCCATAATTGTGGCTTGCCAATGAAACATATCATCCCCAACTGGACCTGCAGAACATTGTGCTGGAGGGTCACGGGCCAAATCACTAAGTTCCTTATTAATCCATTTCAGCGCCAGAGTCTGTGCTTTTCATCTGGCTCCTCACTATTTCGGTGTGTGCTTGAAGGTCCCGCCAAACTCTTGATTATCCCGGTGGCTGGGAAGGATTGACTCTTCGTCTCACACCAGCTCTGCCAGACACAGGCGCCTTCTTATTAAACAGATAGGAGGTTGGACTTGGAGGGCGGGGGCCGGAGGCGGGTCATGGGCTGGGGGGAAGGGCCCTAAGTCCACTTTCTTTTTTTTTTTTTTTTAATTTTATTTTATTTTTAAACTTTACATAATTGTATTAGTTTTGCCAAATATCAAAATGAATCCACTACAGGTATACATGTGTTCCCCATCCTGAACCCTCCTCCCTCCTCCCTCCCCATACCATCCCTCTGGGTCGTCCCAGTGCACTAGCCACAAACATCCAGTATCGTGCATCGAACCTGGACTGGCATCTCATTTCTTACAGGATATTTTACATGTTTCAATGCCATTCTCCCAAATCTTCCCACCCTCTCCCTCTCCCACAAAGTCCATAAGACTGTTCTATACATCAGTGTCTCTTTTGCTGTCTCGTACACAGGGTTATTGTTATCATCTTTCTAAATTCCATATATATGCATTAGTATACTGTATTGGTGTTTTTCCTTCTGGCTTACTTCACTCTGTATAATAGGCTCCAGTTTCGTCCACCTCATTAGAACTGATTGAAATTTATTCTTTCTAATGGCTGAGTAATACTCCATTGTGTATATGTACCACAGCTTTCTTATCCATTCATCTGCTGATGGACACCTAGGTTGCTTCCATGTCCTGGCTATTATAAACAGTGCTGCCCCAATGTTCATCACAGCACTTTCTTGAGTAGGTATAAAACAACTGTTGAGGTTGTATTCTGGATTATGTCCATGCTACTTCTAAATGCATTTTTTAAAATTTCTTCTAATTTCTTTTTACAAAAATGATTTATTTAATTGGAATAGAATTACTATGTATTACTGTGATGGTTTTTGACATATAGATCAACATGAACCAGCCACATGAAAATATGTATCTCCCTATCCTGAACACAACTCAAACCTTCCTTATTACCCCATGATTCTGGGTTCTTCCACAGCACAAGAGTTGGGTGCATCTTTCATATGCTGAACTTGCACTGATCATCTCTTTTATATATGGTAATATACCTGTTCCAATGCTATGTTCTCAAATCATCCCAGTCTAAGTGTTATTTATATGTGGGTCTTCTTTACTAGCCTCCACGTGGGTAGGGTTATTGTTACTGTCTTCCTAAATCCAATTTATATGCATTAATGTGCAATATTTGCCTCTCTCTAACTTTTTTCACTCTGAATAATAGGCTGTAGGTTGAACTGCCTCATTAAAAGTGACACAAATATATGCCTTTCTGTAGCTGAGTAATATTTCGTTTATATATATACCACAACTTCCTTATATATTCATCTGCTGATGTGCATCTAGATTACTTCCATGCCATAGCTATTGTAAAGGCAATTTCAATAAACATTGGGGTACATGTGTTATGTTCCATCCTAATTCCCTCTGGGTATATGCAAAGAAGTGGGGTTTCTGGGTCATATGACAGGTCTAGTCCAAGTTTCTCAAGGAATCTCCAAACTGTTCTGAATACAGGTTGTACCAGTTTGTGTTACGGGCAACAGTGTATTAGGGTTAATTTTTCTCCACAGCCTTTCCAGGATTTCTTGATTGTAGAATTTCTGGTGATGGCCACTCTGAACAGTGTGAGATGACTGCTCATTACAATTTTAATTTTCATTTATCTAATGATGAATGATGTTAAGCATATTTCATGTGTTTATTAGACATCCATATGTCTTCTTTAAAGAAATGTCTATTTAGAGCTATTGGCCCCTTTTAATGATGCTGTGAAAGTGCTGCACTCAATATGGCAGCATATTTGGAAAACTCAGCAGTGGCCAAAGGACTCGAAAAGGTCAGTTTTCATTCCAATCCCAAAGAAAGGCAATGCCAAAGAATTCTCACATCACCATGCAATTGCACTCATCTCACATGCTAGTAAAGAAATGCTCAAAATTCTCCAAGCCAGGCTTCAGCAATATGTGAATTGTGAACTTCCAGATGTTCAAGCTGGTTTTACAAAAGGCAGAGGAACCAGAGATCAAGTTGCCAACATCTGCTGGATCATTGAAAAAGCAAGAGTTCCAGAAATTCATCTCTTTCTGCTTTATTGTCTATGTGGAAGCCTTTGAGTGTGTGGATCACAATAAACTGTGGAAAATTCTGAAAGAGATGGGAATACCAGACCACCTGACCTGACTCTTGAGAAACCTATATGCAGGTCAGGAAGCAACAGTTAGAACTGTACATGGAACACATACTGGTTTCAAATAGGAAAAGGAGTATGTCTAGGCTGTATATTGTCACCCTGCTTATTGAACTTATATGCAGAGTACATCATGAGAAACACAGGGCTGGAGGAAGCACAAGGTGGAATCAAGATTGCCAAGAGAAATATTAATAACCTCAGATATGCAGATGATACCATCCTTCTGGCAGAAAGTGAAGAGGAACTAAAATGACTCTTGATCAAAGTGAAAGAGGAGAGTGAAAAAGTTGGCTTCAAGCTCAACATTCAGAAAATGAAAATCATGGCAACTGGTCCCATCATGTCATGGGAAATAGATGGGGAAACAGTGTCAAACTTTATTTTGGGGGGCTCCAAAATCACTGCAGTTGGTGTCTGCAGCCATGAAATTAAAAGACACTCCTTGGAAGGAACGTTGTGACCCACCTTGATAGCATATTCAAAAGCAGAGACATTACGTTGCCAACAATGGTCCATCTAGTCAGGGCTATGGTTTTTCCTGTAGTCATGTATGGATGTGAGAGTAGGACTGTGAAGAAAGCTGAGCATGGAAGAATTGATGCTTTTGAACTGTAGTGCTGGAAAAGACTCTTGATGTAAGAGATCCATCCAGTCCATCCTACAGGAGTTTAGTCCTGGGTGTTCCTTGGAAGGAATGATGCTAAAGCTGAAACTCCAGTACTTTGGCCACCTCCTGTGACGATTTGACTCACTGGTAAAGACTCTGATGCTGGGAGGGATTGAGGTCAGGAGGAGAAGAGGACGAGAGAGGATGAGATGGTGGTTGGCATCACCGAGTCGATGGACGTGAGTTTGTTGAACTCCAGGAGTTGGAGATGGATAGGGAGGCCTGTTGTGCTGCAATTCATGGGGTCGCAAAGAGTCGAACATGACTGAACAACTGAACTGAACTGAAGCAACTGACAAAGAATTAATGTCAAAAATATACAAGCAACTCCTGAAGCTCAATTCCAGGAAAATAAACGACTCAATGAAAAAATTGGCCAAAGAACTAAACAGACATTTCTTCAAAGAAGACATACAGATAGCTAACAAACACATGAAAAGATGCTCAACATCACTCATTATCAGAGAAATGAAAATCAAAACCACAATGAGGTACCTTTTCATGCCAGTCAGATTGGTTGTGCTCCAAAAGTCTACAAGCAATAAATGCTGGATAAGGTGTGGAGAAAAAGGAACCCTCTTACACTGTTGGTGGGAATGCAAACTAGTACAGCCACTATGGAGAACACTGTTTAGATTCTTTAAAAAAAAAAAAAAAAAAACCTTCAAATAGAACTGCCATAAGACACAACAATCCCACTGCTGTGCATACACACCAAGGAAACCAGAATTGAAAGAGACATGTGTACCCCGATGTTCATCACAGCACTGTTTCTAATAGCCAGGACATGGAAGCAACCTAGATGTCCATTAGTGGATGAATGGATAAGAAAGCTGTGGGATATATACATAATGGAGTATTACTCAGCCATTAAAAGGAATACATTTCAGTCAGTTCTAATGGGGTGGATGAAACTGGAGCCTATTATACAGAATGAAGTTAGCCAGAAAGAAAAACACCAATAGAATAAACTAACACATATATGTGGAATTTAGAAAGATGATAATGATAACCATGTATGCGAGAATGCAAAAAAGACACAGATGTATAAAACAGTCTTTTGAGCTCTGGGAGACGGCTAGGGTGGTATGATTTGGGAGAATGGCACTGACACATGTATAATAACATAGGTCACCAAACTGGCAGTCCAGGTTCAATGCATGATACAGGATGCTTGGGGCTGGTGCACTGGGATAACCAGGAGGGATGATATGAGGAGGGAGGTGGCACACATGTATACCTGTGGCAGATTCATATTTATGTATGGCAAAACCAGTACAATATTGTAAAGCAATTAGACTCCAATTAAAATACATATATTTATATTGAAAATAAATAAAATAAAGTTGTGTCCAATGTGAGGAGAGCAACAGCGTTCTTTGAACAATATATCTAAGTAAATGAGAGTTGTGATTTTATGCGTTCAAGGTGTCCCCATAAGTATGAGCCCTACCTCTTATTACAGAAAGAATTGTGGAAGATGAGCGAGATTAAAGGAGAGCTTTTCAGCAACAGGATCTGAATTGTTCAGCCAGAAAATTATTAAGTAATGTAAGGCTTCCCAAACAGTTTATTTAAGATCTTGGGAGCAAGCAATGAGTTTGGCCACCTAAATAGTGTTGCATAAAATTATATTTTGACATATATACACCTGTGTGTATGAGTGTGTGTATAAAAAAGGTGCAATGGCTTTTAACTCCTGTTAGATTTAATAGAAATGGAAAAAAAATTAAAACCCAAATGAAGAATGATTAAAAAGTCGACTCGGTTGTTGAATATATGTAAGCAGAAATACTTCAAAATATGTTTTCTTGGCTGAATGTAAAATATGAGGACTCTTTTATATCACTCACCTCTCTGCTTTTAATAAAGATCTACCAATTTTCAAATTTTTGTCCAGTTTTGACAAAAATAGACAGATATAGACTTATATATACATATATATCATATATAAAATATAGAAGTATATTTTCATAAGAGAAAATATTGATGCCAAGCTTAGATTTCAGAATTATTTCCAACTCCAGGCTCCATCTCAGCAGGAAATAGCCAAAGTTGTTGCTGATTGAAACACTCCAAGAGCTGGAAAACCTGAAAAAGAAATCGAACCTGCAACTGAGATTTTCTGTCACATTTATGATTGAGTTCTAAGTCCAACACTTTATTTCCTTTCGTGTTCTAAGCAGTCCCTTCTGAAGACTGAAAAGTATGAAAACCGAGAGAAAGAGGTAGGAGATTGTAGACCTCCTGGTGTTCAATTTCACACCAGTCAGAATGGGTGCGATCCAAAAGTCCACAAGCAATCAATGTTGGAGAGGATGTGGAGAAAAGGGAACCCTCTTACACTGTTGCTGGGAATGCAAAGTAGTACAGCCACTATGGAGAACAGTGTGGAGATTCCTTAAAAAACTGGAAATAGAACTGCCTTATAATCCAGCAGTCCCACTGCTGGGCATACACACTGAGAAAACCAGAATTGAAAGAGACACGTGTACCCCAATGTTCATCGCAGCACTGTTTCTAGTAGCCAGGACATGGAAGCAACCTAGATGTCCATCAGCAGATGAATGAATGAGAAAGCTGTGGTGCATATATACAATGGAGTGTTACTCAGCCATTAAAAAGAATAAATTTCAATCAGTTCTAATGAGGTGGATGAAACTGAAACCTATTATACAGAGTGAAGTAAGCCAGAAAGAAAAACACCAATACAGTATACTAACACATATATATGGAATTTAAAAGATGGTAACAATAACTCTGTATATGAGACAGCAAAAGAGACACTGATGTATAGAACAGTCTTTTGGACTCTTGGGAGAGGTAGAGGGTGAGATGATTTGGTAGAATGACATTGAAGCATGTATAATATCATGTATGAACGAGTCACCAGTTCAGGTTCGATGCACGATACTGGATGTTTGGGGCTGGTGTGCTGGGACGACCCAGAGGGATGGTATGGGGAGGGAGGAGGGAGGAGGTTTCAGGATGGGGAACACATGTATACCTGTGGCGGATTCATGTTGATGTATGGCAAAACCAGGACAATATTGTAAAGTTAAAAAATCAAATAAAAAATAATAAAATAAAATACACACAAAACAATAAAAAAAAGTAATTTTAAACAGTGAGGCTAGAAAAGACAGAATCTAAGGATAATAATCAAGTGATAGAGAATAATAATGATTTAGCCATTAGTCAAATTCAAGGGTCTTTAGTTCCTCCTCAAGGGCCATCAATAACATCCTGAGCATTATCCTATGAACAGTTTTAGAGATGCCAAAGCCCCAGCCAGGCTGAAAGTTAAGTACAGAGACCACAGAGTAGTTGAAACCAGACAGTTAAAAGATTTTATTGCAGAGGCCAGTAGACCAATTTTGCTTGGGTAACAGTACTGAATATGAAAAATGTGTGTAAAGAAGGGTGATAAATAACTTTTATTTCAGAAACCAAGTAGATTTATTGATGTGATTTTTCTGTGTAAAAATTCTTTAGGAATGAGATTTTGCATGCTTCATGGTTTTGGTTACTATTTCTGTAAGCAGGCTGTATTTTTAAGTTGATGCTGAAGTAAAGCCTAGCTGAACATCACCTTTCAATGGCTAGGAGACCAGTGATTTTGTGATGTCACAGCTACCCTTTGATTGCTAGGAGACAAGTGATTTTGTGATGTCACAGCCTTTTGACTTTGAGGACCTCTGCGATGGTCTAGAGAGTTTCTCTCTGTTGGCCAGCCAAGCAATTTTTGAAGTAGTGGTCAGTAAAATCAGACAAATGAGTAAAGGATCTGAAGAAAGATTTCTCTGAGATGGCACATATACCTTCAGAAATTCAAGATGGGCCTCCTAAGGATGAATCAACTGATTCAGAAACCTCCATTAGATCTTTGTATGATTATACACTTACTAGGGACTCAGTTTTGAGATCTATGATTGAAGAATATGCTTTTCAGGCTTTGTCTGAGGATCTTGTGATAAAAAGGCCATGCTACAAATATTCTGTATCTGAAACAGATGAGGTGACTAATTTTCTTTCACTCACCTTTCCACAAAAACTTTGGAATATAGTTGAAAGTGATCAGTTTGAATCTATTTGGTGGGATGAGAGAGGCACATGTATAGTGATCCACGAAGAACTCTTTAAGAAAGAAGTCTTGGAAAGAAAGGCACCTTTCAGAATATTTGAAACCAAGAGTATGAAGAGTTAATTCGACAGCTTAACCTTTATGGATTTAGTAAAAAGCGACAAACTTTTCAAAGATCTGCTTCACTACCTGTCTTTCTGGAAGAAGAAAACAACATCTCTCTTTTGAGTAAGGTATTCCAACATTTTCACTTATTGGCAATACGTAAGATGAAATCATGTGACCTAGAAAGCACATTTACATATGTAGCTAAAACCGAATTTAAACTTGAGCTAACAAATTGTTAAAAAGTTTTATTTTTTGAAGTTGAGAACAGCTGGATATGTTAAAATATTGGATGTTTGACAAACTTTCCTAGCACTGTGAAACCAGATATAAGTCCTGAAGCAACTTAAAGCGGTATTTACTGTATATATAAAATATATTTTTCATTGAGGATCATATTCTTTCTAACATGTTACCTGTTAAACTACTAATGGAGGTGTTTTATTTGATGCTATTTAGTTGGTTTCATTAAAGGAATACATTTTTATAACTTAGCTTTGCTTGTCAGTTTTACCTTGGTTTATAAAGAAACTAAATAATGTAATCCTTTGATTTTAGTTACAGACCTACTATAATCCAAATTTCAAAAGAGGTCATCCTCAACTTTTATTAAGAGTGCAAAAAAGAGAAAGAAGAGTTGGGATTAATAATGTGTCTCAAATATCTTCATTAGTGCAAGATAACAAGAAGCATGTTAAAGCAAGTGTCAACGAAGATGATCGTAACTCTGAATTTATTCCAGAAATTAGTAGAGAGAGCGCATTTTCAGCCTCCACACGTTTACCTGTGCCTTTCATACAAAAGCCTCATACCATCCAGATTGTCACTAATACAAATGCCCTATCTCCATGTGACTTACCTAACCACCCATCACCAATATCGGTTAGACAAACAGAACAGATTTTGGTAAATCAACCTGCTGTTTTAAAAAAGTTGAGCATTTTTAATTGGCATTCACATAGCAGCTACACTCAAGTAAATGGCCCCATTGAGGACTTTGCTACTACAACTACATCTACTTCTCAGAACCACATTGTATCCCCATTACAGAGCACTTATTCTGGACTGATGGTGGAGCCTTCTAAATTTCCAGTCAGGCATAGCGATATGTCAGGCCATGACAATCCTTTTCCTAACCTGCAAGAGACAGGCAACTCGTGGTTCTCAGTGCCAACAAGCACTTACACATCTGCTTCCTCTCTTTCAAGTCAACTCATCAACAATCACCATTATATGGAAACCATGCTAATTAAAACTGACCTACCAAATACGTGTCAGATTATGGAGCCTAAGGAAGATTGAACGTTACTTTGGGAGATGTCAACAAATACCTACCATTCCTGTATTTGAACAATAAATTTACATGTTCATCTTCATAGTTTCATTTTCAATTTTTAAACAAAGAAGAGAAAATGAGGCTTTAGTTCATTGGTTTACTATTTTACTGCATGGTATTCCAAACTCTTCAGTTCAAGAAAGCATTCGTTATGCATCCTAGGTAAATGACACCTGATATAATATTTGTAAGCAAGAAAATGAGAAGCAAGGGAAAAGAGGTAATGGATGTAAAGTGATTTCTGAAATCATCCCTGCTGAAATGAAGGGGTGTCTAAATTAGGATGGTATGGGTGAAGAAAGAGATGCAAATAAAATTAGATAAATAAAAATACACAGTATGATCTTCAGCACATTCACATATTATATTCTATTAGTTACTGGTAGAGTCTTAAAGATTAGACAGCAGATTGTTTTCATTATAGAAATTAATTTTGTCCCTGAAAATATAGATATTGTAGTACACCCAAAATCATGATCACAATTATACCATCACTGTGATAGAAAAGATAGCATGATATAATCAGTGACTGGCCCATGGTCAGCACAAGTTATGTACTTTACAAGTGGTATTCTATAGGGTCATTTTTGCGCTGCTGTCCTTAAGCCATGTCTCTATTTCCTGACACCAAGATTCCACCCTATAATTTCAAATGCATGTTTAGATGTTGCTTATCTGTCCCCATAGAGACAGAATAAATTCCTGGTCATTACTGCAGCACATCAGCATGGTTACAAAGTTCTTGGAAGACATGATATCTGTTTTCCTTAGTCATTTCATTATCTTTCTCTTCTGAAGCTACAATCACAAATTATTTTCAGTCATGCTAAGCCCTCGGAGAGGGCAATGACACCACGCTCCAGTACTCTTGCCTGGAAAATCCTATGGTCAGAGGAGCCAGGTAGGCTGCAGTCCATGGGGTCGCTAAGAGTCGGACACGACTAAGCGACTTCACTTTCACTTTTCACTTTCATGCATTGGAGAAGAAAATGGCAACCCACTCCAGTGTCCTTGCCTGGAGAATCCCAGGGATGTGGGGGCCTGTTGGGCTGCCGTCTATGGGGTCGCCTAGAGTCAAACACAACTGAAGTGACTTACCTAACCTTACCTTACCTTATGCTAAGCCCCTTCTAACAACTTTGTCTCAACTATTTCTTGCGGTTGGAAGGAACTACTGTTTGCCCTCCTACGAAGGAGAGTACAGATATCTTCAGTGTGTTTTGGGTCTACCCTCTTTATGTATCTTTCACAACAGCTGAAACATAGAGCCTGAAAATGACACATTTTAAGTGCTTACTGAATTATCAATAAAGAAATGTAATAACCAATCAAATGCTCTACACATTACTCAACAACATTCTATAACCTGCACTACTATCATAATTCACCTTTCCTATTGACTGAGAAAATTTTCCAAGTTGATAAATATTTATTTTATTTACATGGATGTAAGAATTCTCAGGAGGCATGTATTCCGATGTTTGGAAGAATATTTCACGTTTTGATGTGACTTTTTGTGTGTGTGTTGTTTTGTTGTGTCAGTCAAAGTCTTTGGCATAGTCAAATAAGAGTAGCTGCTTTCCTGGAGTTCTCTTGCCTTTTGGAGGACCCAACGGGTGTTGACAATTGAATCTCGGGTTCCTCTGCCCTTTGTAAATCCAGCTTGAACATCTGGGAGCTCATGGTTCACATTCTGTTGAAGCCTGGCTTGGGGAATTCTGAGCAGTTCTGGGCAAGTGTGTCAGACATGTGCAATTAAGTGGTAGTTTGGACATTCTTTGGATTGCCTTTCTTTGTGGTTGGAATGAAAACTGACCATTTCCAGTCCTCTGGCCACTGCTGAGTCTCCCAAATTTGCTGGCATATGGAGGGCAGCACATTCATATCATCATCTTTTAGAATTTGAAATATCTCAACTGAATTCCATCACCTCCACAAGCTTTGTTTGTCGTTATGCTTCCTAAGTCCCACTAGACTTCACATTCCAGGACATCGGGTCCTCAGGTGAACGATCACACCATCGTGCTTAACTGGGTCATGAAGATCTTTTGTGCACATTTCATCCATGTATTCTTCCCACCTCTTCTTAATAGTTTCTGTTTTGGCTACATCCATACCATTTCTGTCCTTTATTGTGCCCATGATTGCATGACATTTTCCCTTGGTATCTGTGATTTTCTTGAAGAGATCAGTAGACTTTCCAGTTCTATTGATTTGCTTTATTTATTGACATTGATAACTGAGGGTGGTTTTACCTCTCCTTGCAATTCTTTGGGGATCTTCATCCAAATGTGTAAAATTTTCTTTTCTTTTCTTTTTATGTGCTATCCAGATTTATTATTATATAAATACAGATTGAGAGGAAGCAGTTAACATTTATTTTCTATTTGAACACATGTTCCAAATTGATTAAAACAATGAATCAAAATATTTTGCATTTTAAAATAAAATAAAAACATTTATAGGTGTTGCAAAATTGTCCTTTAACACGGCTGGCAGGAAGAATGATGAAAACATTCCAGAAATAGTGTCAATAGTTACACAACACTGTGAATGTTCATTTTTCCCTCTAAGGTTTGCTTTATTTTATTTTTTAATTTTACAATATCATATTAGTTTTTCCATATATCAAAATGAATCTTCCACAGATATACATGTGTTCCCCATCCTGAAACCTCCTCCCTCCTCCATCCCCATACCATCCCTCTGGGTCATCCCAGTGCACCAGCCCCAAGCATCCAGTATTGTGCATGGAACCTGGACTGGTGACTCATTTCATATATGATATTATACATGTTTCAATGCCATTCTCCCAAATCATCCCACCCTCTCCCTCTCCCACAGAGTCCAAAAGACAGTTATATACATCTGTGTCTCTTTTGCTGTCTCCTCTCAGTGAACTCCGGGAATTGGTGATGGACAGAGAGGCCTGCCATGCTGCAATTCATGGAGTCACAAAGAGTCGGACACGACTGAGTGACTGATCTGATCTGATCTGATACAGGGTTATTGTTTTCTTTTTCCCCTTTTTGTTTAGCTTCGCTCCTCTTCTCAGCTCTTTGTGAGGCCTCGTAACTTTACCATTTTTCATTTCTTTTTCATGTGGATGGTCTTGATCACTTTTTCCTATACGATATCACTAACCTCCATCCATAGGTCTTCAGGCACTCATCTGTCAGATAGAATCCCCTGCATCTATTTATCAATTCCACTGTCTAATCATAAGGGTTTTGATTTTACATGTGTAAAATATATTATTCCCTATTTCTTATAGGGAAATCTTCACCCAGATTTTTATCAAAGAAATACAGAAAACTCTATATGGTATTCAGGATATACATGAAATATAGCTGTTTGATGTTTGCGGTTTAGCTCAGATCTTAATTTCTGAATGACGGGAAATTCTCTTTCATGTGTACAAATCTGGAAAATGTTTCACATGTGAACAATTGAGAATTCATATTTCATATGAGAACATTTCTCCCCAGATTGTCAAATGGGAAATACACAGAATTCCGAATCTCATATCAGAATACCTTCCAAACATTCTTGATGAAAAGATAGAGAATTTCAGAGCCCAAGCATGAAAATCTGTGGGAAAATTCTATATTTCTTGTAGGAAAATTAACACAGGTTTTTCAAATGTGAAATAGACAGTATTCAATATTTCATGAAGGAAAGACCTCACAAATATTTTCAAATGACAAATATGAAAAAATTCATGTTTCATGTGACCATGTGTGGATATGTGAAACAGACATTTTTGTATTTCCTGTCAAAGAATCTGCATCCATATTTTCATAACTCTAATGTAAATAAATTCCACATTTTCTGCAGAATATTTCGTGTCCGTACATTCATGTATGATGTACAGAGAATTTGTACTTTACGTTGGAAAATCTTTCTCCAGATTTGTATATGTGAATAATGGAGAATTTCATGTTTCACACCCTGAAATCTTTATCTAGGTTTTCATATGTGAAACTGAGAATTTCATCTTTTATGTAGGACTATCTCATTTCAGATGTCTATATTTGAAACAGATAATACTTTCATCAAGAGGCGCCTTAATTATTATATTTCTTCTGTCATTTTGGTGTTGTCACTGGGATAACTAAGGTTATTCATATCTCCCACATAAATTCGGTTTCTAATTTGAGATTCATCTAGATTTTTATTTTTTCATGGTGTTCTCTGCACAGAAGTTAAATAATCAGGACAACAATATATAGCTTTGACTTGTTCCTTTCCCAATTTTGAATTAGTTCATTGTCCCCTGTCCAATTCTAACTGCTGCACCTTTACTAGCATACACGATTCCCAGGAGACATATAAGGTATTCTTGTATTCTTATCTCTAAGAATTTTACAAAATTATGTTTCTTTCTTTCTTTCTTTCTTTTTTTTGGTTTGTGTGTGATCCACAGTGTCCAGGTCATTAGCAGAGACAGTTAAGCAGATATAGATGATTGTATGCTATCTACTTGCTTATTCTGTGATACAAACATCAATTCATGTGTACCTCTTATAATTAAATAACTAACTACACATTCCTGTTTTTTTTTTTTCAATTTTATTTTTTGGTCATTGCTGTCGTTTTCTCTCTTTTTTCAAGTAGTCAAGTACCAACTGGTAATTTCCTATGAACTTGCCATCTTATTATACAATAATTAAATTATGCCCATGGAAGTCTCACCTTTGATATCTACTGAATGGAATTGCGCTTTGAGATCTGAAGTTAGACATTTGTACGCTGGGAAAATGTCAGGAACGTTCAAAAAATAGCTAGAGATATTCAAGTGCTGCCTTTTTGAGCCCAATTTTGCTATTATATTTTATGTGGAAAGTTCTGCATTTCTTCATGCTGATGACAATTCCTCATTAAGAGAAATTTCCAAGGGGGAAAGAAAAAAAGACAACACAATATGCTTGATTGCATATTGAAAGTCAAAGTAGTACCAGTTACGTGTGTAGGTAAGCAATGTCCCATCAAACAGATTGATTCATGGCAACTAATGTTTCATGTTTTTCTGTCAAGGAAAAAAATAATATTTGAGCTTTCCAGGAAAAACTGAGAAGTTCCAAGAAGGCAGAAATGTAGGCAGATGTGAAATGCAACTCTCTCAATAAATGGATCACAAATAATACTTCTGCAAGGACAATAGTTCTCCCACAGCATCAAATAGCAGAAGACCCTGCTCACCAGAGTGTCCCATGTGGGTTCCAGACATACCTGAGTGAAAAGGAATTAAGAAGGGATTTAGAGGGATCCTGGGAGAGGACTGCTGTTGACTATGTGGAAATGGCCTGACGGAGCAGGTACAAGTCGTTGTGTAGCAGGGAATACCTTTTGAGAATTCCCAAACTGCCAAAGCGACTGTACTGTGTCACACTCAGGAGGCAGAGATACCTTGGTAGCGCCTCACCTTCCCACCTGTTAACACCTACTATAAGGCAATAGAGAAAGACCAGCAGAAGTACCACTCATGCTCCTGCAAACACAGGCTAGAAAAGGATCCCATTCAGGCAAAACCTCTTCTGCCTATGGCTGCTGGCTCCTATTCATAACTAGCACCACCATGTTTCCAGAATTCCAAGCAGCTGTACCTTAACCTTCTGTGCTCATCATGGCAGACCCCAGTGCACCACAAGTGTCTCAAGTCAGACACATTTGGTGACCACATGTGAGGAAGGATGAAATTTACACCTGAGGCCCAGGGACAGAGCCATTAAGAAAGAGGATTATGAATCTTCCATCCAGTTGTGCATGCTGCAGATTAAATACACAGGATTAATGATGCAGACCCTGTGTCTACGGATTACATCCAAAGCTGAGAAGAGGTCAAAAAAAAAAAAAAAAATGCCCAGGCTCAGGCAGCTATAAGAACGCACAGGAATTATAGCAGTTTTGAGTCTGAGGTGCCCTTAGAGATATCCAGAATCCAGTTCTCTCCATCTTTGGAGAACTTCCCAAAGAGGTGTAATTGTCCTCTGGCCCATGTTGAGCACTAGGACACTCACAGATGAGACACAAGGAAATATGTATTATTCTTTTGATGCATTGAATTGTTGTGTTGTTTGTGCACTATTTTTCTCAGTTGTATGCTTCTTTGTTACTACACATTGATTTGATCTTGAAGATTATTTCAACTATATTTTTATTTTTTGTATAGCTATTTCTACTTTTACTTTGGTTTCCTATTTTCTGTGCCTTTAATTGCTGTTGCATCACTTCATTCTTTAACATGGGTATGCATTTCTATATTAACTGTGGTTTTCTGTTATTCTGTGGGGGCTGTCCTGCTCTTCTTGTCAGATTTGCTTTCTTTATTTTTCAGTTGGCACTCTACTCTGGTGGTGTTTTTTGCCTTGATATTTACTTGATTGGCTCTCATTATGAATCTGTTGTCTTCTCTGTAGTGTTTATTGCTTGTGGCACCTTTTACTTATTTATTTACCATTTATCTATGTTACTTTTTTAATCTCCTCAATCTATCACTATGGTATTGTAGTTCTCTGGGCATAAGTTGGGCCTGATATTTTCTGCTGTCATCATCTGAGAGGGTAACAGGCAGGAAGGCTGGGGTCTCCAGATGAAGGATTTGGCCTGAATGTATCAGACATTTTTATCTCTCTTAAGTAGCAGGAGGAAACAAACTAGCAATATTTTTTTTTTCTGTCTTTATACAAATTTAAAAGGAGGTTTCTCTTAAAATGTTATATTGCCAGAATGACACCTGGTTTCATCTGAAGTTAACTATTCTCAAACCTTGAGATAACCAATGCATTTTTCTTATGGAAATGTTTGTCTTAAACTATGCTAATGTACTATGCTTTTACCCCAAACTCTGTTCTTAAGTCAGTTCCTCCTAATGGCTCAGAACCTACTTGACAAACCAGTATGTCATACTCGGATAGTATTTCCCTAATCTATGTAAATGAATCATTTGTATGGTAATCTATCCTTCTTCAAGACAATCATTTTATGGCCCGGGATGAATCATCTGATGCCAAGATTATCCCAAAATGCATCTTATGTGTGAGGGGGCCTGGTACCACTCTGAGTTTTAAAACATTCCTTTCTTTCATTAACAGACTACTAGTGACTATATAATATCCAGCTGAAGACTAGCAGGAGGGTACTCTTTCTGCCCCATTCTGATGCCTATATGAGAAGTTTTCTCTATCTCATTGATATTTTAATAAAATTTTATTATACAAAGCTCTGAGTGATCCAGCCTTATCTCTGGCCCCAGATTGAATTCCTCTCCTCTGGAGGCCAAGAATCCCAGCTCTTTGCATTCCATTACAACCTTTCACACTGAGACCAGGATCATGGGACACTAGAGAATTCCTGTCTACACTGATTATTAACTGGTGACAGTCTCGTTGAAGGCCTCTTTCTTAATCTCAGATGTACGGCACCCAACTGCCTACACAACCCAGGGCTGATGCCTCACACTACACAACAAGCAAGACAGAAAAACGCAACCAATCTTCAGCAAATAGACTGCCTAATGTCAGACTAATTCTATAGACATCTACAAATGACATGAACAGATATGGTATCACCATTAGAGACGGAAGACTCAACTGCAGATTCAAGAACATAGTTGTCAGTCTCTCCAACTGCAAAGCCCACACTAGACACTCAACTAATTTTATCAACTTGGAGTGGAGACGAGGAGCAATAACTATTATGCAGAAGTTTGGGAAGAAATGATGAGGAACGCAGTAGGGAAATGTGAAGTCAGAGAAATATGTTGTAGGCAAAGGAATGTGGTAAAAACTCAAAACATAACGAAAGAAAAAGTAGGCAGGCTCCTTGAAAATAACTTGGATGTTGTGGTAGTAAAGGTGATAAAACATTCTAGAAATGGAATGGGGAAAAGACGATAAACATTTCTATAGGGACTAGAAAAATGAATAAGTAACAGACACTCAACAACACACACACAAAAAAAGACTTTGGCCTCCTATGTGCTAATACACACTGTTGTACAGCAGAAGCCAACACAACACTGGAAAGAAACTATCCTCCAATTTAGAAATAAAGTTTAAAATGAAACACAAGTGTTCAAAGGCACACGAGACCAGACAAAGTTAATTGATACGTATAGCACATTTCACTGAAGCAGAGCAGAATACACACTTTTTCTAAAGTGAAAATAAAATATCTTCAAGATATATCACAAAATGGATCTCAAATCAAGCCTTGATAAATTTGAGATAGTGGTAATGGTATTAATCTTTTTTTTTTTTTTAACCACAACCTTATGATTTACATAGCAGAATTTGCAGGTGAGGACTGTGAGAAACATGAATCCATGTAGATGAATAAATACAACTGTACATGGCCAAGAGATCACTCATGAAATGTGAGAGAAAATGAAAGAAAAATCTTAGAAGAAAATAATATTTAAAACATGATTATCCAAAAGTTATGGAGCATGCTAAAGCAGTAAAAGAGTGAAGTTGATAAATTCTACACATCTCAAGTAATCAACATAACCTACAATCTAAAGCATTTAGAGAAAGAAGAAAAATCAGGCAAAATTCCCCAAAGTGAATAGAAGGGGAAAAAATGATAAAAATCAAAGCAGAAATTAA
The DNA here is from genome assembly GCF_002263795.3 of Bos taurus. NCBI lineage: Eukaryota > Metazoa > Chordata > Mammalia > Artiodactyla > Bovidae > Bos > Bos taurus. Next base: position 35,520,841 of record NC_082638.1, read on the forward strand.
AAAAAAAAGAAATGATAAAAAAAAAAAATAGCCAAAATCAGTATCACTAAAAAGGGTCTCTTGGAGAGGAGAAGTAAAATAGACAAATCATGATACAGACTTATCAAGACAAAGAGGACAACAAATCCATCAATTTGACATGACAAAGGATGACATTATGACTGATATAACAGAAATAACAAAGAGTCATAAGGGACTACAGCAAACAACTATAAGTCAATAAAATTTAGAATTTGAGCCATGGACAAATACTAAGAAATTCAGCTAAATTTTTTTTTAGCTGAAAAAAAAAACAAAAACCAAACAGAAAATATGAACAGAGCAATTACAAGCACTAAGATTGAAACTGTGATGAAAAAATTTCTAGTTGGCAAACTTAAACTCCAGAAAGCTTCACAGGGAAATTTTATGAACCAGTCAGAGAACTGCTGGCACATGCACTTCTGAAACGCTTCCAAAACTCTAGAGTGGAAGGAAAACCCAGAAGTCATCTTACAAGTTCACCATCACCCTGATATCAACCCCGAGATAACACAGAAAAAGAAAGTTAGAGACTAATATCTCATAGATGAACAGAGGCAAACATCCTTACCAAAATATGAGCAAAAAATTCCACCAATACCATAAAAGGATTGGACACCATAATTAAGTGTGGGGTTTATTCAAGATATGGAAACATTCTTCAATAGTTGCATATCAATGTATAGTCAAGGTTTAAAACCATATGATTACCTCAATAGTTGGTGAAAGTTTTTGAAATAATTCAACAAGTGTTTGTGATAGAAGCTCTTCAAAAACTGAACATAGAAAAAACGACCTCAACTTAACAAAGGCACACAGATCAAAAGTACAACAACATATCACCTCACACCATTCCAAATGGCCATCATTTAAAAAAAAACACAACAACAGGGGAATGCCCTGTTGGTCCAGTGGCTAAGACACCATGATCCCTATGCAGGGGTCCCAGGTTTGATCCCTGGTCATGGAATTGAATTCCATACAGAGCAATTGAGGTTTGTGGCAACCAAATAAAGAAGTAAGAAATATATGTGTGTGCATATTAATGCATTTAAGTGGAATCCAGAAAACAGATGCTGAGTAAACCATTTGGAGTGTAGGAAGAGATGCAGTCATGGAAAACAGACTTGTGGACACAGTGCAGGAAGGACATACCAAGTATGTAGTAGATAGCTATTGCTATGCAGTGCTCTAGTGGAATTGGTTTTGGAGTGGGAGAGGAGGCCCAAGTGGGAGATCGGAGGACTGCTCAAAAGGGAGGCTCACCTGTATTTACTAATAACTGATTTATTTTGCTGGGCAGCAGACACTAACACAACATTGTAAGGAAAGAAAATCAGTCTTTGTCTAATTTGTGCTAGTGACAAGTAAAGCATCACTGCATGCCAATTAAAATGTGTACCCAGGATGGCTTTAGTATGCATAGGCAAAGAAAAAGCAAAAAAAAAAAAAAAAGAGACAAACTTAAATGCAGAGCTATGTTGGGCAGAATAAATTCAGACTCTACACTTGTGTCCCTTCACTTTCCTAATTTTCCATTGTTTCCAAAAGTAAAGAACGGCTTTCTAAAAGTAAAGTAAACATATATGGTTATATATTTTCATAAACTGATGTCACCGGTTTATGAAACCATGAATCCCCTCAAGTTTAATTTTATTTTTTAAATTTAATTTTATTTTTTAACTTTACAATATTGTATTGGCTTTGCCACATATCAAAATGAATCCACCACAGGTATACATGTATTCCCCATCCTGAACCCTCCTCCTACCTCCCTCCTCATACCATCCCTCTGGGTCGTCCCAGTGCACCAGCCCCAAGTAATAGCTGACCTTTGACTTTCAAAACTTTGGGAAGTAGGAATTAGTAAACATAGGTTAACAGTGAGGTGCTGCACAAGAATCCCTTATATTGCAGTTCTAGAATGTGTGCTACCTAATGGGAAAAATGCATAGTTCAAACGTGGAGAATTATGTTTTCTTCATCAAGCCTTTCATTCTAAGAAGGATGAATCATGAGAAGCGACTTCTCAAGTATCGCAAAAAGACTGCTCTAACGAAGGTTAGGAGGATCCAAGTTTTACAGAAATTTTGGTACAATGATCAGGTATGGAGAATGTCTGAATATTATGGTTAACGAAAGAAAAACTGGACACCTCAAGTGAATGGATTTAAATATTTTCTACCTATGGTAGATGCAAGAATCTGGGCTCCTTGAAATAATTCCTTTGATAATCACCTTAACTAGGGCTAGTATCTATTCTTTCTGTCTCAAGTCAGTTCTTCAGGCCATGCCAGCTTCAAGTGCAGTAACTAAGGACTTGATAGTGGGCAAACTGATTTCATCAAGAGTTCCCCCAGGTTTTACGTTTATGGATAGATTCAAGGGCTTATGACTTGATGCCTGCAGCATCATTTGTTTACTGATATGGCTGGCAAATTTCTTGGTTCACAGTGTGCTCTATTCTCTACAACCTCAGAAAGATACTGTCTCTAGAAAGATTCTTACACTCTCAAAGAAGTTGACTGTGGGCTTCTGCCTGAATAGGACATTAGTTCAGTTCAGTTCAATTCAGTCGCTCAGTCATGTCCAACTCTTTGCGACCCCATGAATCGCAGCACGCCAGGCCTCCCTGTCCATCACCATCTCTCACGTTCATCGAGTCGGTGATGCTATCCATCCATCTTATCATCTGTCACCCCATTCTCCTCCTGCCTCCAATCCCTCCCAGCATCAGAGTCAGAGGACCTAAAGTAATGTGAAAATACCTAATACAGGTTTAGTATAAATGCCAAAAAGACAGGAGACTGAAAGCAAACTATAAATCTGAGGAACATGACCCAAAACACTTCAAGATCAAAGAAGGGTAAATATATATATATATATATATATATATATATATATATATATATATATTTAAAATTATGTACCTACACTGATATGTTCAAATAGGCATATAAACACATACTGTGTGTGTGTGTGTGTGTGTGTGTGTGTGTGTGTGTGTGTATGTCATATTTTCAATTGTACCTGAACTTTCTTTGGAATATTCTCAAAAATATGCTTCACATTAAGGCATAAAACAAGTCTTAGTATTTTACATAATACCAAGTATATTCTCTGAAAACCAAGATGTGAAGCTAAAATTTAAAAATGGGATATGTGTTTGCAAATTTGTCAATGTATGAAAAATTATACAAGATATTCCTAAAGAACCAATATTTCAAAGGGTAAGTCACAAGTGAAATTATATAATTCTCTGACATGAATGTAAGTGAAACCACTTTTAGCAAATCATTAGATCCTGCAAAAGGACATACCTGCAGTTATATACCTCCTGCAAAATATATACTGCTACCTGTAGACAGCAAAATTATATACCCAAACTTTCAACATATACATATGCATGTATATGTGTAGCCATATATAAGCTAATGGTTGCCCAGGTAGTATTAGTACTAAGGAACCTGTCTTCTAACATAGAGGTCATAAGACAGGCAGGTTCGATCTGAGTTGGGAAGATCTCCTGGAACTAAGGATGGCAACCCATTCCTACTTTTTCACCTTGAGAATCCCATGCATTGAGGATACATTATGGTGACAGTCTGTGTGATACAGAGTGTCAGACAGGAATGTAGTGACGTAACACATGAAATATCACTTGAACGGGTATGTATGTATGTATTACACTTGTTCCTTTCATATATTACCAATGACATGCTCAACAACAACAACAACAACAAAACAGTTAATTTACTCATTTCATTTCAGTCACAGGCCCGTGTCCGAATCTTTATCACCCCATGAATCACACCACACCAGGCCTCCCTGTCCATTACTAACTCCTGGAGTTCAGGCAAACATATGTTCATCCAGACGATGATGCCACCCAGCCATCTCATCCTCTGTCGTTCCCTTCTCCTCCTGATCCAAATCCCTCCCATCATCAGAGATTTTTATTTGTCAACTCTATGAGTGAGGTGGCCAAAATACTGGAATTTCAGCTTTAGCATCAGTCTTTCCAAAGAACACCCAAGACTGGTCTCCTTAAGGATGGACTGGTGGGATCTGCTTGCAGTCCAAGGGACTCTCAAGAGTCTCCTCCAACACCACAGTTCAAAAGCATCAATTTTTTGGTACTCAGCTTTCTTCACAGTCCAACTCTCATATCAATATATGACCACTGGAAAAAAACATAGCCTTGACTAGATGGACTTTCGTTGGCAAAATAATGTCTCTGCTTTTTAAAATGAGATCTAAGTTGGACATAACTTTCCCTCCAAGGAGTAAATGTCTTTTAATTTCATGGCTACAATCACCATCTGCAGTGATTCTGGAGCTCCAAAAATAAAGCCTGACATAGTTTCCACTGTTTTCCCATCTATTTCCCATGATGTGATGGGACCAGATGCCATGATCTTCGTTGCAGAATGTTGTGCTTTAAGCCCAGTTTTTCACTTTCCTGTTTCACTTTCATCAAGAGGCTTGACACTTCCTCTTCATTTTCTGCCATAAGTGTGGTGTTATCTGCATATCTGAAGTTATTGACATTTCTCCTGGCAATCTGGACTCCAGCTTCTGCTTCTTCCAGCCTAGAGTTTCTCATGATGTACTCTGCATTCATACCAAATAAGCAGGGTGGCAATATACAACCTTGACGTCCTCCTCTTTCTATTTGGAACCCATCTGTTGTTCCGTGTCCATTTCTAATTGTTGCTTCCTGACTTGCATATAGGTTTCTCCAGAGGCAGGCCAGGTGGTCTGGTATTTCCATCTCTTTCAGAATCTTCCACAGTTTATAGTGATCCACACAATCCAAGCTTTGGCATAGTCAATAAAGCAGAAATAGGTGTTTTTTGGTTTGTTTGTTTTTAATTTTCTGGAACCTTCTTGCTTTTTCAATGATCCAAGATTGTTGGCATTTGGATCTCTGGTTCCTCTGCATTTTCTAAAACTAGTTTGAACATCTGGAAGTTCACGGTTCATGTATTAATGAAACCTGGCTTGGAGAACTTTGAGCATTACTTCACTAGAACGTGAGATGAGTGTAATTGTGTGGTAATCTGAGCATTATTGGGCACTGTGTTTCTTTGGGGTTGGAATGAAAACCGATCTTTTTCAGTCCCATGGCCACTGCTATGTTTTCCAATTTGCTGGCATATTGAGTTCAGCACTTTCACAGCATCATCTTTCAGGATGTGTAATAGCTCAGCTAGAATTCCATAACCTCCACTAGCTTTATTCGGAGTGATTCTTTCTATGGCCCATTTGACTTGACATTCCAGGATGTCTGGCTCTAGGTGAGCGATCACACCATCGTGAATATCTCGGTCTTGAAGATCTATTTTGTACAGTTCTAGTCTGTATTCCTGCCACTTTTCTTAATATTTTCTGAGTCTTTTAGGTCCGTAAAATTTCTGTCCTCTATAGAACCCATCTTTGCATGAAATGTTCCTTCAGTATCGCTACTTTTCTTGAGGGGATGGTCTTTCCCATTCTTTTGCTTTCCTCTATTTCTTTGCATTGATCGCTGAGGAAGGCTTTCTTATCTCTCCTTGCTACTCTTGAGAACACTGCATTCAGATGCTTATATCACTCCTTTTCTCCTTTCTTTTTCACTTCTCTTCTTTTCACAGCTATTTTTAAGGCCTCCACAGACACCTATTTTGCTGTTTTGCATTTCTTTTCCATGAGGATAGTCGTGATACCTGTCTCCTGTACAATGTCACAAACCTCTGTCCATAGTTCATCATGCACTCTATCCGATCTAGTCCCTTAAATTTATTTCTCACTTCTACTATATAATCATAAAGGATTGGATTTAGGTCATACCTCAAAAAGTTGACTTAAAAGCCAACATTCAGAAAACTAAGATCATGGCATCGGTTTTCATCACTTCATGGGAAATAGATGGGAAAACAGTGGAAACAGAGTCATACTTCATTTGGGGGGGGGGGGAGGGTGCTGCAAAATCACCGCAGATGGTGATTGCAGCCATGAAATTAAAAGACGCTTACTCCTTGGAAGGAAAGTTATGGCCATCCTCGATAGCATATTCAAAAGCAGAAACATTACTTTGCCAACAAAGGACCGTCTAGTCAAAACTGCGGTTTTTCCAGTAGTTATGTATGGATGTGAGAGCTGTGCTGTGAAGAAAGCTTAGCGCCAAAGAATTGACACTTTTGAACTGTGGCATTGGAGAAGACTCCTGAGAGTCCCATAGACTGCAAGGAGTCCAATCAGTCCATTCTAAAGGAGATCAGACCTTGGTGTTCTTTGGAAGGAATGATGCTAAAGCTGAAACTCCAGTAATTTGGCCATCTCATTCGAGAGTTGACTCTGGAAACTACTGAAGCTGAGATAAATTGGGGGCACAAAGAAAAGGGGACGACAGAGGATGAGATGGCTGGATGGCATCAATGACTCAATGGATGTGAGTTTGAGTGAACTCTGGGAGTTTTTGATGGACAGGGAGGCCTGGTGTGCTGCAATCCATGGGGTCACAAAGAGTCGGACATGACTGAGCGACTGAACTGAATGCATGGAAAATTAAACAACACATTCTGAAGGGCTCGATGAGGTGAAGAATAACTCACAGGGGAAATGGGAACATATTCTAAGGTGATTTAAAATGAAAACCCAATGTAGAAAGTCATCAGATACAGCAGAAGAAGAACCCATATATATTTAAGGTTACATAAAAAGAAAGCTCTTCAATTCTGGGGAGAAGGTAATGCCTTCTTTAAAAGCTGGGAAAAAAATCTAATTTCACAGAAAGAAGAAAGAGGAAATGAACAAATATTAGTATGGTTTTAAGTTAATAGAAAAAGAATACAGAAAATTGAACATGAAACAAAGATAGTAAAAAGAATATTAGGTAAACTAAAAAACGAAAAGAGCAGATTTAGTTACTGAAATGAGAATGAATAAGATGCCATTGCTACTAAACATACTAAAAAAGGAGGAATTTGGGTATTTACAAAAGGAATATCTGTCAATAAAAGTCTCAAACTATGTGAAGCAGTCAAATTGCTAGAATAACAGAGTGACTAAAACAATTTTATATACTGGGGGGGGGGGTGGGAAACGAACAGATTAATAAAAAAAAAGAAGAAGAAGAAGTTGAATTGGTTATCCCATTGTTTGTAAATAAGCCCTTAGGACCAGTTTCTTTTAAACCTGTACTATTCAGGTCGGTAGGTGCCCAATATGCTATTGGAGATGAGTGGAGAAAGAACTCCAGAAAGAATGAAGACATGGAGCCAATGCAAAAACAATACCCAGTTGTGCATGTGACTGGTGACAGAAGCAAGGTCCGATGCATCAAAGAGCAATATTGCATAGAAACCTGGAATATGGGGTCCATGAATGAAGGCAAATTGGAAGTTGTTAAACAGGAGATGGCAAGAGTGATCATCGACATTCTAGGAATCAGCAAATTAAAATGGACTGGAATGGGTGAATGTAACTCAGATGACCATGATATCTACTACTGTGGGCAGGAATCCCTTAGAAGAAATGGAGTAGCCATCATGGTCAACAAAAGAGTCCAAAATGCAGTACTTGGATGCAATCTCAAAAACGACAGAATGATTTCTGTTTGTCCAAGGCAAACCATTCAAAATCACAGTAACCCAAGCCTATGCACCAGCCAGAAATGCTGAAGACGCTGAAGTTGAATGGTTCTATGAAGAACCACAAGACCTTTTAGAACTAACAACCGAAAAGAAATTCTTTTCATTATAAGGGACTGGAATGCAAAAGTAGGAAGTCAAGAAACACCTGTGATAACAGGCAAATTTAGCCTTTAATACAGAATAAAGCAGGGAAAAGGCTATCAGAGTTTGGTTTTCCCTACTTTCTTGAATTTAAGTCTGAATTAGGTAATAAGGAGTTCATGATCTGAGCCACAGTCAGCTCCTGATCTTGTTTTTGCTGACTGTATAGAGCTTCTCCATCTCTGACTGGAAAGAATAGAATCAATTTGATTTTGGTGTTGACCATCTGGTGATGTTCATGTTAGAGTCTTCACTTGTGTTGTTGAAAGAGGGTGTTTGCTATGACCAGTGCATTCTCCTGGCCAAACTCTGTTAGCCTAGAAGTAGTTCTAGATATTTTAATTGCTGTTGTTCATTCATTGAGTCATGTCCAACCCTTTGTGACTGTAGCACAGCAGGCCTCCCTCTCTTTCAGTTTTTCCCATAGTTTGCTCAAACACATGTCCATTGAACTGGTGATGCCCTCCAAACATCTCATCCTCTATCAGCACCTTCTCCTCCTGTCCTCAGTCTTTCCCAGTGTCATGGTGTTTTCCAGAGTTGGTTCTTTGAATTAGTTTAGCAAAATCCTCGACTTTCAGCTTCAGTATGAGTGCTTCAGATGTGTATCCAGGGTTGGTTTCCTTGTGGATTGATTGGCGGGATCTGTTTGCAGTTCAAGGGACCCCTAAGAGTTTTCTCCAACATCACTGTTTGAAGGCATCAGTTCTCGAGCTCTCAGCCTTCTTTAGATTCCAATTCTCACACATTTACATGACTAATGGATAAACAATAGGGGTTGTGACTGAGGAGACCTTTGTTAATAAGCTCATCTTTCTTCTTTTTAATACAAGGTCAAGGTTTTTCCATAGTTTTTTCTCCAAGAAGAAAGTGTCTCTTCATTTCATGCCTGCAGTCACCATTCACAGTGATTTTGGAGCCCAAGAAAATTAAGTTTATCACTTATTCCATGTTTTCCCCTTCTATTTGCCAAGTCGTGATGGGACCAGACACCTTGTGTTGTTCATTTGACTATTGAGTTCTCAGCGAGGTTTCTACACTCCTCATTCATCCTTAGCAAGACCCTCTTTAGCTCCTCTTCACCTTCTCTTTTTACAGTGTTTCTATCTGTCTTTCTAAGGTTGTTGAAGTTTATCCCAGAAACATTGATTCTAGTTTATTATCCACCCAGCCTGGCCTTTTGAATAGTATAGTCTGCATATATTTCACATAAGAAGACTGATAATATGCAGTCTTGTCACTCACCTTTCCCAGGTTTATACTGATCAATTTTTCCATGTCTTGTTCCAACTCTTACATCTTGAACGGCATACACATTTCTCATGTGACAGGTTAGAAGGTCCATGATTCCTGTCTCTTTCAAACTGTTCACAGTTTACTGTGATATACACAGTCAATGTCTTTAGTGGAGTCACTGAAGCAGAAGTAAACGATTTTCTGAAATTCCTGGTTCCCTCTAGGATCCAATGAATGTTTCCAAATTGTTCTCTGGTTCATGTATTGTTTCCAAGTCGAGCTTTCCCCTTGAAAGTTCTTAGTTTATGTACTGTTGTAGAATTTTGAGTTTTACCCAGCTAACATGTGAAAGGAGCAACCGTGCATGCTTGTTTGAACATTCTTTGGCCTTACCTACCTTTGGTGTGAATGAAAACTGTCCTTTTCCAAACTCATGTCCACTGATGAGTTTTGCAAATCTGATGACATATGAACTCAGTGTCCCAGTTTCACCACATCATTAAGAGTTTAGCAGTTTCATGTTAATGACTGCTTAAAACTTTTGCTTAAACCATTTGATTTCTCCTTCATATCTGAATAAGATCCGTGTTGGTGTTGGTTTTGGCTTGTTCATAATTTTGAGAATGTTCTACCATGCTCTACTGGCCTGAAGAGTTTCTATTGAAAGTTCAGCTGCTATCTTTATGGGGATCTGACAGTATATTTATGTCTTTACTCTCGCTGTTCTTAATGTTTGTTTTTTTGTGTTTAAATTTTCAGTGTTTGGTTAAAATATTGTTGTTGGATATTTCACTTTGGGTTCATCCTGTTTGTTGGGACATGCTGTGTTGGGACTCAAGGAGCTATTTCCTTGCCCATTTAATGGAGGTTTTCAACTTTTATCTCTTGAAGAATTTTCTCAAGCACCCAAACACCTTTTTTTTTTTTTCTTTTTCCTTTCCTTTCTTTTTTCTTTTCTTTCTTTTTTTTTTTTTTTTTTGGTGGTCTTTTCCATGTGGATATCCTCACAGTATGGCATTTAATACTGTCTAAGAATTATCAGAGCTTTTAATGTTTTCCTTCTCTAAAAAAATATGTATTTACACATGCCACTGTGTTTTCTTTATTCCCTCCTTTCTCAGTTCGGTTCAGTTCAGTCAGTTGTGTCTGACCCCATGAATCACAGCATTTCAGGCCTCCCTATCCATCACCAACTCCTGGAGTTCACTCAAACTCATGTCCATCGAGTCAGTGATGCCATCCAGCCATGTCATCCTCTGTTATCACCTACTCCTCCTGCCCCTAATCCCTCCCAGCATCAGAGTCTTTTCCAATGAGTCAACTCTTCGCACGAGGTGGCCAAAGTATTGGAATTTCAGCTTTAGCATCAGTCCTTTCAATGAACACCCAAGATTGATCTCCTTTAGAATGAACTGGTTGGATCTCATTGCAGTCCAAGGGAGTCTCAAGAGTCATTTGAACACCACAGTTGAAAAACATCGATTTTTTGGTGCTCAGCTTTGTTCACAGCCCAACTCTCACATCCATACATGACCACTTTAAAAACCATAGCCTTGACTAGTCGGACATTTGTTGGCAAAGTAATGTCTCTGCTTTTGAATATGTTATCTAGGTGGTGCACAATTTTCCTTCCAAGGAGTAAGTGTCTTTTAATTTCATGGCTGCAAATCACCAACTGTATTGATTTTGCAGCCCTCCAAAAAATAAAGTCTGACACTGTTTCCACTGTTTCCCCATGTATTTTCCATCTCATTAGAACTGATTATGGATGAAACTGGAACCTATTATACAGAGTGAAGTAAGCCAGAAAGAAAAACACCAATAGAGTATACTAACACATATATATGGAATTTAGAAAGATGGTAACAATAACCCTGTGTACGAGACAGCAAAAGAGACACAGATGTATAGAACAGTCTTTTGGACTCTGTGGGAGAGGGAGTGGGTGGGATGATTTGGGAGAATGGCATTGAAACCTGTATAATATCATGTATGAAACGAGTCGCCAGTCCAGGTTCGATGCATGGTACTGGATGCTTGGGGCTGGTGCACTGGGACGACCCAGAGGGAGGGTAGGGGAGGAAGGAGGGAGGAGGGTTCAGGATGGGGAACTCAGGTATACCTGTGGTGGATTCATTTTGATATTTGGCAAAACTAATACAATATTGTAAAGTTTAAAAAAAATAAATAAAGCTCAACATTCAGAAAACTGAGAAAAAAAATGTACTTTTTAATGGCTGAGTAATACTCCATTGTGTATATGTACCACAGCTTGCTTATCCATTCATCTGCTGATGGGCATCTAGGTTGCTTCTGTGTCCTGGCTATTATAAACAGTGTTGCTATGAACATTGGGGTACACGTGTCTCTTTCAATTCTGGTTTCCTGGGTGTGTATGCCTAGCAGTGGGATTGCTGGATCATAAGGCAGTTCTATTTCCAGCTTTTTAAGGAATCTCCACACTGTTCTCCACAGTGGCTGTACTAGTTTGCATTCCCACCAACAGTGTAAGGGGGTTCCCTTTTCTCTACACCCTCTCCAGCATTTATTGCTTGTAGACTTTTGGATCACAGCCATTCTGACTGGCATGAAATGGTACCTCATTATGGTTTTGATTTGCATTTTTCGGATAATGAGTGATGTTGAGCATCTTTTCATGTGTTTGTTAGCCATTTGTATGTCTTCTTTGGAGAAATGTCTATTTAGTTCTTTGGCCCATTTTTTGATTGGGCCGTTTGTTTTTCTGGAATTAGCTGTAGGAGTTGCTTGTATATTTTTGAGATTAGTTGTTTGTCAGTTGCTTCATTTGCTATTATTTTCTCCCATTCTGAAGGCTGTCTTTTCACCTTGCTTATAGTTTCCTTTGTTGTGCAGAATATTTTAAGTTTAATTAGGCCCCTCAAAATGGATTAAATATCTAAACGTAAGACCAGAAACTATAAAACTCCTAGAGGAGAACATAGGCAAAACATTCTCCGACATACATCATGGCAGGATCCTCTATGACCCACCTCCCGGAATATTGGAAATAAAAGCAAAAATAAGCAAATGGGACCTTATTAAACTTAAAAGCTTCATTTGGTTTAGATTGCAGTGGTTTTGGTCCCCTTTCTGCAGGCCGCAGCATTTTGGATCCAGTTTGTGGTGGAATCTGATCTTTGTGGGTGGGACTGAACCTGTAAGTTTTCAAGCTTTAATGTTTGGGATATTGTGTGCCTGTGGTCTGTCAGGTGGTGCTGAATCACTTCTCTATGAAATGCAATGAATTGTCCTGTAATGTGCATTGTGGTGTCTGTGGGTTTGGTACAGCTTCAGGTAGTACCTTTTATAATGTTCATTTTTGTGTTGCTGCTTTGCTGGAGAATAGGTGTGAGTTGTCTTGCACTGAAATTGCTGGTTTCAGCTTGGGGCTTCATTTCCATGTAGGCATGGAACCTTTTGACTTTGCTTCTTTTTTAAAGTTCATTGGTGTCAGGAGTTCAACAATGATCTAAAGCTCTGGATTAACTTCATGGCCTCTGCGTTTTGGTGCTGAGTTACAGTCACATTAAGAATTCTGCATCCTCAGAACAGAGGAGAAAACCCAAGGTTGATGGTGAAGCAATTTTCCATAATCAAAAACAGTTAAAGGAATTGACAGAGTTATATGGATCAGAGCAAACTGAGGAGGGAGATAAAGGTTTCTAGGAGGAGTAAAGGGAGAGTAAAAAGGCAAGAGTGCAATCAACTGGGAATTAAATTAATAAGTGAAAATAGATTCCAAATACAGAATTCCTAAAGGATAAACATTTATTAATAAAAAGTTTCAAAATCAAAGATTAAGAACCTAGAATAGGATTTAAACTCCTATGATTACTGGAGAAAATTTAGAAGTCAAAATAATTATCAAACATTTATATTGTGGTATATAGAAATGAAATTAAAGGGAATGATAAGGAACAAAAGAGTGTTTAATTAAAAAATATGAAAACAGTAAAGAATAATCTACCAATTTCTCTAGAGAAATTGTTGTGAGTTTAGTGGTGCCAGATCAGTGTCAGACAATCTGTTTTTCCTGCTTCTACTTGTTGTCCAATACTATTGCTGTCCTTGAATTGCACAGTTTCTACATTAGCTTCAGAGTTTCAATCTGTAGCTTCTGTCACTTCTGGGCTAGTTCACCCTTCTTTGCTTATTTTTACTTCCTCATTTTGCAATTCTCTTCTGTGACATGCTTACACAAGACTAGTTTGCACCATAACACAAGGGGACAGCAGGCCCTTATTTGTATCAGTGGTACAATGATGAGGAGGAGCACACTGAAAAAAAAAAAACAAAAACACCTGTAGAATATGTGGGTGAGGGTGCTTAAGGTGGATGGAGCACAGTGGGCTTGCCACTGTCATAGGTGACATGTACTTCCTCAGTCCACCCAGCTCAGGTTCCTGGGTAATCTGCGATGGCACTGCCCAAAGTGTTCCCTGTGTTTCATGCACATCCCAAGTCTAAGCCACTCAGGCTCCTAGGTGATCTTCAAGGGCACTGAACTCAATTGGCTATGTGCATTGTTTCCTTCCCTGTTCCAAACTGCTCAGGCATCTGGATGGCAGGAAAGGCACCTCCAGGGTAGGTCATGCATCTTATGTACCTGTCAACCACTCAGTTTGTCTGTAGCATAAGGGAGTCAGAGAAGGCAAGGTTCAGAAAAAGAATGAGACCAGCACTTTACAGGAACAGATCACCTTTAATAAGGTGAGAAAGGGCAGCAGTCAGATTAGTGAGCTGCTGCACTAACCCAAGACAAGAGTAAATATATATATAGGCATATATTTGGAAAGCCACTGTCTTAAGTGGGCCTGTTCTTCTCCGAGGTTGTTTGGAATAGTTATCTCATAAATGGCTGGGGCAAGGAAATGCGGAGATCAGCCAAAGGCTGATAGGATGATATGGGAGAAGGGACAATACAAATCCCATTTAGAGAAAGCAAATGAACAGTATATACTTTAGTGCTTTTTCAGTTTTATTATTTTATGTCCATTATTGGGAAGAAAGCTAAGAGTTTAAACAGCAGGTTTTATTCATTGAAAAAATATATAAATATATGTTTCATACTTGACAGTATAGATGCAGCCTACTCAGAAATCACGATCACTATCATAACATGACTGATATATTCAAAGATTACACCAAAGTCAGCAAAAGTTAGGCATTTTACAAGTAGTATTATAAAAGGTCATTCTTGCTCTACTCTCTTTATATTATGCCTTTATTTTCTCCCACCAAGACACCACCTATATTTCTTAGTGGATATTTTGATGTTGCTTTCCTGCTCCTCCAAAGACAGACTTAAATCCTTGTGGCGAATGCAGCATCTCAGCATGGTAATCAGTTCTTGGAAGACATATGTTGTGTTTCCCTTCGTAGCTTCATTATCTATGTTTTTATTGAATTTCTAGAGATACATTAGGCAAAATATTTTCAGTCATAATAAGCCACTTTTCACAATTTTTCCTAAGCATTTTTTGGGATTGGAAAGAAACTGTCTTCCTTCCTACCAAGTTAATCACAGGTATTCAATTCTTCTATGTGTTTCATGTCTACACAAGTTTCCTTATGTATCTTGCACATCAGCTAAGACATAGTGCCTGCCAAATGATGTATTTTAAGTACTTACTGAATTAACAATGAAAAGATGCTAAATAAATTAGCAATCAAAAGCCATATAAGTTACTCAAAAACATCCGAGAGTCTCCACTCTTACCATAATTGACATTTTTTATTTACTGACAATTTAGTAAAGTGGTGTGTTTTCTTTATAATGCAATGCTTAGGTTTGTCATAACTTTTACATCCAAAAGCAAGTGACATTTAATTTGATAACTGCAGTCACCATTCCTAGTAATTTTGAAGCTCAAGAAAATTAAGCTTGTCACTGTTTCCACATGTTTACCCCTTCTATTTTGCAAGTAGTGATTGGACCAGATGCCCTTATCTTTGTTTTTATGAATGTAGAGTTTTCAGCACGGTTTTTCACTCTAATCATTCACCCTCATGAAAAGGCTCTTTATTTCCTCTTCACTTTCTCTTTGTTTTTGCGTTAACATCTATATATGTGAGTGTTTTGCTGTTTCTCCCAGCCACTTTGATGCCAGCTTTTGATTCACTCAACTGGTATTTAAATAGTATATTCTGCATATGATTCACGTAAGCAAGTGACAGTAAAGAGATTTGTCACTCTTCTTTCACTTTTGAAGTGGTCAATTTGTCCATGCCCGATCCAATTCTTGCGTCTTGACTCATTTAAGGGTGATTCCAAATTTATTTCCTCAAGATTTTCCATGTACCCCAACCCTTTTAGTTTTGGTGTTCTCCATCTAGACACCTACATTTCTCATTGTGGGGCATCTATCATTGCTACATCAGACCTTTTCCTGGTTTCCTTCTTTCTTTCATTTTTTTTTCCCCGCACCACACTCTGTTTCATTTATATCCTCCTTTCTCAGTTAAGTTCAGTTGGTCCTTTATCACCGACTCTTTGCAACCCCATGAATCGCAGCACACCAGGGCTACCTGTTCACTGAGTTCACTCACGCTCATGTCTATTGATTCGGTGATGCCATCCAGCCTTCCATCCTCTGTAGTCCCATTCTCGTCTTGACCCCATTCCCTCCGAGCATCTGGGTCTTTCTCAATGAGTCAACACTTTGCGTGAGTGAGCAAAGTATTGGAATTTCAGCTTTAGCATCAGTCCTTCCAATGAACACCCAGGACTGATCTCCTTTAGGATGGACAGGCTGGATTTCCTTGCAGTACAAGGGACTCTCAAAAATTTTATCCATCACCGCAGTTCAAAAGCATCAATTCTTCAGCACTCAGCTTTCTTCACAGTCCAACTCTCACATTCATACATGATCACTAGAAAAACCAGATCCTTGACTAGACAAACTTTGTTGGCAATGTAATGCCACTGATTTTTAATATGCTATCTAGGTTGGGCATAACTTTCCTTCCAAGGGGTAAGCGTGTTTAAATTTCAAGGCTGCAATCACCATCTGCAGTGGTTTTGGAGCCGCAAAAAAGTAAAGTCTGACAATCTTTCCACTGTTTCCCCATCTATTTCCCATGAAGTGATGGGACCAGATGCCATGGTCTTCGTTTTCAGAATGTTGAGCTTTAAGCCAAATTTTCCAGTCTTCTCTTTGACTTTCATCAAGAGACTTTTTAGTTCCTCTTCACTTTCTGCAATAAGGTTGGTGTCATCTGCAAATCTGAGGTTATTGATATTTCTCCCGGTAATCTGAATTCCAGCTTGTGCTTCTTTCAGCCCAGCGTTTCTCATGATGTACTCTGCCTACAAGTTAAATAAGCAGGTGATAATACAAAGCCTGATGTCCTCCTTTTCATATACAAAACCAGTCTGTTGTTCCATGCCTAGGTCTAACTGTTGCTTCCTGACCTGCATATAGGTTCCTCCAAGGCAGGTCAGGTGGTCTGGTATACCCGTCTCTTTCAGAATCTTCCACGGTTTATTGTGATTCACACAGTCAAAGGATTTGGCATAGTCAATAAAGCAGAAATAGGTGTTTATCTGGAACTCTCTTGCTTTTTTGATGATCCATCGGATATTGGCAATGCGATCTCTGGTTCCTCTGCCTTTCCTAAAACCAGCTTGAACATCTGGAAGTTCACAGTTCACATATTGCTGAAGCCTGGCTTGGAGAATTTTGAGCATTGCTTTACTAGCGTGTGAAATAAGTGCAACTGTGAAGAAGTTCGAGCATTCATTGTCATTGCCTTTCTTTGGAATTGGAGTGAAAACTGACCTTTTCCAGTCCTGTGGCCACTGCTGAGTTTTCCACATTTGCTGGCATATTGAGTGCAGCACTTTCACAGCATTATCTTTCAACATTTGAGATAGTTCAACTGGAATTCTATCACCTCCACTAGCTTTGTTCATAGTGAGGCTTTCTAAGGCCCTCTCGATTTCACATTCCAAGATGTTTGGCTCTAGGTGAGTGATCACACCATTGTGATTATCTGGGTCTTGAAAGTCATTTTTGTACAATTTCCCTGTGTATTCTTGCCACCTCTCCATAATATCTTCTGCTTCTGTTTGATCCTTACCATTTCTTCCCTTTATTGAACCCATCTTTGCATGAAATATTCCCTTTGTATCTAATTTTCTTGAAGAGAACTCTAGTCTTTCCCATTATGTTGTTTTCTTCTATTTCTTTGAATTGATCTCTGAGGAAGGCTTTCTTATCTCTGTTTGCTATTCTTTTGGATCTCTGCTTTCAGATACATATATCTTTTCTTTGCTTTGCTTTTTGCTTCTCTTTTTTTCACAGCTATTTGTAAGGCCTCCTCAGGCAGCCATTTTGCATTTTTGCATTTCGAGTCTACACGGATGGTCTTAGTCCCTGTCTCCTGTACAGTGTCATAAATACCCATCCATTGGTCATCAGGAACTTTGTCTATTAGATCTAGTCCCTTAAATCTATATTTCACTGTATAATGATAAGGGATTTGACTTAGGTCATACCTGAATGGTCTAGTGGTTTTCCCTACTTTCTTTAATTCAAGTCTGAATTTGGCAATAAAGGAGTTCATGATCTGAGCTACAGTCAGCTCCCGGTCTTGTTTTTGCTGACTTTATAGAGTTTCTCCATCTTTGGCTGCAAAGGTAGAATTAATCTGATTTTGGTGATTTTGGTGTTGACCATCTTCTCTTGTGTTGTTTGAAGAGGGTGTTTGCTATGACCAGTGTGTTCTCTTGGAAAAACTCTATTAGCCTTTGCCCTGCTTCATTCAGTATTCCAAGGCCAAATTTGCCTGTTACTCCAAGTATTTCTTGACTTCCTACCTTTACATTCCAATCCCCTTTAATGAAAAGGACATCTTTTTTGGATATTAGTTCTAAAAGGTCTTGCAGGTCTTCACAGTACCATTCAACTTCAGCTTCTTCAGCATTTCTCATTGGGGCAAAGGCTTGGATTACCGTGATATTGAATGGTTTGCCTTGGAAACGAACAGAGATCATTCTTTCATCTTTGAGATTGCATCTAAGTACTGCATGTAAGACTCTTTTGTTGACCATGCTGGCTCCTCCGTTTCTTCTAAGGTATTCCCGTTCACAGTAGTAGATATAATGGTCATTTGAGTTAAATTCACCCATTCCAGTCCCTTTTAGTTCGCTGATACCTAGAATGTTGACGTTCACTTTTATCATCTTCGGTTTGATCACTTCCAGTTTGCCTTGATTCATGGAACTGACATTCCAATTTCCTATGTAATATTGCTCTTTACAGCATCAGACCTTGCCTCTATTACCAGTCACACCCATATCTGGATATTAGTTTTGCTTTGTCTTCATCCCTTCTTTCTCTCTGCAGTTATGTCTCCACTGATCTCCAGTAGCATATTGGATACCTACCAACCGACCCGGGGATTTCCTCTTTCAGTATCCTATCATGTGTTTCATACTGTTCATGGTGTTCTCAAGACAAGAATACTGATGTAGTTTGCCATTCCCTTCTCCATAGACCACATTCTTTCAGAACTCTCCACCATTACTCGCCCATCCTGGGTGGCACCACAGGGCATGGCTTACTTTCATTGAGTTAGACAAGGCTGCAGTCCATGTGACAAGATTGGCTAGGTTTTTGAGATTATGGTTTCAGCGTGTCTGAAATCTGATGCCCTCATAAGTGAAATCTGATCCTAAAAATTGTATTCCTAAAGTTACAACATTGATAACCATTTTTGGAAAGCAAAAGTTAAGAACCAAGAATAAAAATTAGACTCATTTAAATAGTACAAGAAAAGAAAACGGAGATCGAATTCATTCTTATATATATAACAAGTGTTTAAAACACAGACGTGTTGTTTTTATTTGAAAGGTAATAATAGTTAACAGAAATAAAAGTTTAGGGTATTAAAAAGGCCTAGCATTGTTAAAAGTTAAAGAAATCATATAGAAATAGATCTCAGAATTAAAAAAAAAAAATTGCTTTTTGGTGTCAGTACAGTGTCAGATAGTCCCTAGTTGAAGCTTGTACTTGTTGTCAAATTCTACTATTGTACCTCAGTTGAACATTAATTGAATTAATTGGCATTAATTGAAGATTTATGCTGTTGAACCTATCACTTCTGGGTTGGTTTATGCTCCTTTGTTTATATTTCCTTCTTTTATTTGAAAGCCTCTCCATATCTGGCTTTCAACATGAAACGAGGGTGTGGTAGCCTCTTATTTGACCTCACTTGCTTGGTGTTTTGGCGGTGAGGTGGGACACTGAAAACAAATACCTCTGGGATATGTGGGTGCTTGAGGTGGATTGACCACATTGGGCTTGCCACTGACAAATGTGACATGTTCTTCCTGGGTCCACACTGCTCAGCCTCCCTGTTGATACGTGAGGGCATGGTCCCAAGTGGGTCGTGTGTTTCATGCACTTCCCAGCCAGTCAGGCACTTAGGTGCTCAGCAAGGGCAATGACCATGGTTTGCTCGGTGCTTTTTGCTCTTCACAAGTCAAAAATCTCAGGTGGCTGGTTGGAGGACAAGACACAGTCCTAGGTGGCCCATGCCTTATGCAGCTCTCTGGTCTCAACCACACAGTTTGCTACCTGTGCCAGAGCCCACAGCCTCAGGTGTTCCATGTGTCTCTTCAGGGTAGCTGACCCCAGGCTGTCATGATCCCGGCCTATGTGAACTGTCCATGAACTCAGGAATTCATCATTAGCAAATTTCAACCAGCTTAGAGCTTGGTAGGGGATGTCTGTAGGACCAAGTTACTAGTAACCTATTTGCTTCTGCCTCTGGCAGTCATATACATTATTCTCTACCTCCATGGAGGAAAGGGTCTTCAATGGAAGCTGGCTTGGTCTTCTTTGGTATTTTCTAGTTTTCTGGTCTGTGAGTGTGCCATGGTTCACTATGTGGACTTAGAGCCTTCTTGTAGGAAAAGTCCTTTCTAAAATGGCTGTCTCTAGTTTTCCCATGGTTTATGTTCTTTGTCACATTAGCTCCATCAGATTGTCCTCAGGGCACTAAATCCTGGTTCTAACAATACTGTGTTTGATACACCACAGGTCTCCTCCCAGACCTCATGTATGACTGTGGACAGAAGAATCTGAGTGACTTTTTGGCTAGTAATTGCATTTATTGGCATAATCTGTGTTTTTGTTCTTTTTCCCCTGGTTCTGTTTTTTTCTTTTTCCTCCCACTGACACTTTTGAGAGAGGGTTTCCTATCTTGTTTTAATTTTCCTCCTTTACGACTCCCTCTCCAAGGGGAGTCTCGTTCCCTAAAACCTTTTCTTCATGTCCATCTCTTATTTTGTCCTACCTCCTTTTTAAGAGATGGATTTTCATTTCTTGGTTTCTAGGGACCATCAACATCGTTCAAGTTGATTTCTGGAAGGTGGTCCATGTGCAGTCGATCCTTTGATGGATTTGTGGAGGAGAAAGTGGACTGTGCCTCCTATTCCTCTAACATTATGAGACCTCCACCATGACCCTGGAAGATCCATTTTATTAACTGAAATCTTGTTGTTATTCAGTCACAAAGCCATGTCTTACTCTCTGTGACCCCTTGGACTGCACACAAGGGCTTTCTGCCCTCTGCATCACCCAGGGTCTGCCTGAAATCATATCCATTGAATGGGTGAAGCTATACAACCTTCTCCTTCGTTCTCACCCATGTCTCCTCCTGATTTCATTGTTTCCTAAGAATCAGGTTTTTTTTTTTTTTTTCCACTGAGTCATTTCTTTGCTCAGGTGGTCAAAGCTTTGAAGACTCATCTTCAGCATCAGTGATTCTAATTCTTCTTCAGAGTTGATTTCCTTTATGTTTGACTGGATTTATGTCCTTGCAATTCAATGGATACACACAAGTCATTCCTAGCAGAGCAGTTTGGTGTTCTCACATCTGTACATGTCTACTGGAAAGACCATAGATGTGACTCAAAGTGCCTCCGTTGATCAAGTCATGTCTTCACTTTTTAACATGCTTTCTAAATTTGTGAGAGCTTTTCTTCCAGGAAGAAATTGTCTTCTAATTTTATAGCTTCCATCACCATCTGCAGTGAATTTAGAGCCAAAAGAGGTAATCTGTCACTGCTTCTGTCTTTTCCACTTCCATTTCCCATGAAAGTGTGGGACCAGATGTCATGATCTTACTTTGTATAATACTGAGAAGGAAATGGCAACCCACTCCAGTGTTCTTGCCTGGATAATCCCAGGGATTGGTGAGCCTGGTGGGTTGCCATCTCTGGGGTCACACAGAGTCGGACACAACTGAAGCAACTTAGCAGCAGCAGCAGAGAATTCAAATGTACTGTTTACCCTGTTTTCCTATGAACACTGAGAATTACTGTATTCTCGTACCTTTGTTTTCCCTCAATGTTTTGAATAAGAAATTGTTTTCTGAGAATATTCTATGATAGTTACTTATTATATATTATACTGCTGGTTTTAAGTTGCCTGTTAGAGCATTTGTGCCATACTTCTGTGACAACTGGGTAAAATATTGCAAAATACACAGCCTATAATATATTTTTCCATTAACATAATATATTGAGACTGTTTTTGTTATCTTGTTAGATTTTCTCTAATGTGGCTACCTCAAAAATACAAAGGAGGACAAGGAACAAGATAAATGATGTGGATGGGGGCAGGAAGCTGAACCCCTGTGGCATGAAGCAAGATAAATTTTGATCATCAGTGATTTCTATTGAAATATTTGTTACCAGAAGTTGAAAGTGATGAAAGAAAACTTTACATACTGAATTATGGAGAAGTAATTTTGATGTACACCTCATATAATTTCAGTGTTCAGCTAGTCAGAAGAGCCTGTCTATGATTTATGCACAATGCCCTTGGCATCTCTTTTAGCCATTAAGTGGGTAGCTGTTTATCCTAAATCCAGCTAGTTGACCATTGTGCATGTGGTTCCAACATGTTCCTATGCTATTACAGACTTGAATGTTTAAAATTGTATCCAATGTGGGAGAACAACAGCTTTCTTCAAACAATATCTCTAAGCAAATGAGAGTAACAATTGTATGGCCTCAAGGTTTCCTCATATGTAAGAACGCCATCTCTTATTACAGAAACAATAGTGGAAGACGAACTAGATTAAAGGAGAGCCTTTCAGCAACAGTATCTAAAGCATTCAGCCAGTAATTTATTAAGCAATGTTGGGCTTCCCAAACAGTTCATTTAAGATCTTGGGAGCAAGCAAAGTGTTTGGCCACCTGAATAATGTTGCCTAAAATTTTATTTTGACATATCCACATACATACCCATGTGTGTATGAGTTTGGGTATAAAAAAATCACATTGACTTTTAATTCCCATTAGGTATAACAACATGGAAAAATTAAAACCCAAATGCAGAATGACTCAAGACTCTACTCAGTTATTGAATATATGTAAGTGGAAATACTTCAAAATATGTTTTATTGGCTACATCTAACATATAAGGACTCTTTTAAACCACTCCCCTCTCTCCTTTTAATAAATACCTACCAATTTTCAAAAGTTTGCTCAGGTTTAATGAAAAAATACTCAGATATAGAAAAAATGTATATATATTTATATATATATGAGAAGGTGACGGCACCCCACTCCACTACTCTTGCCTGGCCAATCCCATGGATGGAGGAGCCTGGTAGGCTGCAGTCCATGGTGTCACAAATAGATCGGTACAACTGAGTGACTTCCCTTTCACTTTTCACTTTCATGCATTGGAGAAGGACATAGCAACCCACTCGAATGTTCTTGCCTGGAGAATCCTGGGACAGAGGAGCCTGGTGGGCTGCCGTCTGTGGGGTCACACAGAGTTGGACACGTCTGAAGTGACAGCAGATATACCTATTTATATGCATATTTATGTATATAGATATACAAATATCTATATAAAATAGATATGTTTCCATTGCAGAAAATGTTGATACCAACCTTAGATCTCAGAATTTTTTCCAACTCCATGCTCCAGGTCAACAGGAAATAGCCAAAGTTGTTGCTGACTCACACAGTTCAAGAGCTGGGAAGCCTGTAGACCTCCTCATTTTCCAAGAGTAATTTTAATCAGAGAAGCTAGAAAAGCCAGAAATTAAGGAAAATAATCAAGCAACTGAAGATAGTAATGATACTTTCACTTTTAACTTTCATGCATTGGAGAAGGAAATGGCAACCCATTCCAGTGTTCTTCCCTGGAGAATCCCAGAGACAGGGGAGCCTGGTGGGCTGCCGTCTATGGGGTCACACAGAGTCGGACACGACTGAGGTGATGTAGCAGACGTAGCAGAAAGGTCTTTAGTTCCTCCTCAAAGGCCATAGATAACATTCTGAGCAATACACTGTGAACAGTTTTAGAGATGTTAAAGCTCCAACCAGGCTGAAATGTACGTACATAGACCACAGAGTAGTTGGAAGCAGACTGTCGATGATGTTGACTCCCAATATCCTCAGTAACAGGCCATTAGTACAATGCCCCAAAACTGATCACAGGTGTGTGATCAGTCATTAAAATCCTTCCCCTGAAAGTATTTGTGAATTTGGGTCTTTGAAGCACCAAAGACTGCTAGGAAACCTTGCTCAGTCCTACAATAAACACATGCTTTCACTGTAACTCAGTCAGTTGATTGATTTTACTTCACAGTAGCGAGTAGATCCAAGTTTGCATGCGTAACAGTAATGAATATTAAGAATGTGTGTCTAGGAGGATGATAAATTGCTTTTAGTTCAGATTTCAAGTAGATTTATTGATTTGATTTTTCTGTGTAAAAATTCTTTAGGAATGAGGTTTTGCAGCCTTCATGGCTTTGGTTAGTATTTCTGTAAGCAGTGTGTATTTTAAGTTGATGCTGAAGTAAGCACTGGTTGAACATTATCCTTCAATTGCTCGAAGACCAGTGACTTTGTGATGTCACAGTTACCCTTCAATTGCTAGGTGACTTTGAGGACCTCTGTGATGGTCTAGAGAGGTCTGTAGGCCAGCAAAGCAGCATTTGAAGTTGCAGTGTGTAAAATCAGACAAATGAGAAAAATATCTGAAGAAAGACTTTCTTTGAGATGGCACATATTTCTTCAGAAATTCAAGATGGGACTCCTAAGGATGAATCAACTGGTTCAGAAACCTCCGTTAGATCTTCTTTGTATGATTATACACTTACTAGGGACTCAGTTTTGAGATCTATGACTGAAGAATATGCTTTTCAGACTTTGTCTGAGGATCTTGTGATAAAAAGGCTATGCTACACAAATTCTGTCTCTGAAACAGATGAGCTGAATGATTTTCTTTCACATTTCCACAAAACTTTGGAGTATAGTTGCAAATTATCAGCTGGAATCTATTAGGTAGGAAGAGAGTGGTGTATGTATAGTGATCAGTGAAGAACTTTTTAAAAAGGTCTTGAAAAGAAAGGAGCCTTTCAGAATATTTGAAACCAACAGTATGAAAAGTTTAGTTTGACAGGTTAACCTTTATGGGTTTAATAAAAAGCAACAAACTTTTCAAAGATCTGCTTCACAAGCGGACTTTCTGGAAGAAAACATCTCTCTTTTGAGCAAGGTATTCCAAAAATTTCACTTATTAGCAATACATAAGATTAAATCATGTGACCTAGAGAGCATGTTCACATATGTAGCTAAAACGAATTTGAAATTGAGATAGGGAGGAGGAGCCAAGATGGTGGAGGAGTAGGACAGGGAGAACACTTTCTCCCCCACAAATTCATCAAAAGAGCATTTAAACGTCGAGTAAATTCCACAAAACAACTTCTGAATGCCGGCAGAGGACATCCGGCACCCAGAAAAGCAATCCAACTCTTCGAAAGGAAGTAGGAAAAAATATAAAAGACAAAAAAAGAGACAAAAGAGGGAGGGACGGAGTTCCGTCCCGGGAAGGGAGTCTTAAAAAGAGAGAAGTTTCCAAACACCAGGAAACCTTCTGACTGCCGAATCTGTGCCGAGCTTTGGAAGCACAGAGGGCAACATAACAGGAAGAAAAAATAAATAAACAATTTAAACTCGAAGATTGCGAGTCCTACAATAACTCCCCCAGCGGAGGAGCAGCGTAGACGCCTGCACACGCCATTAGCAAGTGGGGGCTGGGCAGGGAGGCGCAGCGCGGGCTGCATCGCTTAGAGTAAGAATCTGGCCTGAATACCCTGAGCACTATCTGAGCGAAATAATCTGGGCTAGCAAACCAGACTGTGGGATATCTACCACGCGAAAAGCCAGCCCCAACTTAAGACACCGCCAGGCCCGTGCACGGAACAAAGAATTGAACAGAGATAGCCGGCTGCAGACCTTCCCCCTCCAGTGACAGGCAGCCAGAGCCGGAAGGGGGCAATCGCAGCCCCAGAGAGACATTATCTATAAAACTGTAAGCAGGCTTCTTTGCTAACTAAAACTTCTTGGGGGTCTGGACGGTTAACATCTGCATGAGAAGGTGCGCCAGTTTTACGCCCAGATAACCGAGTGGCGGGGAGGCGATAAGTCGCAGCATTGGTGCTCGCCAAACACCTCATCACTTGAGCTGCTCGGACCTGGGAAGAGCACAAAACTCAGGCCCAACTGAGTCTGCGCCTCTGAGGACTACCCGAGTGCCTGAACCTGAGCGGCTAGGACCTGGGAGGTACATGCAACCCAGGGCCAGCCTCGGATTGTTCCCAGCGGAACAACCTAGAGCCCGAGCAGTGTGGGCAGGGAGGCTACACGCGCCATGAGCGGGGGCAGACCCAGTGTGGCTGAGGCACTGCGAGCGCACGCCAATGTTATTTGTTTGCAGCATCCCTCCCTCCCTCCCCACAGCGCGACTGAACAAAGAGAAGAAATACAGCTCCACCCATCAGAACACCGACACAAGCTTCCCTAACCAGGAAACCTTGACAAGCCACCTGTACAAACCCACACACAGCGAGGAAAAGCCACAATAAAGAGAAATCCACAAACTGCCAGAATACAGAAAGGACACCCCAAACTCAGCAATTTAAACAAGATGAAGAGACAGAGGAATAGCCAGCAGATAAAGGAACAGGATAAATGCCCACCAAACCAAACAAAAGAGGAAGAGATAGGGAATCTACCTGATAAAGAATTCCGAATAATGATAGTGAAATTGATCCAAAATCTTGAAATTAAAGTGGAATCACAGATAAATAGCTTGGAGACAAGGATTGAGAAGAAGCAAGAAAGGTTTAACAAGGGCCTAGAAGAAATAAAAAAGAGTCAATATATAATGAATAATGCAATAAATGAAATTAAAAACACTCTGGAGTCAACAAATAGTAGAATAACAGAAGCAGAAGATAGGATTAGTGAATTAGAAGATAGAATGGTAGAAATAAATGAATCAGAGAGAATAAAAGAAAAACGAATTAAAAGAAATGAGGACAATCTCAGAGACCTCCAGGACAATATTAAACGCTACAACATTCGAATCATAGGGGTTCCAGAAGAAGACAAAAAGAAAGACCATGAGAAAATACTTGAGGAGATAATAGTTGAAAACTTCCCTAAAATGGGGAAGGAAATAATCACCCAAGTCCAAGAAACCCAGAGAATCCCAAACAGGATAAACCCAAGGCGAAACACCCCAAGACACATATTAATCAAATTAACAAAGATCAAACACAAAGAACAAATATTAAAAGCAGCAAGGGAAAAACAACAAATAACACACAAGGGAATTCCCATAAGGATAACAGCTGATCTTTCAATAGAAACTCTTCAAGCCAGGAGGGAATGGCAAGACATACTTAAAATGATGAAAGAAAATAACCTACAGCCCAGATTATTGTACCCAGCAAGGATTTTATTCAAGTATGAAGGAGAAATCAAAAGCTTCTCAGACAAGCAAAAGCTGAGAGAATTCTGCACCACCAAACCATCTCTACAACAAATATTAAAGGATATTCTCTAGACAGGAAACACAAAAATGGTGTATAAATTTGAACCCCAAACAATAAAGTAAATGGCAACGGGATCATACTTATCAGTAATTACCTTAAACGTAAACGGGTTGAATGCCCCAACCAAAAGACAAAGACTGGCTGAATGGATACAAAAACAAGACCCCTACATATGTTGTCTACAAGAGACCCACCTCAAAACAGGGGACACATACAGACTGAAAGTGAAGGGCTGGAAAAAGATTTTCCATGCAAATAGGGACCAAAAGAAAGCAGGAATAGCAATACTCATATCAGATAAAATAGACTTTAAAACAAAGGCTGTGAAAAGAGACAAAGAAGGTCACTACATAATGATCAAAGGATCAATCCAAGAAGGAGATATAACAATTATAAATATATATGCACCCAACACGGGAGCACCGCAGTATGTAAGACAAATGCTAACAAGTATGAAAGGAGAAATTAACAATAACACAATAATAGTGGGAGACTTTAATACCCCACTCACACCTATGGATAGATCCACTAAACAGAAAATTAACAAGGAAACACAAACTTTAAATGATACAATAGACCAGTTAGACCTAATTGATATCTATAGGACATTTCATCCCAAAACAATGAATTTTACCTTTTTCTCAAGCGCACATGGAACCTTCTCCAGGATCGATCACATCCTGGGCCATAAAGCTAGCCTTGGTAAATTCAAAAAAATAGAAATCATTCCAAGCATCTTTTCTGACCACAATGCAGTAAGATTAGATCTCAATTACAGGAGAAAAACTATTAAAAATTCCAACATATGGAGGCTGAACAACACGCTGCTGAATAACCAACAAATCACAGAAGAAATAAAAATTTGCATAGAAATGAATGAAAATGAAAACACAACAACCCAAAACCTGTGGGACACAGTAAAAGCAGTCCTAATGGAAAAGTTCATAGCAATACAGGCACACCTCAAGAAACAAGAAAAAAGTCAAATAAATAACCTAACTCTACACCTAAAGCAACTAGAAAAGGAAGAAATGAAGAACCCCAGGGTTAGTAGAAGGAAAGAAATCTTAAAAATTAGAGCAGAAATAAATGCAAAAGAAAGAAGAGACCATAGCAAAAATCAACAAATCCAAAAGCTGGTTCTTTGAAAGGTTAAATAAACTTGACAAACCATTAGCCAGACTCATCAAGAAACAAGGGGAGAAAAATCAAATCAATAAAATTAGAAATGAAAATGGAGAGAACACAACAGACAACACAGAAATACAAAGGATCATAAGAGACTATTATCAACAATTATATGCCAATAAAATGGACAACGAGGAAGAAATGGACAAATTCTTAGAAAACTACAACTTTCCAAAACTCGACCAGGAAGAAATAGAAAACCTTAACAGACCCATCACAAGCACGGAAATTGAAACTGTAATAAAAAATCTTCCAGCAAACAAAAGCCCAGGTCCAGACGGCTTCACAGCTGAATTTTACCAAAAATTTAGAAAAGAGCTAACACCTATCCTGCTCAAACTCTTCCAGAAAATTGCAGAGGAAGGTAAACTTCCAAACTCATTCTATGAGGCTACTATCACCCTAATACCAAAACCTGACAAAGATCCCACAAAAAAAGAGAAAACTACAGGCCAATATCACTGATGAACATAGATGCAAAAATCCTAAACAAAATTCTAGCAATCAGAATCCAACAACACATTAAAAAGATCATACACCATGACCAAGTGGGCTTTATCCCAGTGATGCAAGGATTCTTCAATATCCGCAAATCAATCAATGTAATACACCACATTAACAAATTGAAAAATAAAAACCATATGATTATCTCAATAGATGCAGAGAAAGCCTTTGACAAAATTCAACACCCATTTATGATAAAAACTCTCCAGAAAGCAGGAATAGAAGGAACATACCTCAACATAATAAAAGCTATATATGACAAACCCACAGCAAACATTATCCTCAATGGTGAAAAATTGAAAGCATTTCCTCTAAAGTCAGGAACAAGACAAGGGTGCCCACTTTCACCATTACTATTCAACATAGTTTTGGAAGTTTTGGCTACAGCAATCAGAGCAGAAAAAGAAATAAAAGGAATCCAAATTGGAAAAGAAGAAGTAAAACTCTCACTATTTGCAGATGACATGATCCTCTACATAGAAAACCCTAAAGACTCCACCAGAAAATTACTAGAACTAATCAATGATTATAGTAAAGTTGCAGGATATAAAATCAACACACAGAAATCCCTTGCATTCCTATACACTAATAATGAGAAAACAGAAAGAGAAATTAAGGAAACAATTCCATTCACCATTGCAACGAAAAGAATAAAATACTTAGGAATATATCTACTTAAAGAAACTAAAGACCTATATATATATAAAACTATAAAACACTGGTGAAAGAAATCAAAGAGGACACTAATAGATGGAGAAATATACCATGTTCATGGATTGGAAGAATCAATATAGTGAAAATGAGTATACTACCCAAAGCAATTTATAGATTCAATGCAATCCCTATCAAGCTACCAACATTATTCTTCACAGAGCTAGAACAAATAATTTCACAATTTGTATGGAAATACAAAAAACCTCGAATAGCCAAAGCGATCTTGAGAAAGAAAAATGGAACTGGAGGAATCAACCTACCTGACTTCAGGCCTACTACAAAGCCACAGTTATCAAGACAGTATGGTACTGGCACAAAACAGAAATATAGATCAATGGAACAAAATAGAAAGCCCAGAGATAAATCCACGCACATATGGACAGCTTATCTTTGACAAAGCAGGCAAGAATATACAGTGGATTAAAGACAATCTCTTTAACAAGTGGTGCTGGGAAATCTGGTCAACCACTTGTAGAAGAATGAAACTAGAACACTTTCTAACACCATATACAAAAATAAACTCAAAATGGATTAAAGATCTCAACGTAAGACCAGAAACTATAAAACTCCTAGAGGAGAACATAGGCAAAACACTCTCTGACATACATCACAGCAGGATCCTCTATGACCCACCTCCCAGAATATTGGAAATCAAAGCAAAAATAAACAAACGGGACCTAATTAAACTGAAAAGCTTCTGCACATCAAAGGAAACTATTAGCAAGGTGAAAAGACAGTCTTCAGAATGGGAGAAAATAATTGCAAATGTAGTAACCGACAAACAACTAATCTCAAAAATATACAAGCAACTCCTACAGCTCAACTCCAGAAAAATAAATGACCCAATCAAAAAATGGGCCAAAGATCTAAACAGACATTTCTCCAAAGAAGACATACAGATGGCTAACAAACACATGAAAAGATGCTCAACATCACTCCTTATCAGAGAAATGCAAATCAAAACCACTATGAGGTACCACTTCACGCCAGTCAGAATGGCTGCGATCCAAAAGTCTACAAATAATAAATGCTGGAGAGGGTGTGGAGAAAAGGGAACCCTCTTATACTGTTTCTGGGAATGCAAACTAGTACAGCCACTATGGAGAACAGTGTGGAGATTCCTTAAAAAACTGGAAATAGAACTGCCTTATAATCCAGCAATACCATTGCTTGGCATACACACTGAGGAAACCAGAAGGGAAAGAGACACGTGTACCCCAATGTTCATCGCAGCACTGTTTATAATAGCCAGGACATGGAAGCAACCTAGATGCCCATCAGCAGATGAATGGATAAGAAAGCTGTGGTACATATACACAATGGAGTATTACTCAGCCATTAAAAATAATACATTTGAATCAGTTCTAATGAGGTGCATGAAACTGGAGCCTAATATACAGAGTGAAGTAAGCCAGAAGGAAAAACATAAATACATTATACTAACGCATATATATGGAATTTAGAAAGATGGTAATGATAACCCTGTATACGAGACAGCAAAAGAGACACTGATGTATGGAGCAGTCTTATGGACTCTGTGGGAGAGGGAGAGGGTGGGAAGTTTTGGGAGAATGGCATTGAAACACGTGAAATGTAAAAAAAAAAAAAAAGAAAGAAATTGAGATAGTAAATTTTTTAAAAAAAGTTTTGTTTTGAAGTTGAGAACAGCTGGAGGTTAAAATATTGGATGTTTAAAAACCTTTCCTAGCAATGTGAAACCAGATACAGGTCCTGAAGCTACTTAAAGTGGTATTTACTGTATATATACAACATATTTTTAGTTGAGCATAATTGCTTTTAACATATTACCTGTTAAAACTACTAATGGAGGTGTTTTATTTGATGCTATTTAATTGGTGTCATTAAAGGAATAATTTTTTATAGCTTAGCTTTGATTGTCAGTTTTACCTTGCTTTATAAAGAAACTAAATAAGTTTTTCTTTGAGTTTAGTTACAAACCTACTATAAATCAAATTCCAAACAGGCCATCCCCAACTTTTAGTAAGAATGCAAAGAAGACTTGGAATTAACAATGTGTCTCTAATATCTTCATTAGTTCAAGATAACAAGACGTATGTTAACGCAAGGGTCAACAAAGATGATCATAACTCTGACTTTCTTCGAGAAAGGAGTGGAGAGAGTGCATTTTCAGCCTCCAGAACTTTAAATGTGCCATACATACCAAAGCCTCATAGCAGCCAGATATTTGCTAATACAAGCGCTGTAAGTCCATGTGACTTACCTTCCCCATCACCAATATCACTTAGACAAACAGACCAGATTGTAGTAGATCAACCTGCTGTTTTTAAAACACTGAGCATTTTTAATTGGCACTCACATAGCAGCTACACTCAGGTAAATGGCCACGTTGAGGACTTCGCTACTACAACTACATCTACTTCTCAGAACCACATTGTGTCTCCATTACAAAGCAGTTATTCCAGACTGATGGTGGAATCTTCTAAATTTCCAGTCACATATAGCAATATGTCAGCCCATGACAGCCCTTTTCCTATCCTGCAAGAGACAGGCAACTCACGGTCCTCAATGTCAATGATCGCTTATATATCTGCCTCCTCTCTTTCAAGTCAACTGATCAACAATCATCATCAGATGAAAACTATGCTAATTAAAACTGACCTATCAAATAAGTGTCAGATTATGGAGCCTAAAGAAGATTGAACTTTATATTGGGAGATGTCAACAAATACCTAAAATTCTTGCATTTCAACAATAAATTTACATATTCATCTTCATAGTTTCATTTTCTATTTTCAAACAATGAAGAGTAAAATTATGCTTTAGTTCAAATGGCTGGCTATTTTACTGCATGGTTTTATAAACTCTACAGTTCAAGACAAAATTTGTTATGCATCCTAGGTAAATGACACCTGATCTAATGTTTGTAAGCAAAAAAGAAAAGAGAGAGAGAGAGAACCAAGGGAAAATAGATAATGGATGTAAAGTGATTTCTGAAATCATCCCTGCTGAAATGAATGGGTGGCTCAATTAGGATGGCATGGGTGAAGGAAGAGATGCAAATAAAGTCAGAAAAATGGAAATACACAGGATGTACCTTAGTGTGTTCACAGTTACCTTATATTCTATTAGTTACTGGTAGAGTCTTAAAAGGTTAGACAGCAGATTTTCTTCATTATAGAAAGTCATTTCATCCTTGAAATATAGACAGTGTAGCATGTCCAAAATCATGATCACCATTATACCATGACTGTGTACCAAAGATAACATGACATAATCAGTGATTGTCCCATGGTAAGCACAAGATATATAGTTTACAGGTGGTATGCTGTAGGGTTATTTCTGCTCTACTGTCCTTAAGGCATGCCTTTATTTCCTGACACCAAGATCCACTCTATATTTCCTAAGACATGTTTCAATGTTGCTTATCTGTCCCCACAGAGACAGATACATTCCTGATGGTGTTTGCAGCACATCAGCATGGTCAACAAGTTCTTTGAAGACATGATATATTTTCCTTAGTAATTTCATTATCTTTCTCTTCTGGAGCTACAATCACACAAACTATTTTCAGTCATGCTAAGACCCTTCTCAAATTTTTGCCTCAATTCTTTCTTGGGGTTGGAAGGAACTTCTGTTTGCCCTCCTACCAAGGTGAGTGCAGATATCATGTCTTCAATGTGTTTTATGTCTACTCTCATTTTTAATGTATCTTTCACATCAGGTGAAACTTAGAGCCTGCAAATGACACATTTTAAGCACTTACTAAATTATCAATAAAGAAATGTAATAACCAATCAATGCTCTACACATTACTTAACAGCATCCTATAACCTGCACTTATCATAATTCACCTTTCCTATTTGCTGAGAAATTATTACAAGTTGATATCTATTTATTGTATTTACATGAATGTTAAATGTGGGAATTCAAATTATAAAATGATTGCTGCTTTTATGAAATTTACAGTCTACAATAACCCATTCTAAGAATGTTGTTTCAGGCCACAGTTCCCTAAAATGCAGTAGTAGTTACAGAGACATGTATCCAAAGGGGTGGGAGGAGAAGAAAAGGAATCATTTATTTTAATAATCTAGAAAAGTCATGGAGTAAGCAAGGATCAAAATCAATGGTGGATCCTAAATATATTTCAGTTTGAAATACTCTGAACAGAGTCCCTGCTTGTTGGACTATCCACACTGTCATGAAGACTACCTAGAAATATTGGCAATCTCAAATTTGTGGTCATTCCTTCAGATGGCAGTGGGAACATCAAGTCATGTCCCTGTTTTGGTATGGTAACCCCCATAGGACAACACCAAGCTAAGTTCAACGTTCTCATTCTTGCAGCTAACGGACAGTGAAATCTGTCGAATATCTGTGTAGTTAAGGGAGTGGTAGAAAAATCACACTCTTTTTCTTTCACTGAAATGTTTTGCTAAATGTAAGAGAGAATACTATGCTTTAGAGAGGTGAGCATTTTGGAGCCATTGTAAGAGTTATTGAAATTGGTGTCCTTAGTAATCATTTCGAGACCAAAGTCCAATAGCCTTGTTTTAAATTTCAGGTGTCTTACTATGTAGTCAAATTTGCATGCTTTGTACAATATCACCTTAAAGGCAATTCCATCTTCCATTTCATTGCCTTGTACTGACTAATCCTTCTCAGTCCCTTTTATCTTCTTTTCATGCTCTGCTTTGAGTGGCAGGTCCTTCTCAAAAAGAACAGGATTAATTCATGTCATCCTCTGTCATAACTTGGAAGAGGCATGGATAAGGATATTCAACATATCATGATGAAAAGCTGCTGTTTTTGTTCCTTCATGAGAGCATATTAGTAAACTGTACTTCAATTGTCTGATCAAAAGAAGCCTGGTAAATGATCCTTTACCTTGATGATCAATTCCCAGATGGCTTCAACATATTGGTGCCTTTAATTCTCAAAAGAATAAAGAAAATAGCTCAATACATTAGGGAAACATTGTACATGAATTCAAATTTTCTTTCCTTTATGCATTTACCTTATAATTGGTGCCTAAAATTTTAAAACAATGGAAACAGATTCAGACTTTCATTGTAAAACAATGGAAACGGTTTCAGTGGAAACAGTGTCAGACTTTATTTTGGGGGGCTCCAAAATCACTGCAGATGGTGACTGCAGTCATGAAATTAAAAGACACTTACTCGTTGGAAGGAAAGTTTGGACCAACCCAGAGAGCATATTGAAAAATAGAGACATTACTTTGCCAACAAAAGTCCTTCTAGTCAAGGCTATGGTTTTTCCAGTGGCCATGTATGGAAATGAGAGCTGGACTGTGAAGAAAGCTGAGAGCCAAAGAATTGATGTTTTTGAACTGTGGTGTTGGAGAAGACTCTTGAGAGTCCCTTGGACTGCAAGGAGATCCAACCAGTCCATCCTAAAAGAGATCAGCCCTGTGTGTTCTTTGGAAGGAATGATGCTAACGCTGAAACTCCAGTACTTTAGCCACCTCATGGGAAGGGTTGACTCATTGGAAAAGACTCTGATGCTGGGAGGGATTTGGGGCAGGAGGAAAAGGGAACGACAGAGGATGAGATGGCTGGATGGCATTACCAACTCGATGGATGTGAGTTTGAATGAGTTCTGGAAGTTGGTGATGGACAGGGAGTCCTGGCCTGCTGTGATTTATGGGGTTGCAGAATCGGACATGACTGAGAGACTTAACTGAACTGAACTGAACTGAAAATTGTAAAAGTAAAAACAAAAATGTAAGTGAGGTAAATACGGCAAATTGAGGCAAAAAGTAGAAATATTGGATGGAGAAGGTTAGAGGATGAAATTGGATGCTTAAAATATAACAAGCAAAATTGTAACTGCAGGGCCTAACGAGGTCAAAATGACTTCCACATTGTTACCCTGCATTATTTTCATTTTAGCAAATCACAGAATAGTTTTACATGCAAAATATTCTAAGATCCCATGGGATCCAGAACAACGTTATGTATAGCAAAGCATTCTGACTTAAAATGTCACTAGACTGAAATCATTCAACTACAAAATAACTTCCAACCTTAAGCCTAAAAACAAATATCAGAGAACTCTGTGCAGTTCGTAGGTTTCCTTCTGTGAGTCCTTTGGTTTTATTTTCCTTTCATAATTGTGTTTTGAGTATATAAGACTGAGACTGTGCTTGTGTGTGTGTGTGCACATCAGATTAAAAATGTGTTTGTGAGTGTATGTCTAGGTTCTCCTTTGGACTTTTATGTTAGAGATTTCGGCTGAAGAAATGGCTAATTCAAAAATATAAAGAGGCACAAATTAAAATGCCCACTCAAATCATCCCTCCCCTCCCTCTCCCACAGAGTCCAAAAGACTGTTCTATACATTTGTGTCTCTTTTCCTGTCTCACATACAGGGTTGTCATTACCATCTTTCTAAATTCCATATATATGCCTTAGTATACTGTGGAGAAGGCAATGGCACCCCACTCCAGTACTCTTGACTGGAAAATCCCATGGATGGAGGAGCCTGGTAGGCTGTAGTTTATGGGATCGCTAAGAATTAGACACAATGGAGAGACTTCACTTTCACTTTTCACCTTCATGCACTGGAGAAGGAAATGGCAATCCACTCCAGTATTCTTGCCTGAAGAATCTCAGGGATGGCGGAGCCTGGTGGGCTGCTGTCTATGGGGTCACACAGAGTCGGACATGACTGAAGTGACTTAGAAGCATACTGTGTTGGTGTCCTTCTTTCTGGCTTAATTCACTCTGTATAATAGGCTCCAGTTTCATCCACCTCATTGGAATGGATTCAAATTGAAACATGTATAATATCATATAAGAAATGAATTGCCAGTCCAGGTTTGATGCAGGATACAGGAAGCTTGGGGCTGGTGCACTGGGATGACCACTGGGATGGTATGGGGAGGGAACTAGAAGGAGGGTTCAGGATGGGGAACACATGTACACCCTTGGCAGACACATGTTGATGTATGGCAAAACCAATACAATATTGTAAAGTAAAAAATAAACATAATAATAATAATAAATGCCAAAAAGCTCAAGACAACTGGCTGAGTTTCAGAAGTTGAAAGCATTTCAGTAATAACCAAGCTACTCCATCCTAACTTTTGTACAAACTATGGTACTCTCCCAATCACCTAGCAAAAATTTAACGGGACCTTAGATGTTTATTATGTCTGGCAATAACAAAACACAAACCTGCTAATATGGCAGTACCAGAGAAGGCTCAGTAGATGCCTGAAGTTTCAACCAGGCCTTCCTATAATAGGATACTACCTTCCTACAGGAGGCTGGACACTCACCAATAACAAAGAATACTCTTAGGCATCAAAGAACCT